>NC_143031.1:34567500-34877500 GCF_057628025.1 Oncorhynchus mykiss | reverse complement strand
GGAGGGAGAGGGGAAGGGAAGGGAAGTTGGTAGCGATGGAGAAAAAGAGAGAGAAAGGAGGGAGAGGGGAAGGGAAGGGAAGTTGGTGGCGATGGAGAGAAAGAGAGAGAAAGGAGGGAGCTGGGGAGGGAAGGGAAGTTGGTTGCGATGGAGAGAAAGAGAAATGAGGGAGGGAGAGGGGAAGGGAAGGGAAGTTGGTAGCGATGGAGAGAAAGAGAGAGAAAGGAGGGAGCTGGGGAGGGAAGGGAAGTTGGTAGCGATGGAGAGAAAGAGAGAGAAAGGAGGGAGCTGGGGAGGGAAGGGAAGTTGGTAGCGATGGAGAGAAAGAGAGAGAAAGGAGGGAGGGAGAGGGGAAGGGAATGGAAGTTGGTAGCGATGGAGAGACAGAGAGAAAGGAGGGAGAGAGGGGAGGGGAAGTTGGTAGTGATGGAGAGACAGAGAGAGAAAGGAGGGAGAGGGGAGGGGAAGTTGGTAGTGATGGAGAGACAGAGAGAGAAAGGAGGGAGAGGGGAGGGGAAGTTGGTAGCGATGGAGAGACAGAGAGAAAGGAGGGAGAGAGGATGGGAAGTTGGTAGTGATTGAGAGAAAGAGAGAAAGGAGGGAGAGAGGGGAGGGGAACTTGGTAGTGATGGAGAGAAAGATAGAAAGGAGGGAGAGGGGGGAAGCTTCCCTCGCAATCTCATTCTCCTGAAGGGAGCAGTGGAGGACATACCAGAGACCAGCAGCACTCATCAGTAATTCATGAAGCATGCATAGAAGGGGATATGGATCAATTTAGTAAAGAAATGTGGGTCAAAATAATTAGAGAACATCAGAAGTGAATTTGATGAAGCGTCTCTCACAGTTTTATCTGACAATAGCCTAACACAATAATTGTGAAACTAGCACAACAATTAATACTTATTTGACTGTTAATACTACTGATCGCATTGCAATGACTAACCACTAAACTACTAGGACCACTACTAGTGTACTACCATTACCAAGAATAGATAGATTTACTGATCATCACAAGGTATGTATGTATTGTCAGTCAGACCAGTGAATGGGACAGTGAAATGGTTGACATTCTGCCTGAACCAAGCCCTACAGAGATATCATGACATCATTCACTGAGGGCAGAGGAAGGCTGCTTCCTATCACTCCCTGTCACTGAGGCACAACTGCAGGCTGCTGGCCCCTGCAGAGAGGTACTGATGGATGAAGACAGAAATACAGAATTCAGAAAAAAAGAAATAGCAGAAAGGTGGACTGAGATTGAGAGAGAGAAAGAGTGAGGGAAAGTGAAGTGTGATGGAAAAGATGGGATTGTAAGTGACTATTTGAAAGAGATGGAGAGAATCAGAAAGAGAGAAATATGAATAAAGAGAAGGGAGGGGAGTTTAGAGCTAGAGATGGAGACAGTCCGTAATTACATCATATGGAGGAAAGATGAGCCTAGTCATCTCTTCCATGGGAGAACAGAGTGTGTGGAGGGGCGAGGACACTGCCTGCCAGAGGGAAACAGATTGGAGGGGCGAGGACACTGCCTGCCAGAGGGAAACAGATTGGAGGGGCGAGGGCTCTGCCTGCAAGATTGAAACAGATTGGAGGGGCGAGGACACTGCCTGCCAGAGGGAAACAGATTGGAGGAGCGAGGACACTGCCTGCCAGAGGGAAACAGATTGGAGGGGCGAGGGCTCTGCCTGCCAGAGGGAAACATATTGGAGGGGCGAGGGCTCTGCCTGCCAGATTGAAACAGATTGGAGGGGTGAGGGCTCTGCCTGCCAGATTGAAACAGATTGGAGGGGCGAGGACACTGCATGCCAGAGGGAAACAGATTGGAGGGGCGAGGGCTCTGCCTGCCAGAGGGAAACAGCATTGCAGGGCGAGGGCTCTGCCTGCCAGAGGGAAACTGATTGGAGGGGCGAGGGCTCTGCCTGCCAGAGGGAAACAGAGTGGCAGGGCAAGGGCTCTGCCTGACAGAGGGAAACAGATTGGAGGGGCGAGGGCTCTGCCTGCCAGAGGGAAACAGAATGGCAGGGCGAGGGCTCTGCCTGACAGAGGGAAACAGATTGGAGGGGCGAGGGCTCTGCCTGCCAGAGGGAAACAGAGTGGCAGAGCGAGGGCTCTGCCTGACAGAGGGAAACAGATTGGAGGGTCGAGGGCTCTGCCTGCCAGAGGGAAACAGAATGGAGGGGCGAGGGCTCTGCCTGACAGAGGGAAACAGATTGGAGGGGCGAGGGCTCTGCCTGCCAGAGGGAAACAGAATGGAGGGGCGAGGGCTCTGCCTGACAGAGGGAAACAGATTGGAAGGTCGAGGGCTCTGCCTGCCAGAGGGAAACAGAGAGGAGGGGCGAGGGTTCTGCCTGACAGAGGGAAACAGAGTGGCGGGTGAGGGCTCTGCCTGACAGAGGGAAAAAGAGTGGCAGGGCGAGGGCAGGACGAAAATGAAGCGAGGGCCAGCCAACGAGAGCATACAGGTTGCAGTGGTGGGTAGTATATGGGGCTTTGGTGACAAAACGGATGGCACTGTGATAGACTGCATCCAATTTGCTGAGTAGAGTGTTGAAGGCTATTTTGTAAATGACATCGCAGAAGTCAAGGATCGGTAGGACAGTCAGTTTTACGAGGGTATGTTTGGCAGCATGAGTGAAGAATGCTTTGTTGCGAAATAGGACTTAATTTTGGATTGGAGATACTTAACGTGAGTCTGGAAGGAGAGTTTACAGTTTCACCAGACACCTAGTTATTTGTAGTTGTCCACAAATTCTAGTAGTGATGCTGGACGCGCGGGCAGGTGCGGGCAGCAATCGGTTGAAGAGCATGCATTTAGTTTTACTTGTATTTAAGAGCAGTTGGAGGCCACGGAAGGAGAGTTGTATGGCATTGAAGCTCGTTTGGAGGTTAGTTAACACAGTGTCCAAAGAAGGGCCAAAAGCATACAGAATGGTGTCGTCTGCGTAGAGGTGGATCAGAATCACCAGCAGCAAGAGCGACATCATGGATGTATAGAGAGAAAAGAGTCGGCCCGAGAATTTAACCCTGTGGCACCCCCATAGAGAATGCCAGAGGTCCAGACAACAGGCACTCCGATTTGACACACTAAACTCTGTCTGAGAAGTAGTTGGTGAACCAGGCAAGGCAGTCATTTGAGAAACCAAGGCTGTTGAGTCTGCCGATAAGAATGTGGTGATTGACAGAGTCGAAAGCCTTGGCCAGGTCCATGAATACAGCTGCACAGTATTGTCTCTAATCGATGGTGGTTAAGATATCTTTTAGGACCTTGAGCATGGCTGAGGTGCACCCATGACCAGCTCGGAAACCAGATTGCATAGCGGAGAAGGTACGGTGTGATTCAAAATTGTCGGTGATCAGTTTGTTAACTTGGCTTTCAAAAACCTTAGAAAGGCAGGGTCGGATAGATATAGGTCTGTAGCAGTTTTGGTCTAGAGTGTCACCCCCTTTAAAGGGGTGATGACCGCGGCAGAATTCCAATCATTGGGGATCTCAGACGATACGAGAGGTTGAACAGGCTTGTATAAGGGGTTGCAACAATTTCGGCGGATAATTTTAGAAAGAGAGGGTCCAGATTGTCTAGCCCGGCTGATTTGTAGGGGTCCAGATTTTGCAGCTCTTTCAAAACATCAGCAATCTGGATTTGGGTGAAGGAGAAATGGGAAAGGCTTGGGCAAGATGCTGTGGGGGGGGGGGGGGGGGGGGGGGGGGGAGGGGGAGGAACGTTGACCGGGGTAGGGGTGGAAAGCATGGCCAGCTGTAGAAAAATGCTTATTAAAATTCTCAATTATAGTGGATTTATCAGTGGTCAAATCAAATCAAATGTATTTATATAGCCCTTCGTACATCAGCTGATATCTCAAAATGCTGTACAGAAACCCAGCCTAAAACCCACAACAGCAAGCAATGCAGGTGTAGAAGCACGGTGGCTAGGAAAAACTCCCTAGAAAGGCCAAAACCTAGGAAGAAACCTGGGTGGAGATTATAACAGAACATGGCCAAGATGTTCAAATGTTCATAAATGACCAGCATGGTCAAATAATAATAATCACAGGCAGAACAGTTGAAACTGGAGCAGCAGCACGGCCAGGTGGACTGGGGAGAGCAAGGAGTTATCATGTCAGGTAGTCCTGAGGCATGGTCCTAGGGCTCAGGTCCTCCGAGAGAGAGAAAGAAAGAGAGAAAGAGAGAATTAGAGAGAGCATACTTAAATTCACACAGGACACCGGAAAGGACAGGAGAAGTACTCCAGATATAACAAACTGACCCTAGGCCCCCGACACATAAACTACTGCAGCATAAATACTGGGGGCTGAGACAGGAGGGGTCAGGAGACACTGTGGCCCCATCCGATGATACCCCCGGACAGGGCCAAACAGGAAGGATATAACCCCACCCACTTTGCCAAAGCACAGCCCCCACACCACTAGAGGGATATCTACAACCACCAACTTACCATCCTGAGACAAGGCAGAGTATAGCCCACAAAGATCTCGGCCACGGCACAACCCAAGAGGGGCGCCAACCCAGACAGGAAGATCACATCAGTGACTAAACCCACTCAAGTGAAGCACCCCTCTTAGGGACGGCATGAAAGAGCACCAGTAAGCCAGTGACTCAGCCCCTGTAATAGGGTTAGAGGCAGAGAATCCCAGTGGAAAGAGGGGAACCGGCCAGGCAGAGACAGCAAGGGCGGTTCGATGCTCCAGAGCCTTTCCGTTCACCTTCACACTCCTGGGCCAGACTACACTCAATCATATGACCCACTGAAGAGATGAGTCTTCAGTAAAGACTTAAAGGTTGAGACCGAGTTTGCGTCTCTCACATGGGTAGGCAGACCATTCCATAAAAATGGAGCTCTATAGGAGAAAGCCCTGCCTCCAGCTGTTCGCTTAGAAATTCTAGGGACAATTAGGAGGCCTGCGTATTGTGACCGTAGCGTACGTGTAGGTATGTACGGCAGGACCAAATCAGAGAGATAGGTAGGAGCAAGCCCATGTAATGCTTTGTAGGTTAGCAGTAAAACCTTGAAATCAGCCCTTGCCTTGACAGGAAGCCAGTGTAGGGAGTCTAGCACTGGAGTAATATGATCAAATCTTTTGGTTCTAGTCAGGATTCTAGCAGCCATATTTAGCACTAACTGGAGTTTATTTAGTGCTTTATCCGGGTAGCCGGAAAGTAGAGCATTGCAGTAGTCTAATCTAGAAGTAACAAAAGCATGGATTGATTTTTCAGCATCATTTTTGGACAGAAAGTTTCTGATTTTTGCAATGTTAAGTAGATGGAAAAAAGCCCTCCTTGAAACTGTTCATCAAAAGAGAGATCAGGGTCCAGAGTAACGCCGAGGTCCTTCACAGTTTTATTTGAGACGACTGTACAACCATTAAGATTAATTGTCAGATTCAATAGAAGATCTCTTTGTTTCTTGGGACCTAGAACAATCATCTCTGTTTTGTCCGAGTTTAAAAGTAGAAAGTTGGCAGCCATCCACTTCCTTATGTCTGAAAAACAGGCTTCTAGCGAGGGCAATTTTGGGGCTTCACCATGTTTCATTGAAATGTACAGCTGTGTGTCATCCGCATAGCAGTGAAAGTTAACATTATGTTTTCGAAAGACATCCCCAAGAGGTAAAATATATAGTGAAAACAATAGTGCTCCTAAAACGGAACCTTGAGGAACACCGAAATTTACAGTTGATTTGTCAGAGGACAAACCATTCACAGAGACAAACTGATATCTTTCCAACAGATAAGATCTAAACCAAGCCAAAACTTGTCCGTGTAGACCAATTTGGGTTTCCAATCTCTCCAAAAGAATGTGGTGATCGATGGTTTCAAAAGCAGCACTAAGGTCTACGAGCACAAGGACAGATGCAGAGCCTCGGTCTGATGCCATTAAAAGGTAATTTACCACCTTCACAAGTGCAGTCTCAGTGCTATGATGGGGTCTAAAACCAGACTGAAGCATTTCGTATACATTGATTGTCTTCAGGAAGGCAGTGAGTTGCTGCGCAACAGCCTTTTCTAACATCTTTGAGAGGAATGGAAGATTCGATATAGGTCGATAGTTTTTTTTATTTTCTGGGTCAAGGTTTGACTTTTTCAAGAGAGGCTTTATTACTGCCACTTTTAGTAAGTTTGGTACACATCCGGTGGATAGAGAGCCGTTTATTATGTTCAACATAGGAGGGCCAAGCACAGGAAGCAGCTCTTTCAGTAGTTTAGTTGGAGTAGGGCCCAGTATGCAGCTTGAAGGTTTATTTTCATAATTGTGTCAAGAGATATAGTACTAAAACACTTGAGTGTCTCTCTTGATCCTATGTCCTGGCAGAGTTGCGCAGCCTCAGGACAACTGAGCTTTAAAGGAATATGCAGATTTAAAGAGGAGTCCGTAATTTGCTTTCTAATAATCATGATCTTTTCCTCAAAGAAGTTCATGAATTTATTACTGCTGAAGTGAAAGCCATCCTCTCTTGGGGAATGCTGCTTTTTAGTTAGCTTTGCGACAGTATCAAAAAGGAATTTCGGATTGTTCTTATTTTCCTCAATTAAGTTGAAAAAATAGGATGGTCGAGCAGCAGTGAGGGCTCTTCGATACTGCACGGTACTGTCTTTCCAAGCTAGTCGGAAGACTTCCAGTTTGGTGTGGCGCCATTTCCGTTCCAATTTTCTGGAAGCTTGCTTCAGAGCTCGGGTATTTTCATAATATCAGGGAGCTAGTTTCTTATGAGAAATGTTTTTAGTTTTTAGGGGTGCAACTGCATATAGGGCATTGAGCAAGGTTAAATTGAGTTCCTCAGTTAGGTGGTTAACTGATTTTGTCCTCTGACGTCCTTGGGTAGACAGAGGGAGTCTGGAAGGACATCAAGGAATCTTTGTGTTGTCTGTGAATTTATAGCACGACTTTTGATGCTCCTTGGTTGGGGTCTGAGCAGATTATTTGTTGCAATTGCAAACGTAATAAAATGATGGTCCGATAGTCCAGGATTATGAGGAAAAACATTAAGATCCACAATATTTATTCCATGGGACAAAACTAGGTCCAGAGTATGACTGTGACAGTGAGTAGGTCCAGAGACATGTTGGACAACGTCCACTGAGTCGATGATGGCTCCGAAAGCCTTTTGGAGTGGGTCTGTGGACTTTTCCATGTGAATATTAAAGTCACCAAAAATTAGAATATTATCTGCTATGACTACAAGGGCCGATAGGAATTCAGGGAACTCAATGAGGAACGCTGTATATGTCCCAGGAGGCCTGTAAACAGTAGCTATAAAAAGTGATTGAGTAGGCTGCATAGATTTCATGACTAGAAGCTCAAAAGACGAAAACGTCTTTTTTTTTGTAAGTTGAAATTTGCTATCGTAAATGTTAGCAACACCTCCACCTTTGCGGGATGCACGGGGGATATGGTCACTAGTGTAGCCAGGAGGTGAGGCCTCATTTAACACAGTAAATTCATCAGGCTTAAGCCATGTTTCAGTCAGGCCAATCACATCAAGATTATGATCAGTGATTAGTTCATTGACTATAATTGCCTTTGAAGTAAGGGATCTAACATTAAGTAGCCCTATTTTGAGATGTGAGGTATCACAATCTCTTTCAATAATGACAGGAATGGAGGAGGTCTTTATCCTAGTGAGATTGCTAAGGCGAACACCACCATGTTTAGTTTTGCCCAACCTAGGTCGAGGCACAGACACGGTCTCAATGGGGATAGCTGAGCTGACTACACTGACTGTGCTAGTGGCAGACTACACTAAGCTGGCAGGCTGGCTAACAGCCTGCTGCCTGGCCTGCACCCTATTTCATTGTGGAGCTAGAGGAGTAAGAGCCCTGTCTATGTTGGTAGATAAGATGAGAGCACCCCTCCAGCTAGGATGGAGTCCGTCACTCCATCCTAGCTGCAGGTCAGGCTTGGTCCTGTTTGTGGGTGAGTCCCAAAAAGAGGGCCAATTGTCTACAAATTCTATCTTTTGGGAGGGGCAGAAAACAGTTTTCAACCAGCGACTGAGTTGTGAGACTCTGCTGGAGAGCTCATCACTCCCCCTAACTGGGAGGGGGCCAGAGACAATTACTCGATGCCGACCCATCTTTCTAGCTGATTTACACGCTGAAGCTATGTTGCGCTTGGTGATCTCTGACTGTTTCATCCTAACATCGTTGGTGCCGACGTGGATAACAATATCTCTATACTCTCTTCACTCGCCAGTTTTAGCTTTAGCCAGCACCATCTTCAGATTAGCCTTAACGTCGGTAGCCCTGCCTTGTCAGAGCTAATGGTGGGAAGCTTCGGTGTCTCAGACCCCGTAACGGGAGGAGTAGAGACAAGAGAAGGCTCGGCCTCTGACTCCGACTCACTGCTTAATGGGGAAAACCGGTTGAAAGTTTGTCGGCTGAATGAGCGACACCGGTTGAGCATTTCTACAGCATTTCCCTCCAGAAACCGTGAGAAAGTTGTCCGGCTGTGGGGACCGTGTGAGGGGATTTATACTAACATTACTATCTGCACTTACTGGTGGCACAGACGCTGTTTCATCCTTTCCTACACTGAAATTACCCTTGCATAGCGATTGCGTCTGAAGCTGGGCTTGCAGCACAGCTATCCTCGCCGTAAGGCGATCGTTCTCCTGTATATTATGAGTACAGCGACTGCAATTAGAAGGCATCGTATTAATGTTACTACTTAGCATCGGCTGGTGGAGGTCCTGACGAACCATGTCCAGATAAAGCGTCCGGAGTGAAAAAGTTGAATGAAAAACAAGTTGAGGGAGTGGTGACAGTGTTTCCTAGCCTCAGTGCAGTGGGCAGCTGGGAGGAGGTGCTCTTATTCTCCATGGACTTTACAGTGTCCCAGAACTTTTTGGAGTTTGTGCTACAGGATGCAAATTTCTGTTTGAAAAATCTATCCGTAGCTTTCCTAACTGCCTGTGTACATTGGTGCCTAACTTCCCTGAAAAGTTGCATATCGTGGGGACTATTCGATGCTAATGCAGTACGCCAAAGGATGTTTTTGTGCTGGTCAAGGGCAGTCAGGTCTGGAGAGAACCAAGGGCTATATCTGTTCCTGGTTCTACATTTTTTGAATGGGGCATGCTTACTTAAGATGGTGAGGAAAGCATTTTTAAAGAATAACCAGGCATCCTCTCAGATTAGGGTTGAACTAATCTGCCAGCCTCTGCCATGGTAAAGCCGGGACATCTGCCTCCCTCTAGCTCTCTGATGCCCACCTCTTTGACAGGCTAGTTCCTACCTCTTTAATGGGGCCTGTCATGCCAAATAGTGTCCACCTCCACATTACAATGGGGTTCGATAAACTATTAGCGTCCGTTGCCATATCAACAGTGGGATGACCTAATGATTAGAATTTTGGAGATTACAGCCTAAATTACGTTATTTTCATCATCGTTCTTGAAAAGATGGCTGATTTCCGCAAAAAAATTGCTGTTTTGTTTAAGTAATAAAATTAAAACATTACTTCAAACTACTTTTGGGTACCTTGTTAACATTACAAATCAAATAAAATGTTATTTGTCAAATACACATGGTTAGCAGATGTTAATGAGAGTGTAGCGAAATGCTTGTGCTTCTAGTTCCGACAATGCAGTAATAACCAACGAGTAATCTAACCTAACAATTCCAAAACTACTACCTTATACAGACAAGTGTAAAGGGATAAAGAATATGTACATAAAGATATGAATGAGTGATGGTACAGAACGGCATAGGCAAGATGCAGTAGATGGTATCGAGTACAGTATATACATATGAGATGAGTAATGTAGGGTGTGTAAACAAAGTGGCATAGTTTAAAGTGGCTAGTGATACATATATTGCATAAAGATGCAGTTGATGATATAGAGTACAGTATATAGATATACATATGAGATGAGTAATGTAGGGTATGTAAACATTATATTAAGTAGCATTGTTTAAAGTAGCTAGTGATATATTTTTACATCAATTTCCATTATTAAAGTGGCTGGATTTGAGTCAGTGTGTTGGCAGCAGCCACTCAATGTTAGTGGTGGCTGTTTAACAGTCTGATGGCCTTGAGATTGATAAACAGTTTCTATCTCTCGGTCCCTGCTTTAATGCACCTGTACTGACCTCGCCTTCTGGATGATAGCGGGGTAAACAGGCAGTGGCTCGGGTGGTTGTTGTCCTTGATGATCTTTATGGCCTTCCTGTGACATCGGGTGGTGTAGGTGTCCTGGAGGGCAGGTAGTTTGCCCCCGGTGATACGTTGTGCAGACCTCACTACCCTCTGGAGAGTCTTACGGTTGTGGGCGGAGCAGTTTCTGTACCAGGCGGTGATACAGCCCAACAGGATGCTCTCTGTAGAAGTTTGTGAGTGCTTTTGGTGACAAGCCAAATTTCTTCAGCCTCCTGAGGTTGAAGAGGCGCTGCTGCGCCTTCTTCACGACACTGTCTGTGTGGGTGGACCAATTCAGTTTGTCCAAGATGTGCACGCAGAGGAACTTAAAACTTACTACCCTCTCCACTACTGTCCCGTCGATGTGGATAGGGAGGTGCTCCCTCTGCTGTTTCCTGAAGTCCACAATCATCTCCTTTGTTTTGTTGATGTTGAGTGTGAGGTTATTTTCCTGACACCACACTCCAAGGGCCCTCACCTCCTCCCTGTAGGCCGTCTCGTCGTTGTTGGTAATCAAGCCTACCACCTACCACATAGGTATTCCTCTTGTCCAGATGGGTTAGGGCAGTGTGCAGTGTGGTTGGGATTGTGTCGTCTGTGGACCTATTTGGGCGGTAAGCATTTTGGCAGACGTTTTGACAGAAATTGAATAATGTGTCCCTGAACAAAGGGGGGTCAAAATGAACAGTCAGTATCTGGTGTGGCCGCCAGTTGCATTAAGAACTGCAGTGCATCTCCTCCTCATGGACTGCACTAGATTTGCCCGTCCCTGCTAGAGCTGCCCTGGTCAACTGTAAGTGCTGTTAGTGCTATTATTGTGAAGTGGAAATGTCTAGGAGCAACAACGGCTCAGCTGCGAAGAGGTAGGCCACTTAAGCTCACAGAATGGGAACACCGAGCGCTGAAGTGCAAAACGCTTTCGTCAGGAGCTGCATGAAATGGGTTTCCATGGCCGAGCAGCCGCACACAAGCCTAAAATCACCATGCACAATGTCAAGCGTCAGCTGGAGTGGTGTGAAGCGTGCTGCTATTGGTCTCTTGAGCAGTGGAAACGCGTTCTCTGGAGTGATTAATCACGCTTCCCCCTCTAGCAGTCCAACAGACTAATCTGGGTTTGACGGATGCCTGGAGAACACTACTTGCCCGAATGCATAGTGCCAACCGTAAAGTTTGGTGGAGGAGGAATAATGGTCTGGGGCTGTTTTTCATGGTTCAGACTAGGCCCCTTAGTTCCAATGAAGGGAAATCTTCATGCTACAGCATAGAGTGACATTCTAGACAATTATGTGCTTCCAACTTTGTGGCAACAGTTTGAGGAAGGCCCTTTCCTGTTTCAGCATGACAATGCCCCCCCCCCCCCCCCCCCCCCCCGTGCACAAAGCGAGGTCCATACAGAAATGGTTTGTCAAGACCAGTGTGGAAGAACTTAACTGGCCTGCACAGAGCCCTGACCTCAACCCCATCGAACACCTTTGGGATGAATTGGAACGCCGACTGCGAGTCAGGCCTAATCGCCCAACATCATTGCCCTCCTCACTAATGCTTTTGTGGCTGAATGGAAGCGAGTTACTGCAGCAATGTTCCAACATTTAGTGGAAAGCCTTCCCAGAAGAGTGGAGGCTGTTATAGCAGCAAAGGGGGGGCCAACTCCATATTAATGCCAAAAATGTTGAAATGAGATGTTCGACGAAGGCTCTTTCCTATCGCTCACTCCCTGTCACTCTGAGGCACAACTGTAGGCTGCTTGCCCTCTCTGCTGGCGAGAGAAGGCAACTGCTCCCTGCAGATGGTGCCCTACTGGAGTAGGATATAGTTGCCCCTAGGCCTTATTATTGTGGTTTCACATGTCGGAAGAAAATACAAACAAAAACTAAAGACAAGTGTACCAGTGTTGCATTCCAAAAAGCAGAGGGTTAATGCCTAAATGAAAAAGACCAGGAGAATTTTACATGGGCGAGCACAGCCAAGAGATAACTTCAGGCAAGAGATGACTTCAGGGTCATTCTTGAATTATGGTGGCATTTGGGCAAGGCATTTAGGGAAAAAAATTCTTTATTTTTCTAAAAATAATTCTATTGAAATGTGTTTTGGTACATCTTCCCATTCTAAATCAACAAATATGGTAGCTCAATGACTTTAAATATTTGTTTACGATTACGATAGCACTGTGCCACCAGTAGGAGTAGTAACACCAATGATGGTAACACCAATGAGACATTCTAGGTTAATTAGGATTTTCTGAAATGGAGGCCACAAATGCTCATATCTAAGGTCATCAATCCTTTATATATAATTTACTAAAGTGATAAGATGAATAATTTTGCTCACAATGTTACATCCCTTCATTTAAATCGACTAACACCAAGTGATACTGGATTTAGACACACCAAATAAGCAATGGAATCCTCAAATTTATGACATACTAAAAGGGTGTGATTAGCCAATAATTGTATTTAATATAAACCCCTCCCCTGATAACAGTTTGCCACCGGAGAGAATGCTCAAGGTTCTTGTATATCAGTGATTTTCAAGGCGGTAACACCAATGACATAAAACTGAGGGACACACATTATACTACTAAAAAAAGAAATTATTTTAATAGCCTTCTTTGTTTTTATTGATCTATACAATAAATTAAATACTTTTGTTCACTGTCTAGAATTCAAAATACTAGATCGATCTCTAAATCCCCAAAACATGTCACTACACCTCTACACATAACCCTGGGAACAAGCTAGTTGTCTATCCCCCAGTAGTTTGTACAATGCACACTAATAGATTTGTTGCAGTATAAAGGACTTACATAAACTCAGCAAGAAAAGAAACGTCCTCTCACTGTCAAATGCGTTTATTTTCAGCAAACTTAACGTGTAAATATTTGTATGAACATAACAAGATTCAACAACTGAGACATAAACTGAACAAGTTCCACAGACATGTGACAAACGGAAATGGAATTATGTGTCCCTGAACAAGGGGGGTCAAAATCAAAAGTAAAAGTCAGTATCTGGTGTGGCCACCAGCTGCATTAAGTACTGCAGTGCATCTCCTCATCGTGGACTGCACCAGATTTGCCCATTCTAGCTGTGAGATGTTACCCCACTCTTCCACCAAGGCACCTGCAAGTTCATAGACATTTCTGGGGGGAATGGCCCTAGCCCGCACCCTCCGATCCAACAGGTCCCAGATGCGCTCAATGGGATTGAGATCCGGGCTCTTCGCTGGCCATGGCAGAACACTGACATTCCTGTCTTGCAGGAAATCACGCACAGAACGAGCAGTATGGCTGTTGGCATTGTCATGCTGGAGGGTCATG
The DNA here is from genome assembly GCF_057628025.1 of Oncorhynchus mykiss. Taxonomy (NCBI): domain Eukaryota; kingdom Metazoa; phylum Chordata; class Actinopteri; order Salmoniformes; family Salmonidae; genus Oncorhynchus; species Oncorhynchus mykiss. The sequence goes on along the minus strand of NC_143031.1, from coordinate 34,864,032 downwards.
TCCGGATGAGCCTGCAGGAAGGGTACCACATGAGGAAGGAGGATGTCTTCTCTGTAACGCACAGCGTTGAGATTGCCTGCAATGACAACAAGCTCAATCCAATGATGCTGTGACACATTGCCCCAGACCATGATGGACCCTCCACCTCCAAATCGATCCCGCTCCAGAGTGCAGGCCTCGGTGTAACGCTCATTCCTCCGTTGATAAACACGAATCCGACCATCACCCCTGGTGAGACAAAACCGCGACTCGTCATGGAAGAGCACTTTTTGCCAGTCCTGTCTGGTCCAGTGACGGTGGGTTTGTGCCCATAGGCAGGTGTGATGTTCAGATGTACCGATCATGTGCAGGTGTTGTTACACGTGGTCTGCCACTGTGAGGGCAATCAGCTGTCCATCCTGTCTCCCTGTAGCGCTGTCTTAGGCGTCTCACAGTACGGACATTGCAAATTTTGTCCCTAGCCACATCTGCAGTCCTTATGCCTCCTTGAGCATGCCTAAGGCACGTTCACACAGATGAGCAGGGACCCCGGGCATCTTTCTTTTTGGTGTTTTTCATACTCAGTAGAAAGGCCTCTTTAGTCTCCTAAGTTTTCATAACTGTGACCTTAGTTGCCTACCGTCTGTAAACTGCTAGTGTCATAACGACCGTTCCACAGGTGCATATTCATTAATTGTTTATGGTTCATTGAACAAGCATTGGAAACAGTGTTTAAACCCTTTACAATGAAGATCTGTGAAGTTATTATAATTTTTACGAATTATCTTTGAAAGACAGGGTCCTGAAAAATGGACGTTTCTTTTTTTTGCTGAGTTTATGTTTTCTTATTAAATAATAGTTACATAAAATGGAAAACGTTTTCGTCATTTGAAAGTGTTTTTATATGGTTTCAAAGTCAAGGGACAGCATTTACCACCGCAATTAAATAATGACCCTTCAGCAGATAACAATCAAAAGGAAAAACATGCTACTTCATACATTGTTAATTTTACTTTTAAAATGTTCAGTTCATCCACCATTTTATATCATCCATAGAACCATGCCCCCAGGCTATGTCCAACCCAGTCACTTATATTCTAATACACCCCACTCCAACCCCCCTCCCCAACCCCAAGCGCAGCGCTCCATTCAATAACAACAACAAAACACACCCATGCACCTCTTAAGGTATAAACATGAAACACAATGCAGCTGAAACATAACACAACTATGTACCTTGCCACAAAAGAAAAGCAAAAGACCAGAACAGAGGCAGAACAAAGCACATTTTACCATACAGTCTCTTTAATTAGCGCATAATTAAAGCATATTTAGCTTCCTTATTTATATGCATAGTAACCATACTATCACCATAGCACATTTAGAGGAGATGTCCTAAAGACTAGCAGGGTAGTGGTGGCTCCATGGAGGACAGACACACTAGTGAGCTGCATACTAATAAGCCCCAGCCCCCTCTTTGCTGTCCACTCTCAGCCCTCCTGGCTGTAGCATAAGCATTTGACATTTTAGTCATTTAGCAGACGCTCTTATCCAGAGTGACTTACTGGAGAAATTAGGGTTAAGTGTCTTACTCAAGGGCACAGACAGAGTTTTCACCTAGTTGGCTCAGGGATTTCGAACCAGAAACCTTTTCGGTTACCGGCCTAACACTCTTAACCGCTAAGCTTCTACTATAACATATTTGGTTGTTGAGTATTTGATGCCCCCCATCCCAGCCAAAGTGAAGCCTCCTGTCCAAGCAAACCCCATTTGGTCAAAACCACCCATCCCATATATAGGGGTGCTGAACCCCTGCCACCACCACCCTGGGAGCCCCGAGGACGAGGGACGGGGAGAGGGAAGCATGCTGGGGGGGGGGGTCAAGGTCTTCTTGTTGTTCATTCCTGTGCAGAGCAGAGAGAAGCAGTGTCTTTAAGGGGTTGTAATTTGTCCGAGAGAAGCAGTGTCTTTAAGGGGTTGTAATGATTTCCTGTTTCGAGATGAACAGAACATGGATACGGTCGTTAGGGCGCGAAGGGTTAATCCATCAGCTGTAATTACAAAAGATTTGTTTCTTGCTGTTTACCACTCACTGTTATCTGCCATACTACTCTTTCATTCAGCATTGGAAAGACAACAAGCTCTTCTGATCTCTTCTAGTCCTATGATTGACTTGATGTCATAAGAGTGCTGAGACTGACAGTGGATCAACTAGGGCTGCACGATATGGGCAAAAAATACAAATCTAAAAAGCATCGTTCTTGTTTGGAACACTATTTTGACTGCATCTGACGTAAAGGAACAGCATACAAATGTATTGGGAATCTAACAGTGAGGAGGAAATGCTCTGCTGAGTGACAGGCGCATGGTGTGTGTGGGAAGGCCACAAAAGGAGAGAGACAGAGTAAACTATAAAAACAGACGTTACACCCAGTTAAGAAGTGTTTCAAAATGTTGCATGCCATATGGATCTCTTGCGATATGGATATTGCACATGTCAATATTGTGATCTCTGTGAATTTGCTTAATTGTGCAGCCCTACTCAAATCCCTGGAAACGTCTGTGCTGTCACCCTAAATCTATTCCAAACTTTCTCACAACCCCATGCATGACTCTCACAAACAACAAGGGTGCCTGTCCAATTAAGCATCCACAACCCCAATATGGAATTTAGTAGAGTCGGGAGAAAATGAATTAATTTTATTACTAACAGAAAAAGGCAGAATTTAACATGCTCTCTCCATGCCATCAGGTCCTGGTCCTGAGCCAACTTCCATCCATCATCCTCTCATCACAGGCTCTCCTCACACGACGGACCCTTGCCCAGCTTCTGACAGGGCCAAATAGTAACAGCCCAGTGAGGGTCCCAAGCTCTCCCTCCTGGGGCCCCATGGCAGTACACACATGGTTAATGCTATTTGGCCATGCCAGAATAGACAGATGAATAGCCCTTCCTAATCACTAATCATCATTTCCTTTTTAACCACTAACCCTAACCTTAATCGTTACCCTAATGTTACCCCTCACTTCAAACTCTAAACTGAGAACAATAGCTGATGTACTTACTCATCAGTATAGCTATACAGTAGTTTGTCCTTTCTAGCATGGCCATCAAGTTTCTACTTCCTCCCTGCTCTACTCTACCTGTTTGATCATCTCCCCCGTCCGGCTCTCGATTACGATGGTCTTGGTATCCTTGATGGGCGATGTGGAATTGTAGTCATCAGTTAGCAGGCCCAGGAGGGGGTACTGGTTCCTGTACCTACACATCAGATATACACAGTAAGGACCGCATACTAGTTGGTTAAGTACCTACTGTTCACCAGTACAAAATCCTGTTTTGGGAAATACCACACTAGGCATCCCAAATTACATTCACCCATTTTAGAGGAGCTACTGCCCCAAATATTCCCCATAAAATAGGCTCATGGTATTGTTGGGCTGACCTTTTGGTGATAGTGGTCGTGGTGACGTTCTTGGAGCTGTCTCTCTTCTTCTCCTGCTGCAACCGCCAGATGTCCTGGAGGTTAAAGATCAGAGATGGGAGGTCAAAGGTGAATAGGGAGGGAGGAGGAGGAATGAGGTCTGTGCCGTAATATAGGTGTTAATGATGGAGCTAAAGGTGCACAACGTGTCAGGTAAATACATTCCTGAGGTGACATTAAAGGATCCTTTGGAGCCAAATTAACACAACAACTGTGAGATAATATAGTCAGACTGGCCTAAACAAAACCAATCACTTAATTATGGAAACAAGTTAGGCAACAAACCCAATAAGCGGGGTAAGAACAAACCCTAGAAGCAGGGTGAGGACAGACCCTAGAAGCAGGGTGAGGACAGACCCTAGAATCAGGGTGAGGACAGACCCTAGAAGCAGGGTGAGAAAAGACCCTAGAAGCAGGGTGAGAAAAGACCCAAGAAGCAGGGTGAGGACAGACCCTAGAAGCAGGCTGTTTTTCTAATCCAAAACTGTTAGCTTAGTTTGGTTCTAGATTTGTCCAATTACAGGAGTAGACATTTCCTAGATCTGTATGTATCTAAGGGGCCGGGCTGACCAGTGACCAGTAGCTATGACCCCTGACCTCTTCCTGATGTTTGATGACGACCTCCCGCTGCTCCAGCGTTGTCAGCAGCTGTGTGATGCGGAGATGCAGGCTCTTGTCACCTGACCTCTCTGTGGTGTACTCTGTGGTGATCCGCGTCAGCTGGGACTGGACATACCGACAGATAGTCAGAGACACTCACAGTCAGTATAACCACTAGCTACCCATATTTCTTCTCGCAAGCACAGTCAGTACTGCTACAGTACTTCCAACAGAGCAGGAAGGCCCCATCCCTGTATCCATGCATCCCTGTAGGCTTCTTACCCTGAGGCTCTGCAGTTCCTTGTCCTTCTCCTGGCGCAGGGCAGCTAGCTGCTCTGAGTACTGACGTGACAGCTCCTCTGTATTCATCTGAATGGTGCTACTGCTGCACTGGCCAGCCAACTGGATGAAGATGGATACAGAGGGAGACACAAGTTAGTTAACAAGTTCGATCTATGAGAATAATTCTATAGTCGGATACTACAGTCATCATGAGTAAAAGGAATTTCTAACATGAGTAAAAGGAATTGCTAAGAGCTTATTCTCTGAAGTGAGATGGGTTAGAGCCAGAGATGGAGGAGGGTAGAGTTAGAGTACCTTCTGTTTGAGCATCTCATTTTCCTTCTCCAGGGCTCGGTAGCTGCCCTCCAGTTCTTTGATGCGGAAGTCCCTGTTTGAGTCTGTAGTGCGGCTGCTCAGGAGCTGAGTCTCCAGGGTCCGCTGGCTGGAGCTGGTCTCCTTCAGAGATATCTAGATGGATGGATAGAGTTACCCACACACAGTCATACACCCATTGCACTAACATACAGGGCAGAGATACTCTCTTTCAAAAACACCTACAGAAGAGGTGTACACACAGGCAAACACACACAAGCGACACACAGTGGAAGAAACACACATACACACACTCTCACAAATTCTCACACACACACACCTACCTGTAGCTGTCTGTTGTTCTCTCGTATGGCCTCTAGGAGGCGGTCATACTGCTCAGCCTGGTCAGCCTTGAAGCTCAGGTCTCTCTCCAGGGACTCCTTCTCGCTCTCCAGACGCTGGGAGAACAGAGACAGAGGCAGTAAGACTGTAAGACGGCCTGCCTGCATGTACATCTCAATGAGACAGTTAAGAGCATAAGAGGGTCCTACAGTGACCCAGATCTTACCCTCAGATCCTCTGACATGTGGATCAGCTCCTCCCTCAGGCTGCTGAAGGTGGTCAGAAGGAGACGCATGGTCTTGTCTGCTGTCATACGGGTCTGAGAGGGTGGGAGCGAGGGAGTGAGGGAGAGAGAGCGAGAGACATGAAAAATAAAGGAGAGATATTGATGAAAGAGAGGTTAGGTGAGATTTAATGAGCCAGTTTCAGGCATAGTGGAGCAACCAGAGGAATATATTTTCCATAGGCGGATTGTCCGTCGAAATGAACAAAAATTCTAGAAATATTATATATATTTTAATATAATGGACACGACTTTTAGCCCAGCTTGGTAGGGGGACACGACTATTTTTCATAGCAATCTATAGTATTTGGCTGACCAGTGTGCAACGGCCGACCCCCCTACCAAGCTGGGCTGACCCGGTGACGCAAATTCACAAGTCAAACGCACATCATCAGAGAGTGAGACCCACCCTGAATCTGTCAGTCACTCAGTCAAAACTGAAAAACGGAAAGGTGGTGCCAAAAAAGGGCTCGAGGCCGACGCATTTTCTAAAAGTTGTGGTTCTGTTGGTCCGAGTGTTGTGTCTGTGAGAAATTACAGATCAGCTGCAGTGGTGCAGGCAAGGAAGGAACCAAACAGAGAAATACACACTCCTGCACACCGACACAGATCATGATGCCTACTGCTGCCAGTTAGACTTCATATTTTGGCTGTATATTGTACTATGAAATATATTTAATATTGACTAAAGTAGGCTTATTAGGGAAGGGAGATTTTGGGCAGCATTTAGACACTTGTCTATTTGCAATACACCTGAACAAGTTGTTAGATTGGCTTTTATAACACATAGCGAAGGCAATAGGTATCTAATCAAATGAAATCAAATTTTATTTGTCACATACACATGGTTAGCAGATGTTAATGCGAGTGTAGCGAAATGCTTGTGCTTCTAGTTCCGACAATGCAGTAATAACCAACAAGTAATCTAACTAACATTTCCAAAACTACTGTCTTATACACAGTGTAAGGGGATAAAGAATATGTACATAAGGATATATGAATGAGTGATGGTACAGAGCAGCATAGGCAGGATACAGTAGATGGTATCGAGTACAGTATATACATGAGGTGAGTATGTAAACAAAGTGGCATAGTTAAAGTGGCTAGTGATACATGTATTACATAAGGATGCAGTCGATGATATAGAGTACAGTATATACGTATGCATATGAGATGAATAATGTAGGGTAAGTAACATTATATAAGGTAGCATTGTTTAAAGTGGCTAGTGATATATCTACTAGACATGTACTCTGCATATACCTCTTTTAACTAAACACAAGCCAAATGAAGGTACATTTGGGGACTGTGTATTTTAATTGCTTTATCAAAGATTTTTCACTTCTGAATCTCAGTCTCTTCAGCCCAGCGAGTGAGTTATTGAGCTGTAGTAACAAGTGACTAACAAGTGTCAGATAACATTACATAGCCACCGCACTTAAGGCTGGAAAGTCCCGCCAATCTCTAGCATATTTAATTTGTTGAAAGGCCAGTCACTTCTTGGCAGAAAAATACGCATATGCACGCAGCACTGTCAAATGAAGCACAATGCTGGAAATCAATCTGCATCCATATACACTATTCCCAGCATCATTCTTGACAAACATAGAATGTCATATATTGAATTCAATAGAAGAAAACAGAGAGGGAGAGAGAGAGACTGCCAGTTCCTTAATATAGTCATTGGCTGTATTATACAGACAAAACATTAAGGAAGTGGCAGTCTTTATCTCTACTTCTCTCTCTCTGTTGTCTTCTATTGAATTATATGTAGCCTAATATCTAAAGGGGGGGGGGGGGGCACTTGACATGCACTAATTTGAAATATGTATACTGACCAAAAATATTTACGCAACATTCAACAAACAGATTTGACTGAGTAACAGTTCATATAAGGACATCAGTCAATTGAAAAACATTAATTAGGCCCTACTCTATGGATTTCACATGACATGACAGGGGTGCAGCCTGGGTGGGCCTGAGATGGCATAGACCCACCCACTTGGCTGCCAGGCTGACCCAGTGGGGAGCCAGGCCCAGCCAATCAGAATGAGTTTTTCCCCCACAAAAGGTCTTTATTACAAACAGAAAGACTCCTTAGCATACTCCTTGTTAAGTATAGTTATGCTTTTATAATGTATAATATAAGCCAATGGTCATCTATAAGGCATTTATTCCGTGATTTTCTTCGTTCTATAATATATGTGTTTATTCATTCACAACTAGAATGGGTAACACTTTATTTGAAGGGTCAGTAATAAGTCATTTATAAGGCATTTATAAATTCTGTGTTCACCCTTTTTTATCATCACTCCCACATTAATAATCTATTTACTAATCATGATGAAGTATTTTTGCAGATCCTAATCTAAAGTGAGGGCTATTTATACATATTATGAGCGACCAGTGTAATACGAGGTGTTGTAGTAGCTGACAGGCCCACTGGTTTGTGTCAAGTACTGTTGGGTTTTTCACACTCAACAGGTTTCCGTGTGTATCAAGAATGGTCCACCACCCAAAGGACATTCAGCCAACTTGACACAACTGTGGGAAACATTGGAGTCAACATGGGCCAGCATCCCTGTGAAATGCTTTCAACACCTTGTAGAGTCCATGCCCTGATGAATTGAGGCTGTTGTGAGGGCAAAAGGGAATATTAGGAAGGTGTTTCCTAATGTTTCATATACTCAGTGTATATATATGTATATATATGTGTAAATAACTAGCGTACTAACATTTACAAATGTGGGCGTAATGATCAATAAATGGTGCGCAAAAGGTTTAGAAATACCTTATATTGCCTTATTAATGGTTTATTATGGACCCTTAAAATAATGTGTTACCCTGGGGTGTTGCTGGGCCCAGCACAGGCAGTGTGGTCCCCTGGTCTTCGGGTCCCAGTGATGCTAGTCTTATAAGCACAGACATCTCAGCTGCTGCTGCAGCAGTCAAGTGTAGTGGTTGTAGGGAGAAAACAGTGGATGTAGGGAGAAAACAGTGGTTGTAGGGAGAAAACAGTGGATGTAGGGAGAAAACAGTGGTTGTAGGGAGAAAACAGTGGATGTAGGGAGAAAACAGTGGTTGTAGGGAGAAAACAGTGGATGTAGGGAGAAAACAGTGGTTGTAGGGAGAAAACAGTGGATGTAGGGAGAAAACAGTGGATGTAGGGAGAAAACAGTGGATGTAGGGAGAAAACAGTGGATGTAGGGAGAAAACAGTGGTTGTAGGGAGAAAACAGTGGATGTAGGGAGAAAACAGTGGATGTAGGGAGAAAACAGTGGATGTAGGGAGAAAACAGTGGTTGTAGGGAGAAAACGGTGGTTGTAAGGAGAAAACAGTGGATGTAGGGAGAAAACAGTGGTTGTAGGGAGAAAACAGTGGTTGTAGTGAGAAAACAGTATATGTAGGGAGAAGACGGTGGTTGTAGGGAGAAAACAGTGGATGTAGGGAGAAAACAGTGGATGTAGGGAGAAAACAGTGGATGTAGGGAGAAAACAGTGGATGTAGGGAGAAAACAGTGGATGTAGGGAGAAAGCAGTGGATGTAGGGAGAAGACGGTGGTTGTAGGGAGAAAACAGTGGATGTAGGGAGAAAACAGTGGATGTAGGGAGAAAACAGTGGTTGTAGGGAGAAAACAGTGGTTGTAGGGAGAAAACAGTGGATGTAGGGAGAAGACGGTGGTTGTAGGGAGAAAACAGTGGATGTAGGGAGAAAACAGTGGATGTAGGGAGAAAACAGTGGGTGTAGGGAGAAAACAGTGGTTGTAGGGAGAAAACAGTGGATGTAGGGAGAAAACAGTGGTTGTAGGGAGAAAACAGTGGTTGTAGGGAGAAAACAGTATATGTAGGGAGAAGACGGTGGTTGTAGGGAGAAAACAGTGGATGTAGGGAGAAAACAGTGGATGTAGGGAGAAAACAGTGGATGTAGGGAGAAAACAGTGGATGTAGGGAGAAAACAGTGGATGTAGGGAGAAAACAGTGGATGTAGGGAGAAGACGGTGGTTGTAGGGAGAAAACAGTGGATGTAGGGAGAAAACAGTGGATGTAGGGAGAAAACAGTGGATGTAGGGAGAAAACAGTGGATGTAGGGAGAAGACGGTGGTTGTAGGGAGAAAACAGAAAGAGACACACAAACTGACACGTGTACTGCCAGTTTATTGATATTTTGCCTCTATATTATATATGTAAGAGTAATTAACCTTTAGGATTGGGGGGACATGTATTGCAATGTAAGTAGTTAGCCTTTCATAAGGTATTATGAGCCAATGGTCATCTATTAGGCATTTATTCAGTAATCTTTCTTCCTTCTGCAGAGACAGCACAACAGGCAACAGAGGCACAGTTAAAGTGGTGAGTTGTATCTCCAGTGGTGATTTACATGTTATATTTGTCTTAAACATGAGCTGGTTAAAAAGGAGGAGGACCATGTTTCAAGGGTCACTGATACAGTAAATGGTGAGAAACGCTGTACTATAGTTGCCTATGTTATGTGTCAGTAGCATTACTGCCTGTGTGTGTAAGTAGCAGGTGCGGTGATGTGGGCTGGTGTGGCTGAAATGCCAGGGCTGAATTTTTGTCCCAGTCCGACCTTGGTGTTACCTGCAGCAGGTAGCGGAGCTGCTGTTTGGTCAGCTCAGATGCTCCTTTGGGGATCAGGGCCTCAATGTCCTCTCTCTTTACCTGCATACACACAAATGATTACTTTCATGTCATACTTTCACTCCCAGCATATATAAATAGCTACTGTACAGCAATTTAAACAATACAAGACTAATATGATGTTATGTAAAACCATCGGTCGCTCCTCCCTGCTGTACCTTGTAGTCATTACTGGGATCTAAGAGGTGTTTCCTGGGAAAGAGATGGAAAGGTAAACACATTACAGGGCATGACAAACACACAATTAGACTAAATAAACCATCTTTGTCTCCAGTCTACACATGTTATGATAGAGTTAGCAGCAGAAGGACACAGAGGGATGTGTTTGCTCAGTGAATCACAGGTAGTATGAGTAAACAGAGAGTCTAGAGAAATGAGAGAAGTCAGGTCTGACTGACGGTTGTAATGTCTAGTGACTAATTACAGGATTTACGATGATGGATGACACTCTGCAGGTGTATTTAGGACGTGTATTTAACCTGTGAGTTTATATTACTGAGTTTTACATGAAATTCCTGTGAATTTTACATTATTACATTATATATATATATATATATAAATACAGTGCCTTCAGAAAGTATTCATACCCCTTGACATATTCCACATTTTGTTGTGTTACACGCAAGACATTTCAGCTTTTCTTTTTTATTTCATTTGTAAAAAATTCTAAAAACATAATTGCACGTTCACATTATGGGGTATTGTGTGACAAATCATCTCAATTGAATCCGTTTTAAATTCAGGCTGTAACACAACGTGGAAAAAGTGAAGGGGTGTGAATACTTTCTGAAGGCACTGTATATATTATATTCAGCTATAGAGCCTCTCAGTTAGAATATTAGCCCACAGCCTGCCTCACACCTTGACGGCATTTTATGGCCCAACCTGGCAAGTTAAGAGAGGTAGAGGGACTGTGCCAAAGTGTGCCAGAATGGCACTTGATCCAGACAGAGACAGCCAGGTATGCATTAATGAATCAATTATACTATCATCCAATCAATTTGACTGTGTTTTTACCAATCTAACTACATAACAACATAATAGTAATCATTTATTTGAATGGTAAATCTCTATTGATAAACTGGGTAAATCAAGATGTAAGCTAGGCCTGTTCTCAATACAGTTGAATGCATATTCAATAGGAGTGTGTGCATCTACAGTATTGAGTTATTGAGATGGTTTTGGCTGGTTTCATTGGGCTACAGATGATTAACAATCTGTTTCCTTTCCATTTGGAACTTATTTTATTGTGCTGATCAACAACATTTGTATAGAAAAAGCAAATTGGTTATTTGATAAAAGTGCGCCCTGTCTCTAAGACCTAATGACGTCATTCGCACACACAGTGAGAGAGAGGAGAGACGTGACTGAGGCGAAGGAGACTAAGTTAATTAATAAAGTTCTTGGCAATGACTGTATGATTTTTGGTGACAGCTTTGAAATCCTCATATTTTGTGTTATGGTTCTAGGGTAGTGAATTGATGTTAGTACTAGGGTAGTAAATTGATGTTAGCTTCAGCTGTAAACTAGTAAGGAAAGTTAGCTTACAAAACTGGAAGCTACCGGTATCTTCTTGTCTAGACATTGTTTTGCGAACAGCAATGAACAGTTGCAACATTTCTACATGCCGTGTTGCGTTATTCAAGCGTGTTAGCTTCTGTGCAGTGTGAGTGGGGAGCTAACATGATGCAGCCTAGCTACAGATTGTACCGGAAATAATGTGATATAACCTAAGATTTTTGGTGTCCATTACTGGGCGTTACAGGAAAGACCCATACAAACTGCCGCCATAGATCATTCAACTAACCTGTTCTTGGCTATACTTCTTTGTTATCAATTCAGTGAAAAAAGTATTTCAGAAATGTCAGTTTCCAGTTGCAGGTGTTTTTTTTGCCAATGGGCAGAGTGAAAAATGGGGAGTTTTATCTCTAATCTCATGCTATTTCACACATTTTGCCATGAGGTTGAAATAAAATATTGATGTTTTAGAGGTCAGGGATTCTTGAAAGACCGGACAATCTCAAAAAAAAATCCACAAATGTTTGTCCTAATATTAACAAAATTTGAAATATATATTTTGATAGACCAAAGTATCAGCTATCACACCATGTTAAGGAACAACCTCGTTTTTTTCATAAATCATTTTTACAATTATTGTAATTATTATAATTATTGTCAATTATTTAAACAAGTGTTTGAAGTCCATGATTGACCTATTAAGGATCGGACCCTTTTTTCAATTTCTTCCCAAAATGACATACCCAAATCTAACTGCCTGTAGCTCAGGACCTGAATGCATATTCTTGATACCATTTGAAAGGAAAACTTAGTTAAATGTACACTGAACAAAAATTTCAACGCAACATGCAACAATTTCAAAGATTTTCCTGAGTTACAGTTCATATCAGAAAATCAGTCAATTGAAATAATTCAATTGGTCCCTAATCTATGGATTTCACATGACTGGGAATACAGATATGCATCTGTTGATCACAGAAAACCAGTCAGTATCTGCTGTGACCATAATTTGCCATCGTCCAGCACGGCACATCTCCTTTGTATAGAGTTGATCAGGCTCTTGATTGTAGCCTGTGGAATGTTGTCCCACCCCTCTACAATGGCTGTGTGAAGTTGCTGGATATTGGTGGGAACTGGATCATGCTGTCGTACAGTACACATCGATCCATAGCATTCCCAAACATGCTCAATGGGTGACATGCCTGGTGAGTATGAGAACTGTGTACGGATCCTTGCGACATGGGGCCATGCAGTATCATGCTGAAACATGTGGTGATAAGTGTGGATGAATGGCATGACAATTGGCCTCAGGATCTCATCACGGTATCTCTGACCATTCAAATTGCCATTGATAAAATCCAATGGTGCTTGTTGTCTGTAGCTTATGCCTGCCCATACCATAACCCCACCGCCACCATAGGGCACAACGTTGACATCAGCCAACCGCTCGCCCACACGAGCGGTTGAAAGTTGAAACCGGGGTTCATCAAAGAAGAGCACACATCTCCAAAATGCCATTGGCTGTGAACGGTGAGCATTTGCCCACTGAAGTCGCTTACAACACTGAACTGCAGTCAGGTCAAAACCCTGGTAAGGATAACGAGCACACAGATTAGCTTCCCTGGGATGGTTTCGGGCAGTTTGTGCAGAAATTATTTGGTTGTGCAAACCCACAGTTTCATCAGCTGTCTGGGTGGCTGGTCTCAGACAATCGCAGGTGAAGAATCTGGATGGGGAGGTCCTGGGCTGGCGTGGTTACAGGTCTGCGGTTGTGAGACCAGTTGGACACACTGGCAAATTCTCTATAACGACATTGCTTATGGTAGAGAAATGAACATTAAATTATCTGGCATCAGCTCTGGTGGACATTCTTGCAGTCAGCATGCCAATTGCACGCTCCCTAAAAACTTGAGACATCTGTGGCATTGTGTTGTGCACACAGGTACATATTGTCCCCAGCACAAGGTGTACCTGTGTAGTGATCATGCTCTTTAATCAGCTTCTGATATGCCAAACCTGTCAGGTGGACTGATTATTTTGGCAAAGGAGAAATGCTCACTAACAGGGATATAAACAAATTTGTGCACAAAATTAGAGAGAAATAAGCTTTTAGTGCGTGTGGAAAATTTCTGGTATCTTTTATTTCACCTCATGAAACTTAGGACCAACACTTTTCTACATGTAATGAGGACATGAATAAGGGGTCCTTATGGTATAGCTCACCCTGCTCATTCCAAGTCAATCTGAGTTGACCAAATCTCTGGACACATCTTTTAGGAATCACAGTTTTGAGAGAAATATTATTTCAATTCACAGAGGGGTATTGCAAGAAACTACATAAGTTCATGTTTCAGTTAATATCCATTATTGCATTTAAAAAAAAATGTAAACACTTTTTTAGAGTTTGAAATTTGTTCCGGACAAGGGCATTTCCAGGCATAGAGCCAAAATGGAAATGTATAATATTTAAAGTATTTAGAAAATTCTAAAAACAAATATTTTCCATATAAAATTCCCATAAATGTACATTTGAAACTAAAATAATGCAACAAAATTCAAAAAAAAAAAAAAGTTCCCCTGCAGGACAAGGATTGTCCTGACTTTTAAGATTCCCTGAGCTAATTTCCTGCTATTCAAAAATTAATAATCCATGAGGCTGAGAGAAAATGTTGCAATTTTAAAGCACATTTCCTGTAATATATATATATATATATATATATATATATATATATATATATATATATATATTATTGCTTAGGACTTCTTCATATACTATCTGGGGGGGCCAACCTCTGGGGGGCCCCCAAAGCTCATGGGCGTGTGCCACGCCACTGTATTTCATACTGTAGCCTAGTCTGGACAGTTCAGTAGGATCTAGATTTGCCCTCTCCCTTGGGTTTCTGTCTTGTTTCTTTCTTATTGATTCTGTTACGTTTTGTGCTGGGGGGAAAAGCTATATATATAAATATGGCTATATGTTGAGAAAATCAAAACACACCTTCCACGTATCTTGGCCACGTGTTCTGAGATGCAGGTGTGGATGTCACAGTTCTTCCTGTAAACCTCCGCCAGCAGCTCTCCGAAGAAACGTGTGTCCATCTTCACCACGGGCACTACCTCCCTCACCTCACTCTTTATCCCCACCTGAGACACGCTCTCTATCACCCTCTTCACCACATTTTCCTTAACGATGTTCACCATCTCCTCCTCCTGGGGAAAAAGAGAGGGAACGAGTTGAATCTTAGACATCAATCTGTCACAAGCAAAAGAGAGAGACATACCCACCATCATCATGGCATGAAAGAGCAATATGGCATCTATACTACTTGAATTAATCACCCTACAGTGGGTTTACTATAATACAAGACATGCAACTGTTCTAGGTCATGTCTATCATATATGGCTGTCAACAGTAATGGTTGCCAGGATGTAGGAATGGGTAAAATGACTGACAATGACTCTGGCTCTATATTGCTCTTGAACAATCAGACGGAGACCAATAAATCTTGTCAGATCCATGGCCTCCAGAACCAGGATTGATTATTTGTTACAATTTTAAGATGTTCTGTTGTTTTTCAGCAGTATTTCAAAATTGTGACAGGTTGGCAGTTCTCAGAATTGATACAGGTTCCAGATGTTTTGCTGGCGGAGGGGGAAAGAGAATTTGTTGGGAAGTTGTCTCAACTCAAATCAACTCAAATTGTATTTGTCACATGAATACAACAGTGAAATGCTTACTTACAAGTTCTTAACAGTGAAATGCTTACTTTCAAGCCCTTGACCAACAATGCAGTTTTAAGAAGAATAAAAAAAGAATAGAAATATAACAAATAATTAAGGAGCAACAATAAAATAACAGTAGCGAGGCTACATACAGGGGGTACGGTACAGAGTCAATGTGCTGGTGCACTGGTAATTGAGATAAGATGTACATGTAGGTATAGGTAAAGTGACTATGCATGGATAATAAACAGAGAGTAGCAGCAGCGTAAAAATGAGGGGGGGACAATGCAAATAGTCCGGATAGCCATTTGATCAACTGTTCAAGAATCTTTTGGCTTGGGGTAGAAGCTGTTAAGAAGCCTTTTTGACCAAGACTTGGCACTTCGGTACCACTTGCCGTGCGGTAGCAGAGAGAACAGTCTATAACTAGGGTGGCTGGAGTCCTTGGCAATCTTTTGGGCCATCCTCTGACACCACCTGGTAGAGGTCCTGGATGTCAGGAAGCTTGGCCCCAGTGATGTACTGAGTCGTACGCACTACCCTGTGTAGTACCTTACGGTCGGAGGCAGAGCAGTTGCCAGGATGCTCTCGATGGTGCAGCTGTAGAACCTTTTGAGGATCTGAGGACCCATGCCAAATCTTTTCAGTCTCCTGAGGGGGAATTAGGCGTTGTCGTGCCCTCTTCACGACACCAAGGATCTTGATGCTCTCAATCTGCTGCACTACAGCCCCGTCGATGAGAAAGGGGGCGTGCTCAGTCCTCCTTTTTCTGTAGTCCACAATCATCTCCTTTGTCTTGATCACTTTGAGGGAGAGGTTGTTATCCAGGCACCACACACCACACTCACCAATAACTTATGTTTTTATTATCTAATTGCTAAAACTACACCTGTAGCTAGTTGGTTTGAATTGGTTCAAAGGGTATTTTGCCACTGAAGATTTCATCCATCCTGAATAGCTTTCACAAAGTCAACAGACCAACCATGTGGCCTTGACTTTCTGCACATGGCCATGTCGTGTCTACATTCCAAGTCATAAAGTTAACCAACCCTTGTGTAACCCTTATGCAATATTAAGACAAGCAACTCTTGTGCGTGTTTTTCACATGGATTGTTCCTTGTCGCTCTAGAAACACCACTCATATGCATTGCTTACCAAAGCATGGAGGGGGTTTGGGGGAGTTGTATTATCAAACCAATGCCAAGTCACTCTGACTATAGTCTCTATGGTTTCCTAACAACAATAAAATATGTATGGCTCAAAACACTATAGCCTAAATATTAAGAGGTAGACAGAGAGAGAGTGATAGTGTCCCTGTCGGATCTATCAAAGTGGAGGAGCAACACAACAGCCAATCAGGCCAGAGTCCTGCAAATGCCCTCTGACACCATTAAATCATGGATGGAGCATCTTCCTCTTGACAACCATATCTCATGTCAGGGACATGACGCTGCATTTTTTGGGGATCAACGATCAATACCTTGAGTCTGCCCCCCGTCTCAACCCAAAAACTGAACACGTGTACTAAAGACATTTGTACAGATATTGGTGTTTTACATGTTTTTCGATATTGCTTTTTTCTCTTATTCACAAGTTATGTTGCTGGGTATTTAGAATGTTATTTTATCATTCACATGTTGAGGTGGTGGATAATTTACTGCTTTGCCTTTGTCATGTTTGTTGTATTGTATCTCTTATTTCCCCTTAGCACAACATTCCTAAAGCACCTTTTGTTTGGCACAATGGTCTTCTTATTTGCTTTGTGTTTATTTTTTATATTTTTTTACATGTGTTTATTTTTTATATTTTTTAGATATTTTTTATTTATTTTGTGTTTTACACTGCACAATTTTCCTCTGTTAATATATTTTTCATTTAAATAAATACATTTCTAGCAAAAGGTCTGCAAATGTCGTTGTCTGGTTATTCATAATTGTGTCAGAAAATGTCTGTACTCTGAAACAGTCACTCAGTAAGCTTGTAGTGGTTTGTAAACTTAGCAAAAAAAGAAATGTCCTCTCACTGTCAACTGCGTTTATTTTCAGCAAACTTAACATGTGTAAATACTTGTATGAACATAACAAGATTCAACAACTGAGACATGAACTGAACAAGTTCCACAGACATGTGACAAACAGAAATGTAATAATGTGTCCCTGAACAAAGGGGGGGGAAGGGTACCACATGAGGGGGGAGGAGGTCGTCTCTGTAATGCACAGCGTTGAGATTGCCTGCAATGACAACAAGCTCAGTCCAATGATGCTGTGACACACTGCCCCAGACCATGACGGACCCTCCACCTCCAAATCGATCCCGCTCCAGAGTGCAGGCCTCGGTGTAACGCTCATTCCTTCGACGATAAACGCAAATCCGACCATCACCCCTGGTGAGACAAAACCGCGACTCGTCAGTGAAGAGCACTTTTTGCCAGTCCTGTCTGGTCCAGCGACAGTGGGTTTATACCCATAGGCGACGTTGTTGCCGGTGATGTCTGGTGAGGACCTGCCTTACAACAGGCCTACAAGCCCTCAGTCCAGCCTCTCTCAGCCTATTGCGGACAGTCTGAGCACTGATGGAGGGATTGTGCGTTCCTGGTGTGACTCGTGCAGTTGTTGTTGCCATCCTGTACCTGTCCCACAGGTGTGATGTTCAGATGTACCAATCCTGTGCAGGTGTTGTTACACGTAGTCTGCCACTGCGAGGAAGATCAACTGTCCGTCCTGTCTCCCTGTAGCGCTGTCTTAGGCGTCTCACAGTACAGACATTGCAATTTATTGCCCTGGCCACATCTGCAGTCCTCATGCCTCCTTGCAGCATGCCTAAGACACGTTTACGCAGATGAGCAGGGACTCTAGGCATCGATGAGCAGGGACCCTGGGCATCTTTCTTTTGGTGTTTTTCAGAGTCAGTAGAAAGGTGACAATGCCACCAGCCAAACTGCTCGTTCATAACTGTGACCTTAATTGCCTACCATCTGGCAGCTGTTAATGTCTTAATGACTGTTCCACAGGTGCATGTTCATTCATTGTTTATGGTTCATTGAACAAACATGGGAAACAGTGTTTAAACCCTTTACAATGAAGATCTGTGAAGTTTATTTTGATTTTTACTAATTATCTTTGAAAGACAGGGTCCTGAAAAAGGGACGTTTCTTTTTTTGCTGAGTTTATATAGATAGGGTATGTTCTTACTGTCTACAGCTAGACAGCCATTCTCACCCATGTGCCATAGCAGGAAGGTCCTCATTGAAATGGTTTAAAGGCCACTTACACGTAACACAAGGTCGTACATGGCCATTTAGATGAGGGTAATGTCTTGGGGGGTCAAGCCTTAATGTTGGACAGTCATTCTGTTGTTACATGTTACAGAACCATGCTAAGCCCTGTAGTCTGTACTAGCCTTCACAAAATATATGACAAACAAAACGAACATGAGAATGAAGTGTCTGTCTTTATTGTGATTTAAAAAGTGTGAATAAGAAAAAAAGGCAAAACCCAAACAACAAAAATACCACGTATACAAAAACTGTGTAGCTCAAAACACAAGCTACTTTTGAAAGGGGATCCTACTATGACACAGTCATCACCCAGAGGAAGAAAACAAACAGTGCATTCGGAAAGTATTCAGACCCGTTGACTTTTTCCACATTTTGTAACGTTGTAGGCTTGTTCTAAAACTGATTAAATAAACAACGTTCCTCACCAATCTACACACAATATCCAATAATGACCAAGCAAAAACTGGGTTTTTGGAAATTATTGCAGGAATACCTTATTTACATAAGTATTCAGACCCTTTGATATGAGACTCGAAATTGAGCTCAGGTGCATCCTGTTCCAATTGATCATCCTTGAGATGTTTTTCAACTTGATTGGAGTCCAGCTGTGGTAAATCAAATGATTGGACATGATTTGGAAAGGTCCATACCTGTCTATATAAGCTCCCACAGTTGATAGTGCATGTCAGAGCAAAAACCAAGCCATGAGGTCGAAGGAATTGTCTGTAGAGCTCCAAGGCACAGATCTGAGGAAGGGTACCAAAAATGTATGCAGCTTTGAAGGTCCCCAGGAACACAGTAGCATCCATCATTCTTAAATGGAAGAAGTTTGGAACCACCGAGACTCTTCCTAGAGCCGGCCATCCGGCAAACCTGAGCAATTGGTGGAAAGGGGCCTTGGTTAGGGAGGTGACCAAGAACCCGATGGTCACTCTGACAGAGTTCCGATGTGGAGACGGGAGAACTTTCCAGAAGGAAAATCATCTCTGCAGCACTCCACCAATCAGGCCGTTATGGTAGAGTGGCCAGACGGAAGCCACTCCTCAGTAAAATGCACATGACAGCCCGCTTGGAGTTTGGTAAAAGGCACCTAAAGGACTTTCGGACCATAAGAAACAAGATTCTCTGGTCCGGTGAATGCCAAGCGTCACGTCAGGAGGAAACCTGGCACCATCACTACGGTGCAGCATGGTGGTGTCAGCATCATGCTAGGGGATGACTGGGGCGAAGGTTCACCTTCCAACAGGACAACGACCCTAAGCACACAGCCAAGACAGCACAGGAGTGGCTTGGGAATGTCCTTGAGTGGCTCTGCCAGAGCCTGGACTTGAACCCGATCTAACATCTCTGGAGAGACCTGGAAGTAGCTGTGCAGTGACGCTCCCCATCCAACCTGACAGAGCTTGAGAGGATCTGCAGAGAAGAATGGGAGAAACTCCCCGAATACAAGTGTGACGAGCTTATAGCATCATATCAAAGAAGACTCAAGGCTGTAATCACTGCCAAAGGTGCTTCAACAAGGTACTGACTAAAGGGTCTGAATACCTGTGTAACGTGATATTTCCGGGTTTTTTTTGTTTATAGATTTGAAAAAAATTGTAAAAACCTGTTTTTGCTTTGTCATTATGGGATATTGTGTGTAGATTGATTAGGGGGGCAAAAATTCATGCAATTTTTGAATGAGGTAACAAAATGTGCAAAACGTCAAGGGTCTGAAAACTTTCAGAATGCACAGTACATGTATGTGCACAGGTTTTCCAAATCACACTGCAACATTTACTGAAGGGTGCCACGCTTGATAGCAGCATCCTTGAGGTGCGTTGGTAAAATTACTGGGGAAACCAGGCCCCCGCCTTGAGACCATAATATATAGGCCGGATAGCAACCTCTGTCCAGTGAAGTCCTCAAAGCATATTGTATGTTCGGTAACAGACAGTAGTAACATGACCTACAGCATGGTGAAGCAAGTCAACGTTTCCAGTATTTTTGGACCACTAAACAACTATTGATTTAGAACACTGGAGAGTTTCCGCAAGTCACAAAGAAAACAGGAGCTGCCTCCACTATTCCAGCACCATTTCAACTTCAACATTTCAACATCAAATCACCTCTGCTTAGTCTAATACAGTGACAACTAAAAGATACCAAAAACAATTTAGTCCAATCAATGTAAGCTAAATATGATATGGCTTGCCATGGTTCTGATTTATGTGTGTGTGTGTGCGTGCAAGTAGAAAAACTTGTTGACTCAACCTACTGTGACGACCCTCCCACTCTGTCTGCCGTATTCTCTCTTTGTTCTTGTTTCCTTATTAGGATGCCGATGGGCGGAGTTGGGAGGGTCGTCAGCTACATGGGAAACACCTGGCCCCGGTGTGTCCCAGGATAAATACACCACTTCCCCATTCATGGGAGACTCTCTCCATGCAGACACCTTTCTAGATTTTGTTGTGTTTCTTGGTGGTTTTTTGGTTGTTTGCTTTGGCATCTTTCAACACCCTGCATTATCACATTCATGCATGCAAAACACTCACTTACACTACTGATTACACACACCATTGTATATTGTACTTAGATTACTTTATTTAATAAATATATGTTTTGTAACTCATTATCTCCACGTTGTCTCCCTTTTGTTATGGGCTTTGAGCCGATTCGTGACACTACTTGTAGAGAAACGCTCTCTTGAATGTTGACAAAATGGTCTATCACTCTGTCATACAGTTTACGCGTACATTTTTTCTTGTCCTTGGTTACCTGGCTAAAATGCTTGCTTGCTAGCTTTATTTCCAGCTAGTTAAATACTTAAAGTTGTCACACCCTGATCTGTTTCAACTGTCTCCACTCTGTCTCCACTCCACTTGACCTTTGCCTGTTTTCTGGACTCCATTCCCACCTGCCTGCCATTCTGTACCTCTGGATCTCTGATCCCCCCCCCCCAAAAACGACTCAACCTACGAACATGCACATAGATCTACGCACATAAACAGTGTTGTGGCTTTAATGTGTCTGTATCTATATAATTGTACACCGAGTGTACAGAACATTAGGAACACCCTCCTAATATTGAGTTGCACCCCCCCTCCCCCAGCCTCAATTCGTCGGGGCATGAACTCTACAAGGTGTCGAAAGCGTTACACGACCACAGGGTTCAATTCTCGGGCCAACTTTTTTCTCTGTATATATCAATGATGTTGCTCTTGCTGCGGGCGATTCTCTGATCCACCTCTACGCAGACGACACCATTCTGCATCCTTGGACACTGTGCTATCTAACCTCCAAACGAACTTCAATGTCATACAACACTCCTTCCGTGGCCTCCAACTGCTCTTAAATGCTAGTAAAACCAAATGCATGCTTTTCAACCATTCGCTGCCTGCACCCGCACGCCCGACCAACATCACCACCCTGGATGGTTCCAACCTAGAATATGTGGACATCTATAAGTACCTAGGTGTCTGGTTAGACTGTAAACTCTCCTTCCAGACTCGTATCAAACATCTCCAATCCAAAATCAAATCTAGAATCGGCTTTCTATTTCGCAACAAAGCCTCCTTCACTCACGCTGCCAAACTTACCCTAGTAAAACTGACTATCCTACCGATCCTCCACTTCGGCGATGTCATCTACAAAATAGCTTCCAATACTCTACTTAGCAAACTCGATGCAGTTTATCACAGTGCCATCCGTTTTGTTACTAAAGCACCACCCACCACTGCGACCTGTATGCTCTAGTCGGTTGGCCCTCGCTACATATTCGTCGCCAGACCCAATGGCTCCAGGTCATCTACAAGTCCATGCTAGTTAAAGCTCTGCCTTATCTCAGTTCACTGGTCACGATGGCAACACCCACCCGTAGCACGCGCTCCAGCAGGTGTATCTCACTGATCATCCCTAAAGCCAACACCTCATTTGGCCGCCTTTCCTTCCAGTTCTCTGCTGCCTGTGACTGGAACGAATTGCAAAAATCGTTGAAGTTGGAGACTTTTATCTCCCTCACCAACTTTAAACATCTGCTATCTGAGCAGCTAACCGATCGCTGCAGCTGTGCATAGTCCATCGGTAAATAGCCCACCCAATTTACCTACCTCATCCCCATACTGTTTTTATTTATTTAATTTTCTGCTCTTTTGCACACCAGTATCTCTACCTGCACATGACCATCTGATCATTTATCACTCCAGTGTTAATCTGCTAAATTGTAATTATTCGCCTACCTCCTCATGCCTTTTGCACACAATGTATATAGACTATTTTTTTCTTTCTTTTTTTTCTACTGTGTTATTGACTTGTTTATTGTTTAAAAATCCTACAATGTGAATTTCTGGATTTTCTTTTCTCATTTTGTCTGTCATAGTTGAAGTGTACCTATGATGACAATTACAGGCCTCTCTCATCTTTTTAAGTGGGAGAACTTGCACAATTGGTGGCTGACTAAATACTTTTTTGCCCCACTGTATCTCTTAACAGCATCCATATTGGATTTCTATTTGCACGGCCGACAGACAAGTTCCTTACTTTTCCCCCTTCCACTTTTCTCTTCCGTTTTTGTGGTGATGCTGCAATTAGTTGGTTGTAATTTTGGGTAGAGCAGACATTTCCATATGTTTTTGTTAGATGCATGTGTGACTTAACTCCACCAGTCTTATTTATGATATAATTTATGAAGAATATATATCTTTTTTTTTTATAAAAATATTTATGTTTTTTTTTATAAATTTGAATATTTGAGTTTAACCACAATATTTGTTGCATTATTTGTTCTGTCTTTTCTGGTGGATTAAATAAAAAATTGCACCCAACTTTCTATGGCTTGTTTTAAAAATAGCGATATTTGGGAGATGATTTCCTTTTCAAATAAGTGAAAGTGAGAGGTTGTAATCTGAATAAAAGGAAACAGGTAATTCTTGAACATGGGGTGAGACATTCTTACAAATTTGCTAGAGAACCAGTTTGGATTTAAGTTTAACTTTTGTATGACTGAAGCCTTTAATGAGAGGTCTAATGCTTTAATATTTAATAATTTCTGCCCTCAGAATTCATATTTATTAAATAAATAGGCCCGTTTAATTCTGTCTGGCTTGCCCTTCCAAATAAATATATTTTTTCTCAAATAATTAAAAAAAACTGTTCGCTAGGTGTAGGCAAGACCATAAGCAAATAGGTAAACTGGGATATGACTAAAGAGTTAATCAGGGTGATTTTTCTACAACTATACATGTATTTACCTGTCCATGTTAGCAGGATCTTGTCTATTTTGCTAACTTTCTATTAAAATGTATTGGAGTGAGATCATTTATTTATTTCGGGATATGTATACCGAGTATATCCACATCACCATCAGACCATTGTATTGGTACATGGTAATGTAAAAGTAAAAAAATGTTGTGATCCAATACGTAATATTGTACACTTGTCATAATTTGGTTGTAATCCAGAGAGGTTCGAAAATGTATCTAGATCCTTATCTAGCCTTGGATTACTAATCCCTTGATATTATTGTTGGAAGTGATTTTATTAGCTAACATTTTGATGGCCATTATCAACATATATGCAGATAGAGGACAATCTTGTTTGACTCCTATTGAACTTTCTGAGAAGTCGCCATTATTTACTATTTTACACCTAGGGTTACCATACACGATTTTAACGCATTTTATAAGAGATTCTCCAAAATTGAAATGTTCCAGACATTTAGATATATGAACTCCAGTCGTACATATCAAAAGCCTTTTCAGTCAGCTATGAAAAACACCACTGGTTTCCCAGATGTTTCATAGTGATTAGAATGAATAATGTCCGACAATACACTTTTAATTCTATGCGTTATACATTTTGCTGGCCTTCTAGGCAGAGTTGCAAAGAAAAAGCCATATCTCAGATTGGCCAATAAAATATAATATTAAGATGGGCAAAAGAACACAGACACTGGAGAGAGGAACTCTATGGTAGGGGTAGGGTTAGGTTTAGGGTTTGGGAAAATAGTAAGGTCAAACATTTTTACTTCCCAAAAAGTCCTGAAATGTCATGAAAATGTGCATGTGTGTAGGTTTGGTCTAACCGGGGATGTGTTTTTAGCCACTGCCTAGAAGGCCAGCATCCCGGAGTCGCCTTTTCACTGTTGACGTTGAGACTGGTGTTTTGCGGGTACTATTTAATGAAGCTGCCAGTTGAGGACTTGTGTGAGGTGTCTGTTTCTCAAACTAGACACTCTAATGTACTTGTCCTCTTGCTCAGTTGTGCAGCGGGGCCTCCCACTCCTCTTTCTATTCTGGTTAGAGTCAGTTTGCGCTGTTCTGTGAAGGGAGTAATACACCGCGTTGTACGAGATTTTCAGTCTCTTGGCAATTTCTTGCATCAGCCGTTTCCAGCTACAATAGTCATTTACAACATTAACAATGTCTACACTGTATTTCTGATCAATTTGATGTTATTTTAATGGACAAAAAATGTGCTTTTCTTTCAAAAACAAGACATTTCTAAGTGACCCCAAACTTTTGAAGGGTATTGTATATGTTGTTGTTTTTACTGACAAATAAAATAAAATCAATCAATCCAAACTGTGTAGCAGTCATTTGATGAATGGAAAGAATCTGATATAAACACCAAGTTTGTGTAATGACATTCGGAGATTGTCAAGCCTTCTACAAGGTAGGGAGGGATGTATTTTCTGTTTGGCGAAATCGACAGTCTATTTATTGTGGTGTTGAAAATGAAGCACCCAAAGTCGGTATGCTTTGTTTATTGGTTGTGTGGTGCATTGGCACAGAAACCTGTTGGTGGAAAATGTATGGAAATAGCATGTACAGTTGAAGTCGGAAGTTTATATACACTTAGGTTTGAGTCATTAAAACACATTTTTTTTCAATCATTCCACAAATTTCTTGTTAACAAACTATAGTTTTGGCAAGTCGGTTAGAACATCTACTTTGTGCATGACACAGGTAATTTTTCCAACAATTGTTTACAGACAGATTATTTCACTAACTCACTGTATCACAATTCCTGTGGGTCATACACTGAGTTGACTGTGCCTTTAAACAGCTTGAAAAATTCCAGAAAATTATGTCATGGCTTCAGGAGCTTCTGATAGGCTATTTGACATAATTTGAGTCAATTGGAGGTGTACCTGTGGATGTCTTTCAAGGCCTACCTTCAAACTCACTGCCTCTTTGCTTGACATCATGGGAAAATCAAAAGAAATCAGTCAAGGCCTCAGAAAAAAAATTGGGATCCTTGGGAGCAATTTCCAAATGCCTGAAGGTACCACGTTCATCTGTACAAACAATAGTGTGCAAGTATAAACACCATGAGACCACAAAGCCGTCATACCACTCAGGAAGGAGACTCGTTCTGTCTCCTAGAGATGAACGTATTTTGATGCGAAAAGTGCAAATCAATCCCAGAACAACAGCAAAGGACCTTGTGAAGATGCTGGAGGAAACAGTTACAAAAGTATCTATATCCACAGTAAAACGAGTCCTCTATCGACATAACCTGAAAGGCCGCTCAGCAAGAAAGAAGCCACCGCACCAAAACCGCCATAAAATAGCCAGACTACGGTTTGCAACTGCACATGAGGACAAAGATCATACTTTTTGGAGAAATGCCCTCTGGTCTGATGAAACAAAAATATAACTTTTTGGCCATAATGGCCATCGTTATGTTTGAAGGAAAAAGGAGGAGGCTTGCAAGCCGAAGAACACCATCCCAACCGTGAAGCAAGGGGGTGGCAGCATCGTGTTGTGGGGGTGCTTTGCTGCAGGAGGGACTGGTGCACTTCACAAAACAGATGGCATCATGAGATATGAAAATTATGTGGATATATTTAAGCAACATCTCAAGACATCAGTCAGGAAGCTAAAGCTTGGTCGCAAATGGGTCTTCCAAATGGACAATGACCCCAAGCATACTTCCAAAGCGTGGCAAAATGGCTTAAGGACAACCATGTCAAGGTATTGGAGTGGACATCACAAAGCCCTGACCTAAATCCTATAGAACATTTGTTGGCAGAACTGAAAAAGCGGGTGCGAGCAAGGAGGCCTACTCACCTGACTCAGTTACACCAGGTCTGTCAGGAGGAATGGGCCACAATTCACCCAATTTATTGTGGGAAGCTTGTGGAAGGCTACCCGAAACGTTTGACCCAAGTTAAGCAATTTATAGGCAATGTTACCAAATACTAATTGAGTGTATGTAAACTTCTGACCCACGGAGAATATGATGGAAAAAAAAAAAGCTGAAATAAATCATTCTCTCTACTGTTATTGTGACATTTCACATTCTTAAAATCAAGTGGTGATCCAAACTGACTTAAGACAGGTATTTTTACTACGATTAAATGTCAGATATTGTGAAAAACTGAGTTTAAATGTATTTGGCTAAGGTGTATGTAAACTTCAGACTTAAACTGTATATAATGCATGTATATAATGTTTTGTATACTCAGTGTATTTTATATCATTATAAATATAGCATAAAAATGTTGAAAATCTGATTTCCCCCTAGTTGATCACTGTCTGCAGCTGGCTCTGATCGTAGTGTAGGCCTAATGAAATATGCAGGGAGAGTGAGCTCGTCCGTGGTGATCAGTTAACCCTCAATCTGAGTGGCATCGACTGTACCACAAAAGCATGCTGAAGTGGCAAAGTCGATATCCACATTTAAGAAATATAAGGTCACTAGAGTTATTGTTATTTGTGGTCATAAACATGATTTTGAGTTCATTCTAGGAGTCGGGATGGTTGTGCACAAAACGTTACAGTACAAGGGGAGGGTCATGTGAACTTAGTTTTTCCTTGGGGGGGTACATCTATTTTTTTATGACATCTTGGGTTGGGCTGGGTCCAAGCTGGGTGTGTCTGACATAGAAACATTCCAGTGATTTCTCCAGTAAAAGGAAGGTGGTAGATAGAGGCTGTGGTGACAGGCCTGGATTAACTGGCCCTGATGCTGGGTGCAACTTAACCGGTTTGGAGAGCAGAGCAACACCTGAGGCTAAAAGGAACAGACTCTGTAAACATTTACTGCTGCTGCCCATGCATAGCAGTCAAACCTATCTCTCCTCACATACTTAAACCTACAATATATGGATACAACTAAACTGAACAAACATAACTAGGCAGTAAGGTCAAGTGCAGTGGCGTGGATGGCTATACCCCAAATTAAACTTTTCTGTGTCTATAAAAAATACACATACAGTGGGGCAAAAAATAATTTAGTCAGCCACCAATTGTGCAAGTTCTCCCACTTAAAAAGATGAGAGAGGCCTGTAATTTTCATCAAAGGTACACTTCAACTATGACAGACAAAATGAGAAAAGAAAATCCAGAAAATCACATTGTAGGATTTTTTATGAATTGCCAGAGAGCAGCAGCAGTGTAAAATAGGGGTTGGGGGGTGGGGGGGGGGGGGGGGGTACACAATGCAAATAGTCTGGGTAGCAATTTCTATTACCTGTTCAGGAGTGTTATGGTTTGGGGGTAAAAACTGTTGAGAAGCATTTTGGTCCTAGACTTGGTGCTCCAGTACCGCTTGCTGTGCGGTAGAAGAGAGAACAGTCTTTGACTGGGGTGGCTGGGGTCTTTGACAATTTGTAGGTCCTTCCTCTGACACAGCCTGGTGTAGAGGTCCTGGATGGCAGACAGATTAGCCCCTGTGATGTACTGGGCCGTATGCACTACCCTCTGTAGTGCCTTGCGGTTGGAGGCAGAGCAGTTGCCATACCATGCGGTGATGCAACCAGTCAGGATGCTCTCGATGTTGCAGGTGTAGAACCTTTTGAGGATCTGAGGACCAATGCCAAATATTTTTACTTTCCTGAGGGGGAATAGGCTTTGTCGTGCCCTCTTCATGACTGTCTTGGTGTGTTTGGACAATTCTAGTTTGTTGGTGATGTGGACATCAAGGAACTTGACATTCTCAACCTGCTCCACTACAGCCCCGTCGATGAGAATGGGGGCGTGCTCGGTCCTCCTTTTCCTGTAGTCCACAATCATATCCTTAGTATTGGTTACGTTGAGGGATAGGTTGTTATTCTGGCACCACCTGGCCAGGTCTCTGACCTCCTCCCTATAGGCTGTCCGGTCGTTGTCGGTGATCAGGCCTACAGTACCTTGCAAAAGTATTCACCCCCTTGGTGAATTTCCTATTTTGTTGCATTACAACCTGTGATTTATTTGGATTTCAAGTAATGGACATACACAAAATAGTCCAAATTGGTGAAGTGAAATGAAAAAAATTACTCAAAAAATGTAAATAAACTGTGTACGGACAAGTGGTGTGTGCATATGTATTCACCCCCTTTGCTATGAAGCCCCTAAATAAGATCTGGTGTAACCAATTACCTCCAGAAGTCAAATAATTAGTTAAATAAAGTCCACCTGTGTGCAATCTAAGTTTCACATGATCTGTCACATGATCTCAGCATATACCTGTTCTGAAAGGCCCCAGTCTGCAACAACACCAAGCAAGCGGCACCATGAAGAGCTCTCCAAACAGGTCAGGGACAAAGTTGTGGAGAAGTACAGGTCAGGGTTGGGTTATAGAAAAATATCAAACTTTTAACATCCCACGGAACACCATTAAATCCATTATTGAAAAATGGAAAGAATATAGCACCACAACAAACCTGCCAAGAGAAGACCGCCCACCAAAACTCACGGACCAGGCAAGGAGGGTATTCATCAACAAAGAGACCAAAGATAAGCCTGAAGGAGCTGCAAAGCTCCACAGCAGAGATTGAGGTATCTGTCCATAGAACCACTTTAAGCCGTACACTCCACAGAGCTGGGCTTTACGGAAGAGTGGCCAGAAAGAGCCATTGCTCAAAGAAAAAAATAAGAAAACACGTTTGGTGTTCGCCAAAAGGCATGTGGGAGACTCCCCAAACATATGGAAGAAGGTACTCTGGTCAGATGAGACTAAAATTGAGCTTTTTGGCCATCAAGAAAAATGCTATGTCTGGCACAAACCCAAAACCTCTCATCACCCCGAGAATACCATCCCCATGGTGGTGGCAGCACCATGCTGTGGGGATATTTTTAATCGGCAGGGACTGGGAAACTGGTCAGAATTTAAGGAATGATGGATGGCGCTAAATACCGGGAAATCCTTGAGGGAATCCTGTTTCAGTCTTCCAGAGATTTGAGACTTGGATGTAGGTTCACCTTCCATCAGGACAATGACCCTAAGCATACTGCTAAAGCAACACTCAAGCGGTTTAAGGGGAAACATTTAAATGTCTTGGAATGGCCTAGTCAAAGCCCAGACCTCAATCCAATTGAGAATCTGTGGTATGACTTAAAGATTGCTGTACACCAGCAGGAACCCATCCAACTTGAAGGAGCTGGAGCAGTTTTGCCTTGAAGAATGGGCAAAAATCCAAGTGGCTAGATGTGCCAAGCTTATAGAGACATATCCCAAGAGGCTTGCAACTGTAATTGCTGCAAAAGATGGCTGTGCAAAAGATGGATCTACAAAGTATTGACTTTGGGGGGGTGAACAGTTATGCACACTCAAGTTTTCTGTTTTTTTGTCTTACTTCTTGTTTGTTTCACAATAAAAATATATTTTGCATCTTCAAAGTGGTAGGCATTTTGTGTAAATGAAATGATACAACCCCCCCCCCCCCCCCCCCAAAATATAATTTAATTCCAGGTTGGAAAAATGCCAAGGGGTGTGAATACTTTCGCAAGGTACTGTACCACTGTTGTGTCATCGGCAAACTTAATGATGGTGTTGGAGTCCCTTCAGGAAGTCCAGGATCCAGTTGCAGAGGGAGGTGTTTAGTCCCAGGATCCTTAGCTTAGTGATGAGCTTTGAGGGTACTATGGTGTTGAACGCTGAGCTGTAGTCAATGAATAGCATTCTCACGTAGGTGTTATTTTTGTCCAGGTGGGAAAGGGCAGTGTCGAGTGCAATAGATATTGCACCATCTGTGGATCTGTTTGGGTGGTGTGCAAATTGGAGTGGGTCTAGGGTTTCTGGGATAATGGTGTTGATGTGAGCCATTACCAGCCTTTCAAAGCACTTCATGGCTACGGACATGAGTGCTACGGTTCTGTAGTCATTTAGGCAGGTTGCCTTAGTGTTCTTGGGCACAGGGTCTATAGTGGTCTGCTTGAAACATGTTGGTATTACAGACTCAATCAGGGACATGTTGAAAATGTCAGTGAAGACACCTGCCAGGTGGTCAGCACATGTCCAGAGCACACGTCCTGGTAATCCTTCTGTCCACGCAGCCATGAGTAAGAACTTTGAACAGGTCAACATTCACGTCGGCTACGGAAAGTGTGATTATACAGTCGTCCGGGACAGCTGATGCTCTCATGCATGCCTCAGTGTTGCTTGCCTCGAAGCGAGCATAGAAGTTATTTAGCTCGTCTGGTAGGCTCGTGTCCTTGGACAGCTCGCGACTGTGCTTCCCTTTGTAGTCTGGAATAGTTTGCAAGTCCTGCCACATCCGACGAGCGTCGGAGCTGTTGTAGTACGATTCAATCTTAGCGCTGTATTGACGCTTTGCCTGTTTGATGGTTTGTCGGAGGGCATAGCGTGATTTCTTATAAGCTTCCGGGTTAGAGTCCCGCACCTTGAAAGCGGCAGCTCTACCCTTTAACTCAGTGCGAATGTTGCCTGTAATTCATGGCTGCTGGTTGGGGTATGTACGTACAGTCACTGTGGGGAAGACGTCCTCGGTGCACTTATTGATAAAGCCAGTGACTGATGTGGTGTACGCCGCTCCTGGGCGAGTGGTTTCCTGTTTGCTTAATTCCTTATACAGCTGACTGAGTGCGGTCTTAGTGCCAGCATCTGTCTGTGGTGGTAAATTAACAGCCACAAAATGTATAGATGGAAACTTTCTTAGCGAATAGTGTGGTCTGTAGTTTATCATAAGATACCTTCCTTCAGGTGAGCAAAATCTAGAGACTTCCCTAGATTTTGTGCACCAGCTGTTGTTTACAAATATGCACAGACCCCCTCGCCTTACCGGAGTGTGCTGTTCTATCTAGCCGGTGCAGCGTGTATCCCGCTAGCTGAATATCCATGTCATCATTTAGCCACGATTCCATGAAACATAAGATGTTACAGTTTTTGATGTCCCGTTGGTAGGATATTCGTGAACGTACCTCAACTGTTCATCTCGTGAAAATCTCCCTTGTATCTGGTTTTTATAACATACAATTTGATCTGCATTAATACCCCTTCGAACAAATCAATCTTGTTATAGAATCTGAGACAGTGTTCCCATTTAACCATCAATCCATCTGCAATCTAATACGTACAGGCAATGCATTACCATGGCAACACCTGGAAGGGTGTCAGGTCCTTTTAGACTTCAGTGTCTTATCTAAAACGGCCCTGTGTGTCCATGTGAACACTGATGTAAGTCAAGTGTGTGAACCAGGGCCTAGGGTATCTGTAGTAATAGAGCCATGGTTTTGTCAACCTGCCTGTGTAGTGGGAGGAAGGAGTGTCAGCTTTCTGCCCTTGTGACACTCACAGGAATGAAGAATTTGAGGGGACAAGGTAAACAGGACACGGATATATGCAAATAAAAAATATTTATATAAAAAATATATTATGAGGCCAGTTTTGTCCTACACACACACACACACACACGCACACGCACACACACACGCACACACACACACACACACCTCTAAACAGTTCTCGAGCGATCAACTGAAATTAGAGGTAAGAATACAGCCCCCCTCTAGGTATAGTCCCATCTTCATCATCAAGGGCAGCAGAGGGACAATAAAATGCCACGCCCAGTCATTCTCATGGCTGGGCTGGCTGCAGATCAATGGCAGTTAGTCTAGCGTGGGAACACACGCCAGAGACTGAAAGAAGCTGTCTAGATCCAAATGACAATTACACTGGCTGCTGCCAATATGCAAAACCCAAGTTTGACATAGAAACATTATTCAGGCAATATCAGCATGCCACTACAAAGGCTGCTTAGCTAAGTGATTTGATGTTATACTGATGTTACCTCAGGCAGGTTGCCTAAAGACAAATAGTGATCAAATTTGAAGGCATTCCAGATTGTGTTTTTATAAAAGAATAGACTACATGTTTGTACCTGACAAGACATGTTTAGTAACTATCTGCCAGGTATTCAGATCCAACTCTGCTGTTAGCAAAAACAGAAACAGATCTATCGAACCAGATAACTAACTACTGAAATGCTCCATCTAACTCAGCAAAAAATTACTAATTCGCATTCGCGCAAAACTGAAAGTGCGAACCACTACTTTTAACCAGGGCAAGCTGACCGGAAACATGACCGAATACAAACAGTGTAGCTATGCCTTAGTATAGAGACAAAGTAGAGTCGCAATTCAACGACTCAGACACGAGAGGTATGTGGCAGGGTCTACAGTCAATCATGGATTACAAAAAGAAAACCAGCCCCGTCGCGGACCAGGAAGTATTGCTCCCAGACAGACTAAATAACTTATTCGCTCGCTTTGAGGACAATACAGTGCCACTGACACGGTCCGTTACCAAAACCTGCGGATTCTCCTTCACTGCAGCCGACGTGAGTAAAACATTTAAACGTCTTAACCCTCGCAAGGCTGCAGGCCCAGACGTTATCCCCAGCCGCGTCCTCAGAGCATGCGCAGACCAGCTGGCTGGTGTGTTTACAGATATATTCAATCAATCCTTATCCCAGTCTGCTGTCCCCACATGCTTCAAGAGGGCCACCATTGTTCCTGTTACCAAGAAAGCTAAGGTAACTGAGCTAAACGACTACCGCCCCGTAGCACTCACTTCCGTCATCATGAAGTGCTTTGAGAGACTAGTCAAGGACCATATCACCTCCACCCTACCTGACACCCTCAATCATCAAGTTTGCGGACGACACTACAGTGGTAGGCTTGATTACCAACAACGACGAGACGGCCTACAGGGAGGTGAGGGCCCTCGGAGTGTGGTGTCAGGAAAATAACCTCACACTCAACGTCAACAAAACAAAGGAGATGATTGTGGACTTCAGGTAGCACCTCCCTATCCACATCGACGGGACAGTAGTGGAGAGGGTAGTAAGTTTTAAGTTCCTCGGCGTACACATCACGGACAAACTGAATTGGTCTACGGACACAGATAGCGTTGTGAAGAAGGCGCAGCCTCTTCAACCTCAGGAGTCTGAAGAAGTTTGGCTTATCACCAAAAGCACTCACAAACTTCTACAGATGCACAATCGAGAGCATCCTGTCGGGCTGTATCACCGCCTGGTACGGCAACTGCTCCTTCAAGGTGCGGGACTCCGCCCCTCCCCAGAGGGTAGTGAGGTCTGCACAACGCATCACCAGGGGCAAACTACCTGCCCTCCAGGACACCTACACCACCCGATGTCACATGAAGGCCATAAAGATCATCAAGGACAACAACCACCCGAGCCACTGCCTGTTCACCCCGCTATCATCCAGAAGGCAAGGTCAGTACAGGTGCATCAAAGCAGGGACCGAGAGACTGAAAAACAGCTTCTATCTCAAGGCCATCAGACTGTTAAATAGCCACCACTAACATTGAGTGGCTGCTGTCAACATACTGACCCAACTCCAGCCACTTTAATAATCGAAATTGATGGAAATTGATGTAAAAAATGTATCACTAGCCACTTTAAACTATGCCACTCTTATGTTTACAGTGGGGCAAAAAAGTATTTAGTCAGCCACCAATTGTGCAAGTTCTCCCACTTAAAAAGATGAGAGAGGCCTGTAATTTTCATCATAGGTACACTTCAACTATGACAGACAAAATGAGAAAAGAAAATCCATGTAGAAAAACCTGTAACTTCTTATTTAAGAGACTCCTCTGTCCTCCACTCGTTACCTGTAACAAGTTCAAACAGGTGCCATTAATACAGGTAACGAGTGGAGGACAGAGGAGTCTCTTAAAGAAGAAGTTACAGGTCTGTGAGAGCCAGAAATCTTGCTTGTTTGTTTGTATTTTCCACCATAATTTGCAAATAAATTCATAAAAAATCCTACAATGTGATTTTCTGTATTTTTTTCTTCTAATTTTGTCTGTCATAATTGAAGTGTACCTATGATGAAAATTACAGGCCTCTCTCATCTTTTTAAGTGGGAGAACTTGCACAATTGGTGGCTGACTAAATACTTTTTTGCCCCACTGTACATACCCTACATTACTCAACTCATATGTATATACTGTACTCGATACCATCTACTGCATCTTGCCTATGCCGTTCTGTAACATCACTCATTCATATATCTTTATGTACATATTCTTTATCCCTTTACACTTGTTTGTATAAGGTAGTAGTTTTGGAATTGTTAGGTTAGATTACTCGTTGGTTATTACTGCATTGTCGGAACTAGAAGCACAAGCATTTCGCTACACTCGCATTAACATCTGCTAATCATGTGTATGTGACAAATAAAATTTGATTTGATTTGAATGTCCTAAATGTCCTCATGGATTTATTCCAACTGGGTTGCAAATTGCAATACTGTAGTAATAAAATATTAAAAGATTTATTGCTGTAGTGCAGGTGATGGGCAGATGTGTAAAAGAGGCAGAAAATGAAACAGTGAAGAGCAGAAATAAGTCAGTGAGTAGGGGGTGTAAACAGCCCAGGAGTATATACTCTAAGAAGGGGCTATTCAAACCCAGGCCTCCAGGTCCACACAACTGCTGTCAAATATTTGCTAATTCATTCAGTAAGCACTCATCTGTTGCAGGGGCGGCACAACTTTTTTGGGACAGGGGGTGCAGGGGAAACATGTTTTTAAAGCCTCATTTAGATATCTTTCTGCTTATAATTACAGACATTTGGTAGGCTATTTGTCCACTTGTTGCTCTAGAACAGAGGTTTTCAAACTGGGGTCCATGGACCCCTAAAGGTACTGCAGGGGTTCCGCGCATATTTTTTTTTTTTCTTGGGGGGAGGTGGGTGATATATTACGCAATATTTATTTTATGAATATCACTAGCTGCAACAAAATACCATCGTGGATACCATTTGTATGTCTCTGCATCCAGTATGAAGGAAGTTAGAGGTAGTTTCAAGAGCCAATGCTAACTAGCGCAATGACTGAAAGTACAAAGGAACAGTTAGCATGCTATTCGTACTCATCAGACTTGCCAAAATCTCGAACTATCCTTTTAATGTGGAGGAAATTACTGTCATTGGAGCTAACTACAGGTTAGTTTCTGATATAAATGCTTAAAAGACTGTTTCAGTGTCAACTTAAATGACCAAAACTAGATAGGAAATATATACACTACCATTCAAAAGTTTGGGGTCACTTAGAAGCGTCCTTGCTTTTGAAAGAAAAGCAAATTTTTTGTCCATTAAAATAACATTAAATTGATCAGAAATACAGTGTAGCCATTGTTAATGTTGTAAATGACTATTGTAGCTGGGTACGGCAGATTTTTTTATGTAATATCTACATAGACGTATAGTGCCTTGGAAAAGTATTCATCCCCTTCGCGTTTTTCCTATTTTGTTGCATTACAACCTGGAATGTAAATTGATTTTTATTTGGATTTAATGTAATGGACATACACAAAATAGTCCAAATTGGTAAAGTGAAATGTAAAAAGTTACTTGTTTCAAAAAAAAAAAAAAAAAATGGAAATGTATTCACCCCTTTGCTATGAAGCCCCTAAATAAGATCTGGTGCAGCCAATTACCTTCAGAAGTCACATAATTACTTAAATAAAGTCCACCTGTGTGCAATCTAAGTGTCACATGATCTGTCACATGATCTCAGTACATATACAGCTGTTCTGAAAGGCACCACCAAGCAAGCAGCACCATTAAGACCAAGGAGCTGTCCAAATAGGTCAGGGACAAAGTTGTGGAGAAGTACAGATAAGGGTTGGCTTATAGAAAAATATCCAAAACTTTGAACATCCCACAGAGCACCATTAAATCCATTATTAAAAAATGGAAAGAATATGGCACCACAACAAACCTGCCAAGAGAGGGCCGCCCACCAAAACTCACAGACCAGGCAAGGAGGGCATTAATCAGAGAGTCAACAAAGAGACCAAAGATAAGCCTGAAGGAGCTGCAAAGCTCCACAGAAGAGATTGGAGTATCTGTCCATAGAACCACTTTAAGCCGTACACTCCACATAGCTGGGCTTTACGGAAGAGGGGCCAGAAAGAGCCATTGCTTAAAGAAAAAAATAAGAAAACACGTTTGTTGTTCGCCAAAAGGCATGTGAGAGACTCCCCAAACATATGGAAGAAGGTACTCTGGTCAGATGAGACTAAAATGTTGCTTTTTGGCCATCAAGAAAAAGGCTATGTCTAGCACAAACCCAACACCTCTCATCACCCCGAGAACCCCATCCAACAGTGAAGCATGGTGGTGGCAGCAGCATGCTGTGGGGATGTTTTTCATCGGCAGGGACTGGGAAACTGGTCAGAATTGAAAGAATGATGGTTGGCGCTAAATACAGGGAAATTCTTGAGGGAAACCTGTATCAGTCTTCCAGAGATTTGAGACTGGAACAGAGGTTCACCTTCCAGCAGAACAAGTGGATCACACTCGAGTGGTTTAAGGGGAAACAATTAAATGGCCTAGTCAAAGCCCAGACCTCAATCCAATTGAGCATCTGTGGTATGACTTAAGATTGCTGTACACCAGTGGAACACATCCAACTTGAAAGAGCAGGAGAAGTTTGCCTTGAAGAATGGGCAAAAATCCCTGTGGCTAGACGTGCCAAGCTTATAGAGACATACCCCAAGAGACTTGCAACTGTAATTAAGGCAAAAGGTGGCTCTACAAAGTATTTACTTTGGGGGGTGAATAGTTATGCACGCTCAAGTTTTCTGTTTTTTTGTCTTATTTCTTGTTTGTTTCACAATAGAAAAATAGTTAGCATCTTCAAAGTGGTAGGCATGTTGTGTTAATCAAATGATACAAACCCCCCAAAAATCTATTTTAATTCCAGGTTGTAGGCAATAAAATAGAAAAAATGCCAAGAGGGGTGAATACTTTCGCAACCCACTGTACAGAGGCCCATTGTCAGCAACCATCACTCCTGTGTTCCAATGGCACATTGTGTTAGCTAATCCAAGTTTATAATTTTAAAAGGCTAATTGATCATTAGAAAACCCTTTTGCAATTATGTTAGCAGAGTTGAAAACTGTTGTTCTGGTTAAAGAAGCAATAAAACGGGCCTTCTTTAGACTAGTTGAGTATCTGGAGCATCAGCACTTGTGGGTTCGGTTACAGGCTCAAAATGGCTAGAAACAAAGAACTTTCTTTTGAAAGTCATCAGTCTACTCTTGTTCTGAGAAATGAAGGCTATTCCATGCAAGAAATTGCCAAGAGACTGAAAATCTTGTACAATGCTGTGTACTACTCCCTTCACAGAACAGAGCAAACTGGCTCTAATCAGAATAGAAAGAGGAATGGGAGGCCCCGCTGCACAACTGAGCAAGAGGACAAGTACATTAGTGTCTAGTTTGAGAAACAGACACCTCACACAAGTCCTCAACTGGCAGCTTCATTAAATAGTACCTGCAAAACACCAGTCTCAACGTCAACAGTGAAAAGGCGACTCCGGGATGCTGGCCTTCTAGGCAGTGGCTAAAAAGACATCCCCGGTTAGACCAAACCTACACACATGCACATTTTCATAACATTTCAGGACTTTTTGGGAAGTAAAAATGTTTGACCACACTATTTTCCCTAACCCTAAACCTAACCCTACCCCTAACATAACCCTAACCCCAACACCCATAAACCTAACCCGTAAGCTTAAAATAGCACTTGAACAAATTCAGGACATGAAAAAAGTACTTGCTTTTAAAAAAAAGTTTTTGTTATCCGATATTCAGGTGAATTGTTAGGACATTGGGGTCCTGAAAAGGTAGGAAGACAAGTACTCACACACACACACACACACACACACTTTGACTTGACCCAAGTATGCTGTGATGATTATTTAACAACAACAATACTGAACAGCAATGAAAGGCAGTAAATGTTTCCAACAGCAAGCTAACATCAACAACTATAATCATCATGACATCTCTGGCCCAATCAAAGAGAGCTGCTGCCTTCCGACCACAATAAAGGCTACTGGATAACAGGGTGGTGTGAGGCACCCTAACCTCGCCCAAAGCTTAGCGTTGCATATGACCAGGGACAGCGCAGGTGAACAAAGTTCAACTGCAATATACTGTACTATACTTTATTCTACTCTATACTCTATAATTTATGTTATACCCCTGATGTTACCTCAGGCAGGTTGTATTAAGAGAGATTAACATAAATCCAAATTAATGTTGAAGGCTAAGTTTTAGCTAAAGGGTCTGGCCTGTGGGTGGAAGCCTTAGTATAAATCGAATCATATGGATCTGAAATGTGCTCCAAGCCACCACTAGGTTAGCTAGGCCAAGCTTAAGTGCAATATAAAATAGCTGTAATTACAATATGTAAGTGTGTTTGAACATGTGTAATTAGATTCTTGCATGTGAACTACATAACTGTGCATGTACGCAGGTGTATGTGTGTGTGTCTGTGTGAGATAGTGATACACAAGTAAATGCCATGTACAGGTCTCTCTCACCCCCTCCTCCTCCTCCTCCTCCTCCTCCTCCTCTTCAACACTAGGCTCAGGGCTCTTGATGGAGCTAGACATCTGGCTGAATACAGAAGGGGTTTTCCCATTGACGTTCTGAAGGAGGCAAAACAAAAACAGGCAAAATGTCATTACAGTAAATATATTTACATAGCACTAGAGGTAGTACTTACTATGTAATAAGTGGTGTGTCCAGAGGGTGCCCAGGTCACCTCTGAATATAGTGATACATTTGACAAAGACGCACACTGACAGGAAGACTCATCAATCTCACCGGAGAAAGCATCAGAGTGAGCAAAACAGCGCCCTCTGACTTAGCTTTGACCAATAAACTTTCATTTGATTTGTATGTGTAGCACATGTTTCTGATGCCATCTGGCCAAAAAAAGAGTATGACATGTCATGTTATCTGTAGCCCATGTAACTGATGCTAAGACAGAGGACCACTGTTTCCCTCGCTCGGATGCTTTCTCTGGTTAAATAGTTGCAGCCTCTTGCGAATTGAAGGAAAGTTATGAATGGAAATTATGAAACACGGGTAGACAAAAATGAGAAATAATTGTATAGGTTTGTTTATTTTTTTATTTGGGGGGGGCTGGCTTCCCTTGGCAGCCATGAATACACGCCACCAAGATAGGCTGAATGTCATTACACGTATTGTGTTTGTAATAGTGGTCCCGTTCCATTCAAATGGTGGTTGCACAATGCACTGTACACATGCTGGACTTATTTTGGAGTAGACAAATGTGCGCAAGTAACCTACTTAACCTACTTTTTGAAGTGATTCGTTTGACAATCAGATGAAAACATCCTGACTGTTTGTGTTCCTGACTGTAACGGTTTTTCTCCTCTTGGATCGGACCAATATGCAGCGTGGAAAGTGTTCGTCATTTTATTGAACTGAACTGAACACTAAAATACAAAGTAACAAAAAGAATAACCGAAAGAGTTCCGTCTGGTAACTAAAACAAAGACAGAAAACAACTACCCACCAATCATAGTGGGAAAACAGGCTGCCTAAGTATGGTTCTCAATCAGAGACAACGATAAACAGCTGCCTCTGATTGGGAACCATACCAGGCCAAACGCAGAAATACAAAAACATAGAACAACACCTAGAAGGCCCACCCCAACTCACACCCTGAACAAACTAAAATAGAGACATAAAAAAGGAACTAAGGTCAGGACGTGACACTGACACATTAAAAGCTAATACAGTTAAATGACATGCCTTTACTATAAAGCCCATAAAAAAATTCCCATGCACACAAACATACAGTGGTTCCTCAATTAAAAGTTTCAAGCTTATGCTGTGACAGTTTGTGGTAGATGGAGGTAAATTGTGGTAAATTGCGTCATTCTGTCATTGTGCCACACTATCACAAGGGGGAGTCAGAATGCTGATTATGCTTTTTGTTTCTCTCCCTCTAAAATCAGAAAGAAAGAATTCTAAATAACAAACTGGCTTTATTTACCAGTGTGAAAGCGTGATAGCCCCTGAATATAAAGTGAGTTTCTGAAACACGGAGTCCTTCTTTGCTGATGTGAAGAAGATGTGAAGAAGAAACTGAGTGAAAGAGAGTCCAGCGAGGATAGGTAATTCACATTAACACCACAAGATGTCACTACATTATTTCCCCAACACTTTTCCTGGCTGACACTTCCCTTGCTCAAAAAACATGTCCTCTGTATCATCACAACTGTTGGAGATGTTTCAACAAAACGAATTTGTGGTAAATTGATCTAATTTCTTGAAATTCTGAAAAATGTGTACATATATTCCAATGAAATTAGATCTTCACTAGCAGTAAATGCTAGCTAGCTAGCTTAAGCTGCTAGGAGTGCTAGTTAGCAACCTTACTACCAGATCGTGACTTAATTGCGGTTGTAAATGTTTCCAGTAGCGACTAATAGCTTTACTTTACTTTATAGCCTTTTAGCTATTTTACACAGCATTTTATGTCATATATCTAGATAGCTAGCTACATTTAAGAGCTATTCAATTGGCATCTCTCCCCATGTTTTCAGTCACAGGAGGGGACTGGATTAAGTGTGAACACTGTAGGAGGTGGGCTCATGAATTGTGCTCCAATTTTACTGGGAAAATATTTATTTGTGACCTATCTACAAATTCAAATTGTGCATTAGCAGAGCATAAGAGAGTTACACTGAATGTATTAGTTATGAGCTATTGTTATAAAATGTTATATTCCAATGTTATTTAATGTTATTTGTTATA
The DNA here is from genome assembly GCF_057628025.1 of Oncorhynchus mykiss. NCBI lineage: Eukaryota > Metazoa > Chordata > Actinopteri > Salmoniformes > Salmonidae > Oncorhynchus > Oncorhynchus mykiss. The sequence continues at coordinate 34,822,752 of NC_143031.1, read as the reverse complement.
TTCCATTCCAATATTCCAATCCAAGATGGCATAGCAGTCAGACGTCCTTTGTCCTCGTCTTGTCCCGTGTATATATATATTTACATCTTTCTTCGGATATCTTTTATATATTTTATTTTCCAAAAACTCTACTTCAAAACACTCTCCTGCAACCCGCCTCACCAATTTAAAAAAAATTATTATTTACCTCAAATCTGAAATCCACAATAGAAGCTAGCCTGAAGCTAACCAGAAGCTAACCAGGAGCTAACCAGAAGCTAACCTGAAGCTAGCCAGAAGCTAGCCAAAAGCTAGCCAGAAGCTAGCCAGGAGCTAACCAGGAGCTAACCAGAAACTAGCCAGAAGATAGCCAGAAGCTAGCCAGTTTACTGGCTAACGTTAGTATTTAGCTAACCACAGTTGATGGTCGTCAGCTATCCTTTAGCTCGAAAAGCTATCGCCAGTTTTGCACAACGCGACTCAGACCAGAATATACCGGACCTATTTTTCTCTCCATATCCCCGGATTTCAACCGAAAGCTCTGAACATTTACACCTGGATCTCGCAGCTAGCTAGCTGCTATCCGTGTGACTATTGGCTTAGCTAACCACAGTTGATGGTCGTCAGCTATCCTTTAGCTCGAAAAGCTATCGGCAGTTTTGTACAACGCGACTCAGACCAGAATATACCGGACCTATTTTTCTCTCCATATCCCCGGATTTCAACCGAAAGCTCTGAACATTTACACCTGGATCTCGCAGCTAGCTAGCTGCTATCCGTGTGACTATTGGCTTAAGTCGGTCCTGGAGCAAACTTCAATTATTCCGGAGCTAGCCAGCTGAAGAGTTCCATCAACCTCTCCTGGGCTACAATCACCTATCCGGACCTATTTTACTGCCGGTGCGGAGCCCCACCGGGCCTTCACGACTGTACTACCGACGTTATCTGCACGAGGGAGTTATCCAACTGGCTCCTCCGTCGCAACGTTACCTGAACGGCCATCTGCGGCCCGCTAAACGTTAGCTGTCTTATCGGCTGCTATCTGAATAGGTCTCTCGGACAATTTTTCTTGGGTCACTATAACTATATCTATTTTGCCAATTGGATTGATCCCCTCTACCACACGGAACCCCACTAACGGAAACGTGGCTAAAAACAGAACACCGTCCTATGCTACCGATGGCCCGGCTAGCTGTCTGAATCGCCGTTACCCCAACCAGCCTCACTACTAACTGGACCCTTATGATCACTCGACTAAGCATACCTCTCCTTAATGTCAATATGCCTTGTCCATTGCTGTTCTGGTTAGTGTTTATTGGCTTATTTCACTGTAGAGCCTCTAGCCTGTAGAGCCCTGCTCATTTTACCCTCATTTTACCCTATCCAACCTTTCAGTTCCACTACCCACACATGCGATGACATCACCAGGTTTCAATGATGTTTCTAGAGACAATATCTCTCTCATCACTCAATACCTATGTTTACCTCCACTGTATTCACATCCTACCATACCTGTCTGTACATTATACCTTGAAGCTATTTTATCAAGACAAGACATTTAGAACCAGGAATAGGTATAACCCCTGGTTCTCTCCAGACCTGACTGCCCTTAACCAACACAAAAACATCCTATGGCGTTCTGCATTTGCATCAAACAGCCCCCGTGATATGCAACTTTTCAGGGAAGCTAGAAACCAATACACACAGGCAGGTAGAAAAGCCAAGGCTAGCTTTTTCAAGCAGAAATTTGCTTCCTGCAACACAAACTCAAAAAAGTTCTGTGACACTGTAAAGTCCTTGGAGAATAAGAACACCTCCTCCCAGCTGCCCACTGCACTGAGGATAGGAAACACTGTCACTACCGATAAATCCACTATAATTGAGAATTTCAATAAGCATTTTTCTACGGCTGGCCATGCTTTCCACCTGGCTACCCCTACCCCGGTCAACAGCACTGCACCCCCCACAGCAACTCGCTCAAGCCTTCCCCATTTCTCCTCTTCCCAAATCCAGTCAGCTGATGTTCTGAAAGAGCTGCAAAATCTGGACCCCTACAAATCAGCCCGGGCTAGACAATCTGGATCCTTTCTTTCTAAAATGATCTGCCGAAATTGTTGCAACCCCTATTACTAGCTTGTTCAACCGCTCTTGTCTGAGATTCCCAAAGATTGGAAAGCAGCTGCGGTCATCCCCCTCTTCAAAAGGGGGGGACACTCTTGACCCAAACTGCTACAGACCTACAGTATATCTATCCTACCCTGCCTTTCTAAGGTCTTCTAAAGCCAAGTCAACAAACAGATTACTGACCATTTCGAATCCCACCCTACCTTCTCCGCTATGCAATCTGGTTTCAGATGAGCTTCAATGCCTTTCAACACTCCTTCCGTGGCCTCCAATTGCTCTTAAATACAAGTAAAACTAAATGCATGCTCTTCAACCGATCGCTGCCTGCACCTGCCCGCCCGTCCAACATCACTACTCTGGACGGTTCTGTACAGATTATGTGGACAACTACAAATACCTAGGTGTCTGGTTAGACTGTAAACTCTCCTTTCAGACTCAACTCATCAAACATCTCCAATCCAAAGTTAAATCTAGAATTGGCTTCCTATTTTGCAACAAAGCCTCCTTCACTCATGCTGTCAAATGTGTAAAACTGACCATCCTACCAATCCTCGACTTCGGCAACGTCATTTACAAAATAGCCTCAAATACCCTACTCAATAAATTGGATGCAGTCTATCACAGTGCCATCCATTTTGTCCCCAAAGCCCCATATACTACCCACCACTGCGACCTGTAAGCTCTCGTTGGCTGGCCCTCGCTTCATACTCGTCTCCAAACTCACTGGCTCCAGGTCATCTACAAGACCCTGCTAGGTAAAGTCCCCCCTTATCTCACCTCGCTGGTCACCATAGCAGCACCCACCTGTAGCACGCGCTCCAGCAGGTATATCTCTCTGGTCACCCCCAAAACCAATTCTTACTTTGGCCGCCTCGCCTTCAAGTTCTCTGCTGCCAATGACTGGAACGAACTGCAAAAATCTCTGAAACTGGAAACACTTATCCCCCTCACTAGCTTTAAGCACCAGCTGTCAGAGCAGCTCACAGATTACTGCACCTGTACATAGCCCATCTATAATTTAGCCCAAACAACTACCTCTCCCCCTACTGTATTTATTTATTTTGCTCCTTTGCATCCCCATTATTTCTATCTCTACTTTGCACATTCTTCCACTGCAAATATACCATTCCAGTGTTTATTTTATTTATTATTTTTTTACTTGCTATATTGTATTTACTTCGCCACCATGGCCTTTTTTTGCCTTTACCTCCCTTATCTCACCTCATTTGCTCACATTGTATATAGACTCATTTTTCTACTGTATTATTGACTGTATGTTTGTTTTACTCCATGTGTAACTCTGTGTTGTTGTTCGTGTAGAACTGCTTTGCTTTATCTTGGCCAGGTCGCAATTCTAAATGAGAACTTGTTCTCAACTTGCCTACCTGGTTAAATAAAGGTGAAATAAATAAATAAATGAAACTTTTTATGAATTAAAAACAACTATTGAAAACCTTTTGCTCCTGAATGTCATGTTTAAGACTGCCGGGATTTAAAATCTTGCAATATTCAAATAATATTTAGTGCAATTGTACATAATGGAGTATATGGAAAATGAACAACAAAGAAAGAATAAAGAAAATTAATATGCAGGTGAGTTAAAAAGATTGACTTTACATCAAATCTACTTATGGTGTGGATATTAATTTATTAATTGTGACATGTACAACACCATTTCCCCCCATGTTTTATTTATATAATTTAAAAAATAAACTAGACTTTTAAGTATCACTTTTTTATGTCAGCAATTAGACATTGTTCTTAGCTAGTAACCCCCTAGTACCCTATTCTTTCACAATAGCTGACCTTATGTTATCCGCAGTTTTGAGTTGCTCTGTCCAACTCCGTGGTGGATAACACCCACTCTTCGTTCATGTAATGGGCTGTAAGGCACAAGTATCCTGTCAACTGTAATTGGGCCATTGTATTGACCCAAGCTCGGAACCACCCGCCTGCTGATTTTTTTGCCCAATGCAGGACTAGTGCGAGAGAGAGCCTCGGACAGAAATATTCACAACCCCATTCATTTACAAAAGGATAGTTTAATAGCTTGGTTAAGTGTAAAAAATCAAAAAATGTGTGCCAGTTTAGACTACCCATAGACGCTGCGGTCAGTCAGAGTTGATCCCTATCAGCACTATGCTTCTGTTCCTGCTTCTGTTGCCTATTTATGTGTTTGTTTAATATCATACTGCAACCGCAAAATGTGAGATAAAGCAATTTCACAAATCCGTCTGTTTTTAAATGTTGCTATGCTGTAATAAAGCATTAGAACAGACTCTGGTATTACTATATTTAGTGTTGTTTACACTGTTCCAAACGGGCAGAAAAATTATATAGTAATATAACAGGTTCCTGTTTGTCATGTAACAGTATCTCTTGTGCTTTTGACAATGACGAAATATCCTTTTCTGCAACTCTATGCCCTCACATCCCTCCTTCCCTTTCCTCACCCTTGTGCGCACGAACCAATCACGTAGCGGATCCCGTTTAAAAAATAGAGACACCCCGAATGTCACGGTATGATTCGCACTTTAGATGGCACTTCCAAGTTAATTTACTGCTGCATGCTAATAGCCTTATTTCAATTCCTGACCATGAATGCAAAAACAGTAACAATACTTTTGGAATTGATTTATGATGTATTTGAACAGGGAAATGTACCAAACCTATGCTGAGTCTTTTAATTCGTTGAACCATCATAATTATATTGAAAAAAATCCACTTTGCATCGATGAAGGTTCAAAATGACATGGCCCCCCTAAACTGGGTGTGCCCCACCTTGGCCACACCATTCAAAACGTTTTGGACATGCTACTGTTATTAGTTACATGTTACACATTCAATCTCAAAGAAGAAAAAACACTTGAATTTCTGTAGAACTTCAGAAGATGAACATCAGAAGATGTTCAAAGAGAAACACAGCTGCAGATAGAGTGATGACAGGGCTGTTGATTCAGAGGGGCGTAAGAAGTTGCTGTAATGTGTGTTTGTGTTATATACTGTCTGAGTCACGCCCTGGCCTTAGTTATCTTTGTTTTCTTTATTATTTTGGTTAGGCCAGGGTATGACATGGGTGATGTATGGTTTTTGTCTCATCTAGGGTGTTTGTACTGTCTAGGGTTTTTTGTAGATTTATGTGGTTGTGTTCATTCTAGGTGTTTATATAAGTCTATGGTTGCCTAGATTGGTTCTCAATCAGAGGCAGGTGTTTATCGTTGTCTCTGATTGGGAACCATATTTAGGCAGCCATGTTCTTTGGGTATTTTGTGGGTGATTGTTTCCTGTGTCAGTGTTTGTGCCACACGGGACTGTTTCGTTGCCAGTTCACTTTATTATTTTGTATATGTGTACATGTTCAGTTTTTTCTTATTAAAAACCATGGACACCTACCACGCTGCATATTGGTCCGATCCTTGTTTCACCTCTTCAGAGGAAGAGGAGGAAATCTGCCGTGACAGAATCACCCACCAAAACAGGACCAAGCAGCGTGGTGACAGGCAGCGGCAGGTGGAGCAGCGCAATCAGGACTATTGGGAGGAGATACTGGATGGAGATGGCCTACAGTGCGCCTCGCCTGTCCAGCGCCGCTAGAGCCTCCCTCCTCTCCAGCGCCGCTAGAGTCTCCCGCCTGTCCAGAGGCGCTAGAGTCTCCCGCCTGTCCAGAGCCGCTAGAGTCTCCCACCTGTCCAGAGCCGCTAGAGTCTCCCGCCTGTCCAGAGCCGCTAGAGTCTCCCGCCTGTCCAGAGCCGCTAGAGCCGCCAGAGCCGCCAGTCTGCAAGGAGCCACCAGTGTGCAAGGAGCCGCCAGTCTGCAAGGAGCCGCCAGAGCCGCCAGTCTGCCAGGAACCGCCAGTCTGCCAAGAGCCGCCAGTCTGCCAAGAGCCGCCAGTCTGCCAGGATCAGCCAGAGCCGCCAGTCTGCCAGGATCAGCCAGAGCCGCCAGTCTGCCAGGATCCACCAGAGCCGCCAGTCTGCCAGGATCCGCCAGAGCCGCCAGTCTGCCAACATTTGCCAGGATCCGCCAGAGCCGCCAGGTTCCGCCAGAGCCGCCAGTCTGCCAGGATCCGCCAGTCTCCCAGGATCCGCCAGAGCCGCCAGTCTGCCAGGATCAGCCAGAGCCGCCAGTCTGCCAGGATCAGCCAGAGCCGCCAGTCTGCCAGGATCCACCAGAGCCGCCAGTCTGCCAGGATCCACCAGAGCCGCCAGTCTGCCAGGATCCGCCAGAGCCGCCAGTCTGCCAGGATCCGCCAGAGCCGCCAGTCTGCCAGGATCCGCCAGAGCCGCCAGTCTGCCAGGATCCGCCAGAGCCGCCAGTCTGCCAGAATCCGCCAGAGCCGCCAGTCTGCCAGGATCCGCCAGTCTCCCAGGATCCGCCAGAGCCGCCAGTCTGCCAGGATCCGCCAGAGCCACCAGTCAGCCAGGATCCGCCAGAGCCGCCAGTCTGCCAGGATCCGCCAGTCTGCCAGGATCCGCCAGTCAGCCAGGATCCGCCAGAGCCGCCAGTCAGCCAGGATCCGCCAGAGCCGCCAGTCAGCCAGAATCCGCCAGAGCCGCCAGTCAGCCAGGATCCGCCAGAGCCGCCAATCAGCCAGGATTCGTCTCTCAGTCGAGTGGGGCCATTTAGTAGGGTTGACATTCCTAGGTTGGCGGAGAGGGTCGCTGTTCCTAGGATGCCACAAAAGCGGACTAAGACTATGGTGGAGTGGGGTCCACGTCCCGCGCCAGAGCCGCCACCGTGGACAGACGCCCACCCAGACCCTCCCCTATGGGTTTAGATGTGCGGCCAGGAGTCCGCACCTTTGGGGGGGTACCGTCACGCCCTGGCTTTAGTTATCTTTGTTTTCTTTATTATTTTGGTTAGGCCAGGGTGTGACATGGGTGATGTATGGTTTTTGTCTCATCTAGGGTGTTTGTACTGTCTAGGGGGTTTTGTAGGTTTATGGGGTTGTGTTCATTCTAGGTGTTTATATAAGTCTATGGTTGCCTAGATTGGTTCTCAATCAGAGGCAGGTGTTTATCGTTGTCTCTGATTGGGAACCATATTTAGGCAGCCATGTTCCTTGGGTATTTTGTGGGTGATTGTTTCCTGTGTCAGTGCCACACGGGACTGTTTCGTTGCCAGTTCAATTTATTATTTTGTATATGTGTTCATGTTCAGTTTTTTCTTATTAAAAACCATGGACACCTACCACGCTGCATATTGGTTCACCTCTTCAGAGGAAGAGGAGGAAATCTGCCGTGACAGTATGTTTGTTTTGTGTAACTCTGTGTTATCTTGACCAGGTCCCAGTTGTAAATGAGAACTTGCCTACCTGGTTAAATAAATGTAAACATTTTTATAAAAAGTTGCTTTATTATAAGGTGTGGCAGCTGGTTTGAACTTGACTAGGATTGGCTCGCTCCATAACATAAGTACCCTGTGGGACCCAAGACAAGACAAGCATTCAGTAAATTATGCTTCATTCATATTTGTCATTTTCTCTGGTGTAGGGTTATACTGGAGCAAATGGTTGCTCCATTACTACCAAATCACTATCACAAAAAAGCATGTGTCTTTTCCTGTACATGATTATCAAATTAATAATGAATGGTTGGGGACAATTATACAGTGGGCAGATTATGATAGACCTGTCATGTGGACCTGCACTGACATGCTGTTCTCTTTACTTGCTCATAGATGGTGGATTCTCCGATGGTCCCTACGTGATCATAAGTAGCCTAATAGATGATGCCGAAGTGAACAGTTCTCTACATACTTAAGATACATTTTATAATATTATTGAATGTTAAATTGTTATACTCTTACAGGCACTAAGCCTATTTCTTCACAAAATAAATATTCATCATAGTGTATTGTAATAAACTCACCTCTACAATTTGTTCTCGGTAGATGTCTGATTCTTCCGAACTATTTACACGGACCCTCTGGATATTCTGCAAATATACAGGTGACACCATCTGCTGCATAACCTGGGGGGGCTGGTTGACCAGCACATACTGCATCTGCTGCTGCTGAATCGCCTGCTGAACTGGCATTAGGTAGCGCACGGTATCGTAGCCATTACCGATGCCATACTGTACCGGAGCAGACGAAACACTCATAGTTCTGTAACCGTCGATGTATTGGCCCGGCGATAGAACTGTGGTGGCTGGGTCCGACGAGACGCTGACGGTCCTGTATGACGTGGAGGTATTCTGAATAGACATCTTGCTGCGAGTGCGAAGAATAAATTCCACCCAGGTTGAAACTTTGGCTAGATAATGAGTGCGCGCGTGCGAACTTCTATCACTAAAATATTGTAGCAGAGTAAACTAACTAGGTCCAGTCTCTGAAATACTGAACTTTGAGAACTGTGAAGGTGTTTTGTGTTGTACTACTACGCAACGAAAGCATTGGGGGCGGAGATCTATGCAAATGTCCTCCTGTCATACCTTGTTGTTCTCAAATCACAGGGAATGTAGCCTACCTGAAATCTAGGCAAATGTACGTTCAGTTCGCCTCAACGTTTACTACATTTCATGACGGTTTGTAGGCCTACCTAACGACGTTTTCCCAAAACGGTGTACACCATTCTTCAACATCCTTGAATACATTCTCCCCCGTTTGGTAGGTGTGCTGAGGAGTCACCAGCTAAAATTACAAACTCGTGCAGCACACCATATGGTAGGCTAAATAACTGCATTCTGGGCCACCATAATCACGTTTTTCCAACTGGTCGTTCAGTAGTTTTCGTTGAATTAACGATGCACACCGTTGTTGTTTCTGAAAGCAACCCAAGCCACTTAGATACACTATAACATTAATTGGTCAACTGTATAATAGTACTCTAACATTAATTCATACACATACTAGTAAGGACCAACAATAAATAGGTCACTGTATGGATATTAATATGATTAATTCCAGCTGGTTCGAGGTATTAACCTGTATGCTACTACCGCCTATTTTTGGAAATCTGTCTCTATAGAATATAATGCATATGTCAATCAATACTTTGAGCTGCGATAGGGTTAGACCATTGTTTTTGTGCACATTCTAATAAAGATGTAATTTCCTTCTCACTTGATTACTCAACTGTCCACCCTGGTGTTGGGTGCTTAAAAATAAATACAATTAATTTGATTTGGGAATGTACATTTAATCAAGTTATTTATACAAAGCCAAATAAAATCTTTCACTGAAAATAGTTTACACAATTAACCAACTAAACACTCAATTGACTAAACAAGCAAAATATTTGATTGCAAATACAGTTTTAAAATCAACAGACATTTGACCAAAGTGCAAATGACCAGGTAATGACAGGCTGTAATATTTGATAGAGACCAAACAGTGTTTCAGCCAGCTGAGTCACACAGCAGTAGAGAATACAACCATGAAAAACAGAAATAAATAAGATAGTCATCAAAATATAACCATACAGCAAGGCAAGTCTAAGCAGTCAAAAAGGTAACAACATTGTACTGTCATTGTCAATTCTCAAACTCCAATATAATGATAGAAAAAAATCCTTATTTGAAAATGGATTCTAATCTTGAATTGGATGTTCAAATCACTCCCTGAATTGACTCAACTGAAAATTATCTCCCAAGCATGTATTAATATATATCAAAGTAATAATCAATGTGGTTGACAGCAAAATGCAGCTGGAGCCAATGAAAACAATAATTGTCCAATAAATCATAAAAAACAGCAGCAATGTTGTTCCTAAGCTAGACATGCTCACATACTGTAAGTAAAAGCATGCAGTAAGCCCTGCCAAGTGTTTAAACAGGAATGAGAGAAAAAGTACATAATATATTCTGCATTGCTGAGTAAAGGGGCAACAGGTTCAAGACTTCAAGAATGTGTTAAGTTCATATGGGAAAACATGATCATGCAATAAATAAATACACATCTAAAATAGATAATGCTTTGGAAAGAAATTCAATAAAAAAAGTTACTCGTAAAGTACTTTCGGATTCTCTGTGGGGGAAAAAGTGTGTTACATCATTGTAAAGACACAGATAAAAGCTAAAAAGCTTGACTGCTCAGTAATGCACGACTGCTGAAACAACATATTAAGCAACAAAACTAGTAATTCTAATAAAAATCAACATGGCCATGGGACATGGGCAGAGGTGCAGAATCAGGCATCATATAAATTAGAAACATGATCATGAAAGTAAAGTATAAGGCCTGAGTAAGAATGTAACAGTACAGTTATCCTGATACTTTGGCAACTGACCTACTCAGACGGCGCTTTGCAACAGTGGTTCAATAAAGTACAGAACATGCACATTTTGGCACAACAGCCCCCATTATCCTAGTCCATTCAGGGCTTTACTCAAAGCTCAAAATAACAATTCAAAGCAGATTCTCCAAAGTAACTATGTACAAGTTAGACATGCCTGTCAAAATACAGTATCCAACTTTACATGTGTGTATCTCTCTGTACATACATTTACATAATGTACACTGAACAAAAATATAAACGCAACATGTAACGTGTTGGTCCCATGTTTCATGAGCTGAAATAAAAGATCACAGAAATGTTCCATACGCACAAAAAGCTTATTTCTCTCATATTTTGTACACAAATTTGTTTACATCCCTGTTAGTGAGCATGTTATCCTATGTCAAGATAATCCATCCACCTGACAGGTGTGGCATATCAAGATTATCATTACACAGATGCACCTTGTGCTGGGGCCAATAAAATGTGCAATTGTGTCACACACCACAATGCTACAGATGTCTCAAGTTGAGGGAGCGTGCAATTGGCATGCTGACATCAGGAAAATTCATGAGAGCTGTTGCCAGATAATTTAATATTAATTTCTCTACCATAAGCCTCCATCACTTTAGAGACTCATTCTGATTGGCTGGGCCTGGCTCCCCAGTAAGTCGCCCTGGCTCCCAAGTGGGTGGGCCTATGCCCTCCCAGGCCCACCCATGGCTGCGCCCCTGCCCAGTCATGTGAAATCCATATATTAGGGCAATAATTTTTTTATTTTAATTGACTGATTTCCATACAGTTGAAGTCAGAAGTTTACATACACCTTCACAATTCCTGACATTTAATCCTAGTAAATATTCCCTGTCTTAGGTCAGTTAGGATCACCACTTTATTTAGAAGAATGTGAAATGTCAGAATAATAGTAGAGAGAATGATTTATTTCAGCTTTTATTTCTTTCATCACATTCCCATTGGGTCAGAAGTTTACATACCCTCAATTAGTATTTGGTAGCATCGCCTTTAAATTGTTTAACTTAGGTCAAACATTTCAGGTAGCCTTCCACAAGCTCCCCACAATAAGTTGGGTGAATTTTGGCCCATTCCTCCTGACAGAGCTGGTGTAACTGAGTTAGGTTTGTAGGCCTCCTAACTCACACACGCTTTCTCACTTCTGCCCACAAATTCTCTAAAGGATTGAGTTCAGTGCTTTGTCATGGCCACTCCAATACCTTGACTTTCTTGTCCTCAAGTCATTTTGCCAAAACTTTGGAAGTATGCTTGGGGTCATTGTCTGTTTGGAAGACCCATTTGCGACCAAGCTTTAACTTTAGAAATTGCTTGCAAGGATGAACCAGACTTGTGGAGGTCTACAATTATTTTTCTGAGATTTTGGCTGATTTATTTGGATTTTCCTATGATGTCAAGCAAAGAGGCAGAGTTTGAAGGTAGGCCTTGAAAGGCCTTGAAAGACATCCACAGGTACACCTCCAATTGACTCAAATGATGTCAATTAGCCTATCAGAAGCTTCTAAAGCCATTACATCATTTTCTGGAATTTTCCAAGCTGTTTAAAGGCACAGTCAACTTAGTGTATGTAAACTTCTGACCCACTGGAATTGTGATAGTGAATTATAAAGTGAAATAATCTGTCTGTAAACAATTGTTGGAAAGATGACTTGTGTCATGCACAAAGTAGATGTCCTAACCGACTTGCCAAAACTATAGTTTGTTAACAAGAAATTTGTGGAGTGGTTGAAAAACAAGTTTTCATGACTCCAACCTGAGTGTATGTACTTCCAATTTCAACTGTATATGAACTGTATCTCAGCAAAATCTTTGAAATTGTTGCATGTTGTGTTAATATTTTTGTTCAGTATACTTTCATGGGAATCACCATGACAACCAAGCAGGTCCCAGAAAGTGTTTCCATTCCTGTGCATGTTTAGTGTTCCAGACAACAGCAGACACCTCTACTTCACACAAAAGGGTTGTGGTGAAATGTACAGAAAGCAAAGTCACTCTCCGGGTACCCAATAATGGCTTTGGTTCAACATTGGACTAAATTCCCATCACATCTTACTAAACATACATATAGTCTCCCCACATAAAACAAATACTAGTTTACTATAGAATACTGCAGTACTTACTATAGAATTCTGTAGTAAACTATAGTATACGATACTACACTGCAGTGTACCTTAATCATTTGTAATACTTAATATAGAATATTTTAGTATAATGTAAAATACTATAGTAAATACTACAGTATACTATAGACCACAAAAACACTGCACTAAATATTACAGTAATGTCAGCAAAACTACAGTAAAGGCAGCAAAAACACTACAATGTATTTTAACCATAGTATAGTATTTTTTCATGTGGGTCACCGTTGTCCTGAGTTCCTCTAACAGACTAAACAACACCTACTGTGACCTTTACTTACCCAGGTAAGTCATTGAGAATAAATTGTCTGACAATAACAACCCAGTTAACATGCCATGCATCGCATCCTCTTCTAGCTAGCCCTGCCCAAAACATTGAAGACATTATTTAAACGTCAGATCACAGGCAAAACCCCAATCCTATACATTCAACAGCCAAGGTCTTTTCTTGCACATCCCATGCAGTATAGAGATGTGTTTAAAAAACTAGTCAGACACAATCAGAGGCCTATTCCACATCCCTAAAAAAGCTCAAGTAGATCTCCAGTTACCGTTCCACCTAGGATAGTCCTCCTCCTTTTCCCACAAGCTCACTTTAAAATGGTAGCAAGCTGGCAGTCAGCGTACCTAGCTAATACCTTATGGTCCAAACGGGCTTCCGTCCTCAGCTACAATCCTAAGCTTTAGCTGCCAGGAGTGGCATCAAGGATGGTTGATGAGTATGAGGAAGTATTAAAAAAAAATTAAAAAAACATTAAAAGTTGTATAAAAAAATGATAAATATTATTATATTTAACTCAGATGAGCATGCACATACAGATTGTGTGACGAGGGAGGGATGGTGAATGAAATGAAGACAAAGGGCTGGGGTGTTTCCCTCGCTCTGATACACTCTGGTCCGACGGAGTGTCCACTCACTGTTCAACTATAAGGGGAGTTTCTTCAGCTGCTCAAACGTGATGAAGAACTAAAGAGCTCTAGTTAAGGACAATACGTGGCGGCAGCCCTGGAGCACAATCATGACATTGTCTGTGCCCATACACAAATCACAAATACTTATAAGACTTAACTAAATAAAATGTACGTTTTGTATGGTATTATACAATATCACTGTAAATATAACAAGGTTCCTCCTTGCATATTTTGCTTCACTGTAAGAATTTGGCACCCTCTACTGGTAGCCAAGGAGAAAGGGGACAGGAGTGCCATAACACAAGCTGTACACCTGACAACAGTTCTCCGTTCCACTCTGCTGTTCTCTCTGAACCTCTGAGCAACAATAGGGTGATAGAATTAGAACATGCTCCAGTTCCCAAAGGGAGATTAGCTCAAAAACAAACTGACAACTTGTCCTGCAATGCTGAAGTCCACCTACTTTTACCAGGCATGGTTCTTGGATGTCTAAAATACTCAATATGAACTGATGCAAAACTGAACTGACCTAATAGAATTCAGAGAAACAGAGTTCAGATGACTCCGTTATTTGGATAATAGTGCTGGCAACACAGTGGGTTTGAACTTTGATTCCAGTGATGGAAAGGATACAATGATGTTCCATGGCCCCAGACGCAGCCAGTTGGGCCAGAAGCCCTTGTAGAGGGCAAAGAATCCTTCGTTCTTCCAGGTCTGCATTAATCCGTCCAGCGTGCCTTTATACATGGGGTTCCCAGACAGCACTCGCTGGTTCATCATACGCGTCCGCACCACATCCACTGGGTTGGAGGCTAGAGCCCCCGCCAGGCCACATGTAAAACTGGAACTGCAGGCAGAGAAACCGATGTAGGAGAAGCCAGAGGTTCAGGTGTATAATATGCACACTCACTGTTAGGTTTTCGATTATCTTTCTCAGAGAATGACGGTACATTAGGAATAACAAAAATGATATATTTATATGCATTTTACAATATTAATGTCTAAACTCACATAAAGTGTGTGAGTATGGTGTCTCCCATAGTGCCAGACTTGATGAGGTGCTTCTTAGTGATGTCATAGACAGGAAGCTCCACTCCCACTACGATGGCTGCCCGCTGAGCTGTAGGGATGACGCCCTGAGGATGACAACAGTATAAATACAACAACCCGACAGTACCAGTCACTCAACGGTCTTCAGACGGCCAAAAATAAATAAACTCACTGGTCACAATCTTACAAAACAACAAAGCTCTTCCATGAAAATAAAAAACACAAAAAAATCTTGATGACAGATCAGAGCCACTGTTTGATCGTTTGTGACCGAGGGGGCACCACTCACCCTCCACAGGCCACGGGTTCCCTCTGTCTGGTAGATGTTTATGAAGTTGGACATCATGCTGCCTTGTAAAAGACTGCCCTGGGCCTGCATGCGGATCTGAACACAATAAAGAAAATCAGGGCCTGCGTTCAGCAGGGCAAAACGTTGTGAGACGTTCAGATTACGAGATGCCTCAAACATGCCTCTCTGACACAAAAAGGAGTCACGTCAGTTCTATTCATGACATTACTATCTGCAATGTCCAGTATCTAGATCTTTCTGCTATCTACACGTTTTCACCTTGACAACATCAGTGGGGTTGGCCAGAGAGGAGGACAGGACTCCAGACACCACTCCACAGAACACATTGATCACCATAGTCTCATCTGTCAGGGAAAAGAACGGACAGCCAGTTACTCCTCCACATCAAACACACACAAAGACAGAGAGAAATTCTAGAGGTAGGTGCAACGTAAAACAAGTGGCTATAATTCTGAACAAGAGACTTTCAAATGATCATTTAGAGGGGAACATGAAATCTAAAAGGTCGACAAACATGCAGTAATCAACTCCAGACAGAAAGTCATGAGAATTAGAAAGCATACAGAGCCATTAACCTATTCATTACAGCATAATAAGTCAAAGAATGACTACTAACTAGAACCCTCTGCAATTTGGATTTGTCACCATTCAAAACATACTACTGTAATATTGTTATTGTATTGAAATTGCACCCTGCCCCTCTTACAGCACACAGTTTGAAATGGAATGGGGACTATGATTTATTTATTAGTGATTATGACAGTTTGGGTTAAGACAAGAAACAATTATCATTATAAGTCACCAGGTAAACAAAACAAATCTACAGTGGAAGTAAGTGAGACAGAGGAGAAGGAAAGACATGATGGATTAAGTTTAGATCAATAGTTACAGTGAAACCTTGATCAATGTGACCAAGAGTTAGTGTGGTCCTGGTGCCGTTCATTATGGCAGGAGAACGGGCGCTGGATCCCCCCGCCCAACCACCACACCAGGCAAACCACAGCCTGTACCAAAAATAAGCATTCAAAACACATCCGCACAACCTGGCAGAGTGAGGCATACAGAGTGAAGAAGCACAACAGCAGCAGAGGAGAAGTCTTCTCTTCACAACACAATCACAAATAACACAGTCCCCATTCCAGTGATTCATTTGAGCCGGATCCTGCCGGAACAGGATCCGGCACCTCTCCGTTTTAGACTATTTCTTTCCAGAACTTATTTGGCCGAATCCAGTACCTCCCGTGGCATGAAAAATAATTGTCACTTTTTGCAATATAAAAATTCAAATAAAAATGTTCAAAGAATAACTGCTGTCTGTTCAGAAAGAAATGAAGTAATTCAGAATAGCCTACTACACAATGAGAAGCCCTAGAATTCTGCCACATAGGACCAATAGCTTCTTTAAAAAAAATATTGCCTAGCTGTCTGTCGATTGTGTGTAGCCTAATAACAAGGCATAGCCTAATCAGGAACGCACGGCAAATCTGACAGTGAATAGCATGCATACAAATAAGGGCTTTCCAAAAACATTTCATATACAATTGCGGAATAACACAGGTTGGAAAGTAAATGGCTCCTGCTGAACAGAGAAGACTAATCTGTCTGCTGTAGACTACCAAAACATCTGACCAACTTCCAAATAGTGTTTTACAAAGTAGTATAACAGACACAGGGTTTAGGCTTTTGGCACGAACACATTGGCCATCACCGGCAAGTGAGCTGCACATCATTGGGTGAGCATGGAAAGCATTTTTAGGACTATAATTTCCTCCTCATATCATATCTCCACATGCCTAGGCTATTGATGGGTTCAAGACAAGGTTGTTTTTGTTGATCTCAGATTCTCAGTTTGTCAGTGTCGAAGTAGCCTGTTATTTCCATCATTTGTGCAGTATTAAAAAAAACATCGTCCAGTCACGTAACATGACGTAGAACTGCATGACACGTGTTTATAAAAAGGCCACATTTTTCCCAGACAACAACAAAAAACACCCATGTGTGAAACTTATGGAAGTGCCTTTACTCTACTGCTCTATGCCAATATGCAAATGCAATTATACTCAGAGCTCCCTCTCGTGCTCACTTTTTGTTCCGGCACCTCCCAATTTACAAATGAAGCACTGCCCCACTCCCTACTAACCCCAATCCTTAAGTCTCAGATAAATCAGTGTGTCAAGCTCTCTACTAACGAGGTAATCTCTTCTCAAACTCCATTTGGTTCCGTTTGTCTACTGCAGGTTCAAATAATCCTGTAATTGTTTGTGCAGTAAATACTCAGTCTCTCAGTAGAGATTGCTTCCTGTGATATGGGAATACATGTTGGCGCCGGTTAATGTAATGCAAAACTATTAATAGACAACTGATGAGATTTGTTCCCTGTTGCAACGGAGGCTCCCAGTCTCCTGTTTATATTGGGCATTAGTGACGGCAGTTAGGCACTCTCGGTCTGTGTTTTCAGACATCTGCGTCAATGCAGGTTGTCCAGACAGGTATTTAACATGTTTTCCCAAACTGTTATTTTTGCTGATGACAGTATGAGAAAACGCCCTATAAGCTCTACTGGAAAGCCTAGAGACATAACAAAAAACACTGATCTTCAGAAGAAGCAACGCAATGGCCCATTTCAAAATTACAGGCTTTATTTAAACCCCTGTTGATTGTTTGTGTGTGCAAATTAACAGTATGGTGAAGTCACAAGTACTGACTGCTGTCCCCTCTACCCTTTCAGGTTGGCCAGCTAACCTCTTCCCTCCAAACTCCCACTCCACACAATGGCTGTAAAAGGGTGACTTTATTGTCCTGCCCTGGTATGACTGTTGTTAAGGTCAGTCAGTCACATGAATTTGGCTGGGACATGCAGTTCAGTACTCATACAAAAGGGTCGCCAGATTTCATGTGCATGTCGGAGATCCTTGACATTATAAACAACTGAAGTTAAATAATTCTGAGGGCAAAAGTAGATGCCACAAGATACGACCAAACCTCACGTGACCCACAACCACCACCCCACACAGTCACTCTCTCATTACTACTGACTTCTTGTCATTGATGATGCTTCCAGATTTATGCCCGGTTTTTATACAACATGCTAAAAGTCTACACAGTTGTAGAAGGCACCAGGCAAACAGAAGAGAGTACCTTATTACAAAATCATGCCATTGCCTATGACAGCACTAATGTATGCAATGCATTGTTGCTTACATCAGCTGTCAGGTGTCATAGATGGATGTTTAGGGCAAAAATAATAATTTTTAAAAAATGAAAGAGCAAACAGAGAAAATGATGCGAGATAGAAAGCAGTGGGGAGTCATTGAAACCCACCTTCCGGATGGGTCACAAATAACCTCTTGAGTGTGTTGTAGGTCCCGATCTTGATGGTCCCATAGGAGGCTTGCCTCAGGAGAGCTGGGGAGATCCTGCACAGAGAAAGACAGGAGTCATTTCGGGGAGTGTCAATTTTATGAACAAGTGAAGAGCTTTTTGCCTAACGTTCACACCCCATTACTTTTCCATCAGGACTGTCAAGACGTTGGCAGACATTTGTATTTTGCCTGGGAAGCTTGGTTCCCTGCAACTCTCTTGTAAATTGAGTTAACGACTATTGCTGTTATCACATTGGTCACTCCGATCTCAGATTGTTTCTAGACTAACAGGTATTTCAAAGGCTGTCCCCTGATCAAAACCACAGCCAAGAAGAGCGTTTCCCCCCCAGGGAAAGCACCTGCCCACTTTCCTTGTAAAAAGTCACGCTCTCACATACAAGACCAGACTCCATTTCAGTAGCTCAGACGTCAATAGTTGAAAATGAGAGAAGGTTCTATTAGAGTGGCTTGAAGTTAATGGATAGTGGAGCAGGTTTATATGATAATGATCTAACTAAGAAGAAAAATATTATGTTCAATTGCGTGTTCTACAATGGTAGAAATGAGTCTCTTGGACACAGTGTATGCTTGCAAATTAAACATTTGTTGAAAAGTGCACCCCTTAGATTTAGATTTTCATATCGTCATACCGTCCTTCTCTCATACCGGGATATACGGTATTACCGGCTTAGTACACAAGGGGACATTAGGAAATGTAGCTGGCTATATTCTTTCTATTATAAACATTAGAAATATGATTGCCATGCATTGTTTACTGCAAAAAAAATACATTGCTTTTTCACTGTAAGCTAATTTAGGCCTATGTATGAGGATGCCAGCCAAATAGCCCTTCTGTTGTCATCTGATGAAAACTAAGCTATTTTCTGCCGAATGTGTTACACTAATACGTTTTCTGTGAAGAAAAACAACATTTGCACATCCCTGATCATGCTACTGTTTTTTTAAAAACATTAAATTTAAAAAAAAAACACGCCCCGTCAATACACAGCTGGACTCACCAGCTCCCGCTTTCTCACGTTATGCTATTTACATACAAACACGTGACTGTCAACTGTTCTGGGGAACCACGTCAAGCTTCATAATGTAAAATAATGTGACAGGTAAAATGAAGATTGCGATTTGATTTATGTCCTAAAGTACTGCACAAGTTGATTGCAGGTATTTACTTAAAACGAAGCTACAAATATTAAATCTATTGACAAAATTTGCCCCGGGCAAAAGGGAAACCCTTAATGTCAATCCCTGCCCGAACGGGAATATGTTCTACCATAGCACACCATATCAAATACTGTAATATGTTGTTTTTTCCCCCCATGTGTATAGGCTAACATGTGTAAACCATATTATTTTTGGTCACCCAGAGTACAGTGCCTTGATGCCCTCCTCCTTGCCGATCTTAAACAGGGCGTGGAACATGCCCCGGTAGCGCACCTCCATGTACTGTGACTGGCCCTGCACCTGCAGCCGCGTCTTAGTCAGGTCTATGGGGAACGTACCTGGGGGGAGAACAACCAACAACATCATGACAACATTGTTTAGTTCAGAGATCACTGGTAGTATTTAAATGAAATGACAAAGTGACCCCTCAGTAACTAAGATCTGGTAATAGTATCTCACTGCAATGAGGTGGACTAACAATGCAGTGAATGCAATGCAAATCAATGTGATTGCTTTCAGCAAGTAGGTGTTGCATTGTTTAGCTTTTTTCTAAGGAGGTGTAATATAATTTATGTTAGTTTATCTAAGAGGTTACACAAGTAAATATAGAATTGCTCGGGGTTGCACACAATTGCGTCTCTGTAGATCTACTCCAATGGAGCACCATCATTAATAATTGTATGTAGCATCCATAATACAGGGCCATCGCCATCAGTCAAGAAGAAACACTGCTGCAAATCTGAGTGCTTCTCAATGCAGCTAAACATGGGTCTTAAATGTGTGTGGGAATAGAATAATGAAAAAAATGCATGATTAAAATAAATTACTCTGAACAGGTTTTGGTGCATCACGTACCGAATTCTGCGACAATCGAAGCCATCCCTCCGTAGATGAACGGTTTCCAGTTCAGGTTGGCCATTTCGGTGGTGGCCGCTTCTACCTGATCGAGCCCCGCTAAAAACAACAGGCCGCCGAGATACATATAAATAAATTGTTGTAATCGTACATCATTTAACATTGTGCTACCTGATCTAATTACTCTACGAAATCTCATAAAATCAGCGTCACAGAATATTGCACCGGAAAGGATACCCTCTTGTCAAAGATTAATGAAAGAGCCATCGCAAATGTTGGGAATTTCTATTGGCTGCAATTTAAGTCAATCGAATTTTAAAGCATTTCAATTGGCTTTAGCTGCTACATTCCCCGCCCGCACCACTGAGTGTAATTGTTTCCGTGAGTGACAGCAATGTCGTTCAGTATTTTCACCCCGAGATGACACAATGTCATGTTATTATCTGATTATTACGCGTGCACCAGTTAACACTTTAAAAATATAGAGGTGAGTCCCCGTCATCTGAAATGTCAGTCAACTCAACGGAATTTTGTGAACCTGTTGGCCTGAGCCTGCCGGCAGCGCCGCATGTTAGCATTATTCAAACAAACAACCAGCTGGCTAGCTAGCTAACGTTAACAGTTCTATAAATAATGAGAAAACCCTCAACAAAGCGCAGAACCATATAATGACACCTACCTGTAATGTGAATAAAAGTCGTGCTCTGTTATTTTATTTTGGATCTCATATCTTCGACGTCAAGTGGGTTAACTCAATAAAAATAAAAACATCACAAAAGTTATCTGGCTACGTAGCTTTCCATTTCTTGTGCACTTGCGCCGAAACAGGAACTGAGGCACCGGAAGTTTCTTCTTTTCGGTGGGGTTTATCGGCAGTTGGCATCTAACGTTACGGGGCATTCCCGCCGCTTACTGTATTGGAGTGTGAGCCAGAGACAGGGAGAAACTAAATCCTACCTGCCAGCCCCGTTTCTCTTAAAAAAGGATCACAACTACAGGAGGTTGGTGGCACCTTAATTGGGGAGAACAGGCTCGTGGTAATGACTGGAGTAGAATTAGTGGAATTCCATTTGCTCCTTTCCAGCCATTTTTATGAGTTGTCTTCCTCTGCAGCCTCCACTGAATCTACTCAATATACTCTTTAAACTAATTTACTGTGTCCCCTTCTCCCTCATACTAGATCTCAGCCAATATCTTTCCCTCTCATATTGCCCACACTGTATACATGCTCCACTGTCTTTGTTTCCTGGCAATAATCACACTTTCCTGTTGGATGCTTTCCTATCACATTCAAAGTCTTATTCAACCGGCTGTGTCCCACACTTAATCTTGTAACAATAGCCTCCTCTCTTCTGCCCCTTCCTGACTTTCCTCTGTACTTGAAATAAATGCCTGCCCTTAGTATCTCTAGTCCATTGCTTCTGCCATCTCTGCACCATCACTGTCCATATCAAGCTTGTTGCCTCTGCTTTGCTCATTGAAACTACAACATCAACATACCCACTACTAAGTGCTTGTTTAGTCAGTACATCAACTTGCCACACCACATTCCTGCATTACAAATGCTGACCCAGTACGTCCTGCCCTTGGATCTTTTGACCTGTGTAAATGATCTGTGTAAATGGCCACAAAATCCTGATACACAGTATCCAGACGTCTATTCAACAAACCAGACGGATCAACACCCTCCCTATCTTTCCGTAGGCTCTCCAACACTTCTAGATTAACTACTGGAGGCGGGAGTAGCCATGGTGGATTTACCAGAATAGCTACAGTTGGACTAAACTCCCTTCCTTACAGTCTCATCTCCCTCTCCTGGGTACTACCCACCCACCCAAAGCTTGTGTTCTGTCCTCTCTCATGTTCCCAACATGCCTATAAAGTATGAGACACCCCATGTCACTGTAGGTTGACCCAATAATTAATTGCCAGTTACTGTATCATAATTCAAAGGCAAATCCCCCATCTCAACATGTAGTGCAGACACTGGGGAGATCCAAAACACCCCACTACATATTCTGGGTCCTTTCCCCTGTATGACATCTAGCCTTTTCAATGAGGTCCGGGCTGCTGAACAATACACTATACTGCCATAGTCTATTACAGACAGTGATGGGAAAAGTACCCGATTATTATACTTGAGTAAAAGTAAAGATACCTTAATAGAACCTCTTAGGGATTCCTTCACCCCCATTCCCGCTCGGGTCCCGTTAACAGGATTGATTTGACACCATCCAGTGAAATTGCAGCACGCCAACTTCAAAAACAGAAATACTCATAATGAGAATTCATTAAACATACAAGTGGTATGCATCAAAATGCAGCTTAACTTCTTGTTAATCCAGCCACAGTGTAAGATTTCAAAAAGGCTTTATGGCGAAAGCAGACCATGCGATTATCTGAGGACAGCACCCCGCATACAAACACATGAAAATCAGATTTCAACCAGGCAGGTGCTACACAAAAATCAGAAATAACGATATAATTCATGCCTTACCTTTGAAGATCTTCTTCTGTTGGCACTCCAAAATGTCCCAGAAACATCACAAGTGGTCCTTTTGTTCGATAAATTCCTTCATTATATCCGCAAAATGTCAATTTATTTGGTGCGTTTGATTCAGAAATACACGGTTCCAACTCGCCTACAAAGTATCTAATAAGTTACCTGTAAACTTGGTCCAAACATTTCAAACAACGTTCCTAATCCAAACGTATGTATCCTAAAACGTAAATAATCGATACAATTTAAGACGGGAAATACTGTGCTTAATATCGGACGAAAACAAAGTGAAGAGCGTTCCAGGTCGTGCGCTAAGAAGACTTGAGTCCCTTTGTGTGACACATGGAAAGAACAGGGCTACTTCTTAATTTCTCAAAGGAAAAACATCAACCAATTTCTAAAGACTGTTGACATCTAGTGGAAGCCATAGGAACTGCAAGCATATTTCTATTAAAAAGAGCTTCCCATAGAAAACTAATGGAAAACACATTGAGCTCAAAATCGTTTTTCCCCTGGATGGATTGTGCTCGGGGTTTCGCCTGCCAAATCAGTTTCGCCTGCCAAATGTTATACTCACAGATATTATTCCAAAAGTTTTAGAAACTTCAGAGTGTTTTCTATCCAAATCTACTAATAATATGCATATCCTAGATTCTGGGCCTGAGTAGAAGGTAGTTTACTTTGGGCACGCTTTTCATCAGGACGTGAAAATACTGCCCCCTAGCCCAAAGAGGGTTTAATAGAAAATTACTAAAGTAAAAGTGAAAGTCACCCAGTAAAATACTATTTGAGTAGAAATATGAAAAGTAAATGTAATTGCTAAAATATACTTACAGTTGAAGTCAGAAGTTTACATACACTTCGGTTGGAGTCATTAAAACTCGTTTTTCAACCACTCAACAAATTTCTTGTTAACAAACTATAGTTTTGGCAAGTCGGTTAGGACATCTACTTCATCATCTGAGTCAATTGGAGGTGTACCTGTGGATGTCGTTCAAAGCCTACCTTCAAATTCAGTGCCTCTTTGCTTGACATCATGTGAAAATCAAAATAAATCAGCCAAGACCTCAGAAAAAAATGGTAGACCTCCACAAGTCTGGTTCATAGCTTGGGAGCAATATCCAAACGCCTGAAGGTACCACGTTCGTCTGTACAAACAATAGTACGCAACTATAAACACCATGGGACCACGCAGCCGTCATACCGATCAAGAAGGAGATGCGTTTTGTCTCCTAGAGAGAAAAGTGCAAATCAATCCCAGAACAACAGCAATTGACCTTGTGAAAATGCTGGAGGAAGTAGGTACAAAAGTATTTATATCCACAGTAAAATGAGTCCTATATCAATGCAACCTGAAAGGCCGCTCAGCAAGGAAGAAGCCACTGCTCCAAAATCGGCATAAAAAAGCCAGACTACGGTTTGCAACTGCACATGGTGACAAAGATCGTACTTTCCTCTGGTCTGATGAAACAAAAATATAACTTTTTGGCCATAATGACCATCATTATGTTTGGAGGAAAAAGGGGGAGGCTTGCAAGCCGAAGAATACCATCCCAACTGTGAAGCATGGGGGTGGAAGCATCATGTTGTGGTGGTTCTTTGCTGCAGGAGGGACTGGTGCACTTCACAAAATGGATGACATCATGAAGAGGAAAATGATGTGGGTGTATTGAAGCAACATCTCAAGACATCAGTCAGGAAGTTAAAGCTTGGTCGCAAATGGGTCTTCCAAACAGACAATGACCCCAAGCATACTTCCAAAGTTGTGGCAAAATGGCTTAAGGACAACAAAGTCAGGTATTGGAGTGACCATCACAAAGCCCTGACCTCAATCCTATTGAACATTTGTGGGCAGAACTAAAAACGTGTGTGTGTGCAAGGAGGCCTACAAACCCGACTCAGTTACACCAGCTCTGTCAGGAGGAATGGGCCAAAATTCACCCAACTTATTGTGGGAAGCTTGTGAAAGGCTACCTGAAACAATTTGAAGGCAATGCTACCAAATACTAATTGAGTGTATGTAAACTTCTGACCCACTGAGAATGGGATGAAAGAAATAAAAGCTGAAATAAACAATTTTCTCTACTATTATTATGACATTTCACATTCTTAAAATAAAGTGGTGATCCTAACTGACCTAAGACAGGGAATTCTTACTAGGATTAAGTGTCAGGAATTCTGAAAAACTGAGTTTAAATGTACTTGGCTAAGGTGTATGTTAACTTCTGACTTCAACTGTATGTATTGAAAGTAAAAGTAAAATTATAAATAATTTCAAATTCTCTCTATTAAACAAACCAGATGGCACCATTTTCTTGTTTTTTTTTAGTTACAGATAACCAGGGGCACACTCCAACACAGGCATCATTTTCAAATGAAGCATTTGTGTTTAGTCCGCCAGATCAGAGGCAATAGGGATGACCAGGGATGTTCTCTTAATAAGTGCGTGAATTGAACCATTTTCTTGTCCTGCTAGCCATTCAAAATGTAACGAGTACTTTTGGGTGTAAAGGAAAATGTATGGAGTAAAAAGTACATTATTTTCTTTAAGAATGTAGTGAGGTACAAGTAAAAGTTGTCAAAAATATAAATAGTAAAGTAAAGTACAGATACCCGCCAAAACTACTTAAGTAGTACTTTAAATTATTTTTACTTAAGTACTTTACACCACTGATTACAGATTGTATCAATACAACATACATGGTCCTGAATGAGGAACGCCCAGCCCCCCACTCCTTCCCCGTCAGACAGTGCATCACATTTTGCACCTACTTACACTTTCTCACCACTCTCTCAATGTGTTCTGCCAGGTCAGCCTAGTGTCAAAGCACACTCCAAGGAACCTGAAGGCCCCCACCCTTTCCAAGTTTCTCCCATATAACCTCAAGTGTACCTCATCTCTCACTTTTCTCTTGGTAAAGAACACTATCTGAGTTTTCTCTACAGAGAACCTGAATCCCCGCATTAATGCCCACCGCCCACCGCTCAATTGCTTCCTGTACCTTCCTGAATATGTATGGCACATTTCTTTCACTCTTCCATTAGGCCCCATCATCTGCACATAACGACCTCCCAATATCCGGCCGTACCTGAGAGTAAACATCATTGATCATGATTGAGAAGAACAGAGGACTAATCAAGCGCCTCTGCGGTGTATTGTTATCCACCAGGTAGCTGCCTGATAGAGACTTCTCTACCCTCACCTGGATAGACCTTCCAAACAGGAAATCCTTTATCCAGTTGTACATTCTTCCTCCTACCCCCATAATATCAAGCTTGATTAACAATCCCTCCTTCCACATCATACACCTTCTCCACATCAAAAAAGACAGCTACAACAGTCTCCTTGTTCACCTGAGCCTTCCTGACCTCTGCTTCTAAGCAGATCACTGGGTCCATAGTTCCCCTCCCCTTCCTGAACCCACTCTGATGTGGCGATACTAGCCCCCTGCTCTCCATGAAGTAAATTAGCCTCTCCGTAATCATCTGTTCCATAATCTTACATACATGTGATGTTAAAGCTATTGGCCGATAGCTTTGGTAACACTACTGCCTCCTTCCAGCTGCCTGGTAGTTTCCCCTCCTCCCACACTCTGTGTACAACACCAATGCCTTATCCAGGGCCTCAGCACTTAGATGGGTCACATCAGACTCCCGAGTGGTGAAGTGGTCCAAAGCATTGCATCGCAGTGCTAGCTGTGCCACTAGAGATTCTGGGTTCAAGTCCAGGCTCTGTCGCAGCCGGCCGGGACCGGGAGACCCATGGGGCGGCGTACAATTGGCCCAGCGTCATCCGGGTTAGGTCATCGCCCACTAGCGACTCCTGTGGCTGGCTGAGCACAGTGCACGCTGACACTTGGAAAAACGTTTTGGCATTCATCTCTGCCTTCTCTTCATCTGTTACAGCCACACTGGATAATCCCACTCCCTTCTCACCCCACTCATCCTATTAATCATCCCCCACACTTCTCCCACAGGTGTCGTCATTCCAATGGTGTCACAGAACCGACGCCAACATGACCTCTTTGCCTGAAGGATAGTTCTCCACACCAGGGCATGGGCCTGAAAATACTGAATCAGAATTCAGTACTCTAAATGCCCTGTTCCTACTCCTCACCATTTCCCCACACTCCTCTGTCCACCATGGGACTGCTTTCCTCCTCCTCCTCCTCCTCCTCCCTGAACTCTTAGGTATAGTATCAGTACCTGCCCCCACTAAAGCGTTTCTCACCCAGTTATTCATAATATCCACATCCCCACTCCTATCCACCCGAGCCATCACCTGCTCACTCAGCTCCTGAAACGGATCCCACTTTGCCCTTCCAAACACCCACCTGCCTACTCCAAATTCCCATCCCCCCCTCCCCACTTATCATGTAGCACTAGGTAAATATAAATCATATTGTGAGGGAAACCCACTAAGCATGTGACGTCAGGCCACTTCTTTGTTTTGGTCCTCCGTCTTTTGTTTGTTTGTCTTTTCCTGACTGGCCTTGGTTTCAATGTCCCCAGACCGGTCTATATTTGGCCCAAACATAGACGTTCAGATTTGGTCCAGACCGGCCTTGATTTAGCCCAAACATAGACTATATAATTGGTCAAAAAATCTAAACCAATCATAGATATAAATGTTTCACAAGTTATATGTTTTGGGGCGGAGTTTATTCAAATAATACCCTGCATGCATTGCAAGTGTTTGTTTTTACATTTACATTTTGGTCATTCAGCAAACGCTCTTATCCAGAGTGAATGTAATGTACTGTATCACAGTCATAGCAAGAAAGAATACATCTGTAACCATTACTCAGAATGTTATTGTTGTTGAAGTGGTCTGTTGGTTTATTCTGTATAATGTACTACTTTGAATGTTATTGCTATCAGTTTAAAAGCTTTTGAAAAAGCTAACGTAAGTGACAGATGAGAACAATAATAAATATTATGTTGCAATCGTCAGTTAGCTCCTCTTTCTTATTAACTGTTGAGTGTAGGGGGCAGTATTTTGATGTTTAAATGAAAAACGTACCCAAATGAAACGGCCTATTTCTCAGGCCTAGAAACTAGAATATGCATATAATTGTCAGATTAGGATAGAAAACACTCTAAAGTTTCCAAAACTGTCAAAATATTGTCTGTGAGTATAACAGAATTGATATTGCAGGCGAATACCTGAGGAAAATCCAAAGAGGAAGTACCTCCTATTTTGAAAGCTCCCTGTTCCATTGCATTCCTTCCCTCCATTTAAAGGGATATCAACCAGATTCCTTTTCCTATGGCTTCCACATGGTGTGAACAGTCTTTAGACAGTTTCAGCCTTTTATTCTGAAAAATGAGCGAGAAATATCACATTGCGTCAGTGGATGGCTGGGTGCCAGCAGAGTTTTGCATGCGCGAGCAGCTTGGAGCAGATATTTTCTCTCTCTCTCCTATTGAAAAAGCTACAGTCCGGTTGAAATATTATCGATTATTTATTGTAAAACAACCTGTGGATTGGTTAGAAAAAAACGTTTGACATGTTTCTACGAACTTTACGAATACTATTTGGAATTTTCGTCTGCCCTGTCGTGACCGCTCGAGCTTGTGGATTTCTGAACATAACGCGCCAACCAAATGGAGGTTTTTGGAGAAAAAAAAATCTTTATGGAACAAAATAAACATTTATTGTGTAACTGGGAGTCTCGTGAGTGCAAACATCCGAAGATCATCAAAGGTAAGCGATTCATTTTATTGCTTTTCTGACTTTCGTGACCAATCTACTTTGCTGCTAGCTGTTTGTAACGTTTTGTCTGCTGAGAGAGATGTCCTTACATAAACGCTTGGCTTGCTTTCGCCTAAAAGCTTTTTTGAAATCTGACACGCCAGGTGGATTAAAAACAAGCTAAGCTGTGTTTTGCTATATTGCACTTGTGATTTCATGAAAATAACTTATTTTTAGTAATTTACTTTGAATTTGGCGCTCTGCAATTCAGGGGATGTTGACGAAAATGATCACACTAATGGGATGGGTGCACCAAGAAGTTTTAAGAGGCATGAAAAATTATTATTGGGATATAATGCTTACTTCATTGAGAATGTATAGCAGTTTAAATACGGAAAGGTACACAGAAAATACATATTTTATACCTAAATACCTACGTCCGTATAAGACATATTTTAGACATCAGTACAAGACATATTTTCGACATCAGTACAAGACATATTTTCGACATCAGTACAAGACATATTTTCGACATCAGTACAAGACATATTTTCGACATCAGTACAAGACATATTTTAGACATCAGTACAAGACATATTTTAGACATCAGTACAAGACATATTTTCAACATCAGTACAAGACTATTTTCGACGTCAGGAAAAGACGTCTTCTAACATTTCATTCAGTATCTGAAATGCGCGTGATGTCAACGTCTAGAAAATGCATATTTTCAACATATAGGTGTATAAAAAATAAACTGTCAATTGAAAAACAAATGTAAAGTTTATTATATCAGTTTTGATACAGCATTAATTACAAGAGACTCAACTGTTATAACATTTAGCTAATCAAGTGGTACACATTTATTAAACATAGCCTATCTTCCCATAATTTGCACAAGGAAATTTTTTTCGTATTATTCTATGAAGACATACTGCACTATATGCATTCATGTAGTAGATTTAACTAAACTCAATCACATCAATTCCAGCAGGGAATATTTTCCATGTCCAGGGATAGCATTGAAGCTCATTGAAAGCATTAATTTTTTTATCATGCAGAAATAACTGATCAGTTTTCCACAAGAGGGCATGAAATGAATGACATCTTTGAATTATCCTGCAAACGGCTTTTCCAGCACTTACATTATAATGCAGGGAAATTGGGGCACTAACACAACGCTAATGCAGTTAAGACCCACTAGGATCTCAACAAAATCTATCTATTTTTTTAAACTATCTCCTGCTTTATTACGGTGAACTGCAATGAGAGCTTTTCGTCCTCTTGCTCTGTCGATGGCAGGTGCTCTGCAGGTCATCTCCATTGTATGGACAGGGTAAGGCAGGAGAGTGTCTCAGTCCTGGTGATGATTAGTGTTGAGGGACTCAACTTCGGCTCCATAGGATCAGAGAGTGGTGCGCATTAGCCTCATGACTCGTTGGTACAGCTGCTGGGCAACTGTCATGAGATTCCTAAAATGGTTTGTCAAAAGAACACAAAAGGCATGGGCAGTGAGTGGTGCCAAGCAACGCAAATTGTTCAAGCCAAGGTTCTGTTTAACATGCTGTAGTAAATATTGAGCAAAGATTACTTCATTATAAATCTATTAATAATTTTATGAATAATTACCCTAATAATCCAAATAAAAAAATACAATATAGATGTTGTATTGTCACATACACCAGATCAGTGCAGTGAAATGTGTTGTTTTACAGGGTCAGCCATAGCAGTATGGCACCCCTGGAGCAAATTGGGTTAAGTACCTTGCTCAAAGTCACATCAACCATTTTTTAAACTTAGGTATTCAAACCAGGAACCTTCCAGTTACTGGCCTAATGCTCTAACCACTAGGCCACCTGCCGCCTAATATGACCCTAACCGTGAGTCTTTTAAGACATGGGAAACAGTAACTCAGCAGCCACATATTCCATCTTCTTTTTACATCCCATATTGTTATACTGTATGAATTTAATTCTCTATCAAGCAAGTAAAGGTACGGCAACACATACAGAACAGAAGACATGCCACTACCTCAGATTTTTGCAAATTACCCTCAGATAAACAGATAAGACATTAACACAATTACACACACCATCATGACTAAGACATTTCTGCCCCTCACACAAATACAAACATACAGGCAAACACACATATACACTGAAATACACACACACATATTGACACAGACTCACCGAGCGCTGATGGAGCCACAGCTGTTGCGGTTGGGGTTCAAGCAGAAGAGCGAAGCGACACAGTAGACACAACACAACAAAATGGACAGCAGTCGTCTCTTCAAAGTCATCTTCAGTACAGAGGAATCTCAGGTCAGCTTCAGAGGTCAAGCCCAAGACAGGAGGTAGTCTATTCAAAGAATGATAACACCTTCAAGATGTTTCTGGCCAAGGCAACCCGTAGGTGAGGAGTGGGCAGTGCTAAGCGTAAATAGGGTGAGAATGACTACTGGTACAGGGGCAGTGGGCACAATTACTGCTGACCAACAGAAGTTTTGAATGGCACTGAAAGGTCTAGTAGGGATGAATAACATTCCCACATTGTATGTCTGTGGGAGCCAGAGATTATTGTGTTTTTTCCCCCTTTGTGATCCAAAGGGGATCTTTACTCTACATGAAAAGATCACTGTGTATTTGTATTTTTGTATTTATTATGGATCCCCCTTAGCTGCTGCCAGAGCAGCAGCTACTCTTACTGGGGTCCAGCAAAATTAAGGCAGTTTATACAATTTTAAAAACATTACAATACATTCATAGATTTCACAACACACTGTGAGCCCTCAGGTCCATACTCCACCACTACCACATATCGACAGTACTAAAGCCATGTGTATGTGTGTGTATAGTGCGTATGTTATTGTGTGTGTGGGTGTATGTGTCTGTGCCTATGTTTGTGTTGCTTCACAGTCCCCTCTGTCCCATAAGGTGTTTTTTTATCTGTTTTTTAAATCATATTTTACTGTTTGCATCAGTTACTTGATGTGGAATAGAGTTCCATGTAGTCATGGCTCTATGTAGTACTGTGTTTCTCCCATAGTCTGTTCTGGACTTGAGGACTGTGAAGAGACCTCTTGTGGCATGTCTTGTGGGGTATGTATGGATGTCCCAGCTGTGTGCCAGTAGTTTAGACAGACAGCTCGGTGCATTCAACATGTCAATACCATGTCAATAAATACAAGTAGTGATGAAGTCAATCTCTCCTCCACTTTGAGCCTGGACAGATTGACATGCATATTAATTAATATTAGCTCTCTTTGTACATCCAAGGGCCAGCCATGCTGCCCTGTTCTGAGCCAATTGCAATTTTTTTTAGTCTTTTGTTTGGAGTAACCCTAGATTGGGGCGGCAGCATAGCCTAGTGGTTAGAGCGTTGAACTAGTAACCGAAAGGTTGCCAGTTCAAATCCCCAAGGTACAAATCTGTCGTTCTGCCCCTGAACAAGGCAGTTAACCCACTGGCCGTCATTGAAAGTAAGAATTTGTTCTTAACTGACTTGCCTAGTTAAATATAGGTAAAACTGTTATGGAGAAAACATTTGATACAGTAGTAGCTAAAATGGGGAGAAGTTTGTCCATAATAAAGTGATAAAGTACTGCCTTCTTCTAAACAAGGCACTCGTTTTGTCGCACCTTGACAATGATCGACTATGATCGATAATGTGGTGATCGATAATCTGGTGATATTGTTTGGACTGACCTGGTTGGGTTGTTGTTGCTGAGGGTTAAAACGAGCAGCAGGAAGTTCAGAAATAGTTACAGAGAGAGAGAAGAGAGTGTAAATTCATACACTTATGAGGAAGTTGGGTAGTAATTTATGCAGGGTAGATTTATGTCTCCCAAAGCAATGCTTCCCATACGTAAAACAGAATTAGTACATGTACATATAGGGAGAGTCACGTCATCCTGTCTGGCAAATATACACTTTCTCTCTCTTTCTTTCTCCCTATCGTGTATTTTGCCTCTCAGTTTGTTTAGAGCTGTATAAATACATACATAAAACACGTAGCCATGATGAGCCACTGATGAGCCACAGATACAGTGGTTAGTCACAGCATATTTTGTACAGCACTGTGAATGTTAAGGGTTGTGTGTCAAGATGAAGAGGCTTCTCAAGATGAAAATTCCTTCTATACCTCCTTTTTGCTGAAACTCATTTTAGACACTAGAAGAGCCAAGACAGCAGATAGTCTTTATTGATTATAGTACTGTAAGTGGGAGTAGATGGTTATTTTTTCGTTTTGTGCCTTGATTTGGATTTTTTTTTAATTCTGTGTGTTTTCTAAAGGACCCACATATTAGTCTACAGACAACTGCCAGATGGGTCTTCCCAAAGCAGATGGGTCTTCCCAAGAGACATGCCACAGAAAACTCTTCCTCTCTTTCCTTACTGCCCTACTTATTGACATCAATGGATGGGCATAAAAAAAATCACTAATGACTTTATGATAAAGATACAAATGGTAACAAAAGCAGATCTATCTTAGTGTAGTGTAGTGTTGATGTTTGTACTGCAGACTACTGTCATTAACCTAGATTCAGTGGTCGTGGTGAACCCTTGTGGAAAATGGCCCAGTCATCCCGGATGTCTGCACCAGGGACTCTCTGAGGGGACTGGGATGATAACCAGATAGCAGGCTGGACAAGGGTCGAATGCAGAGGAACCACAGCTACAGACGAGAGAGGAGGGGAGATACTTTGCCCTCTGAGGAGCAAAGGCACATCGGGAGTGGATGAGTACCCATTGAACATTCTTAATTTTTTCCTAAAGAGCTTTTTACTTAATAGCTCAGGTTATCGTTGTGGAATTTCTTTCTGTTATATAAGGAGTTTGACAGAGAAAGACATTAAGTACAGTTCAAAGAGGAAAAAATTGGTATTTGGATACCAATATACCACAGAAGGAGTGGATGTTGGTGGATATAATTTATTTGTTTTGGGGGGGAATCTCTCAGATATACAAGACTCAGATCTTGTAAAGGACTCAATGGCAGCTTACAATAAGTCAGGCTGGATGGGAGAG
Organism: Oncorhynchus mykiss; assembly: GCF_057628025.1. NCBI lineage: Eukaryota > Metazoa > Chordata > Actinopteri > Salmoniformes > Salmonidae > Oncorhynchus > Oncorhynchus mykiss. The sequence goes on along the minus strand of NC_143031.1, from coordinate 34,789,370 downwards.
TCGGGTGCCAATCTCACTGCCATGATGCCAGGTGTGAGACCCATACTAACCCCTGTTGTATACACTTTCATGACACCAGAAATGATGGGATGGGTCCTGAGTGTGGCCTCTCTCCTCATCATCTCCACCAACCTACTGGTGGTGGCTGCTCTCTTTCAGCTGATGCGCAGGAAGGGCAGTCAGAGCTGGTGCTTCGTGCTCAACCTGGCCCTGGCAGATATCCTGGTGGGCCTGGCTATCACTGGCATTGTCACAGACGTGTTTCAAAATTACAATATCGTGAACAATGGAACTATTCCAATTACTCAACCGCTACTCCTGATGCACTCCACACAGAAGACCAAGTGTTTACTCCGCATGGCCTTCATCATCTCCCCCTCAACTGCGTCCATCTTGTCTATGTTCCTGATCTCTCTGGACCGCTACGTGGCCATCAAGCTGCCGCTGCGCTACTCCCAGCTCACTGGGAGGTGGACCGTGACTGGGGCCCTGGTAGCGCTCTGGATGGTATCCCTCACCGTTGGCTTCCTACCAGGTGGAACAACTAACCTCAATTATCTTATTTCAGAGGGGACACATGTCCCTAACAACAGGGTTACATTTAAATTCAGGGGGATAAGCTGAGACTCAATTTGTGAATTTCAATGTGCTTCCTGAATAGACAAAATTGGAATTGAATTGACCCCAACACTGATTGTTGATCAACTTGATAACGAAAATCCTTATTTTAATTTAAATATTCAAAATACTATAAATTTAGAAGGTTTATTATTCCCCTCTGCTCCACAGGCATGGCATGGCAGCTCCAGCAGGGAGACTTTGAAAGCAGCAGCCTTTGCACCTTCTTCTCTGTCATCCGTCCCAAGGGCATCATTGTGGTGTTCTGTGCCGTCTTCTTCCCCGTCCTCTCTGTCTTCACCTACTTCTACCTGGACATTCTGAAGATAGCTTGCGGCCATCAGAGGCAGATCCGCCAGGCCGGCTCCAGGCTGCCCCAGCGCAGCCGCTACTGGGGCCACGTCAAGGCCCTGAGGACCGTGGCTCTGCTAGTGGGCTGTTTCACCCTCTGCTGGTGCCCATTTTTTGTGGTGTGTGCAGTGCAGGTGCTGTGTGAGGCCTGTGAGTTGTACAAGGTGCTGGAGAATGACCTGTGGCTGCTGGGGCTGTCTAACTCCCTCATCAACCCTCTGGTGTACGCCTGCTGGCAGAGGGAGGTGCGGCTGCAGATCGGGGCCCTCTTCTGCTGTGTTAAGGACAGGGTCAGGAACACAGCCGTGTTAGAGGCTAGTGAGAGATGTCAGACAGAGCTGCGTATACCCACTCATACTGTTATATCTGTGGACGATGCCATGAGCCTGGACCCCACCTTCCCCACGGTCACCAGTGAAGAGGGCCACACTGTACCGTTTTCTGCCTCAACCCCCTTGTGAATGACTTAGACATTTTGAGAACATCTCTTTGAGGTTGATCGAACCAATTTGGAAAATGCTTAATGTGGCAGCTTAGAGCTTTGTCCATTTCTGGCGGAAACACGTCACATGTCTAGCGACAGCAACTAACTGGCAAAATCAATCAAATGGGGAAAAAAATAACAGAGTGAGATAATGGATGTGGAGACATCATGGAACCTAAAACATGGAACAGATGGGCTTATTTGCTTTTTTTGCTCGGTTTCCTCCACTAACCTAATTGATATTATCTCTGCCAAGTATGCACTTTGTCCCTCTCTGCATTCCCATCAACCTCACTGTCTATGTGTGTCTGAGAGGTGTGTGCGTTTTGAAGGGGAACAGCTTTTGTGTGTACAAATGGTTGTTCTCTGTTCAGTCAGTGATTATATATAAACATTTTTTGACAAATTATTTAATTTGTTGGGAAAGTAGTGTGTATTACTACCTCCATTAGGGAGGTACATGGGAAATGTGTTTTATTGCCAATACTTCCTACAAAGGATTAACTCATAATGTCAATGTAGAATTGCTTTATAATTTTCTCATAAATTACCATAGTGGAAATATATTGATAAAACCTTGATATGAGGTAGGTAGAATATTATTGTTTGAGTGGTTGCTATTCAAAATAAATGATAGAATGCTTGGATGATTGATTATTCATTCATGGGCACTTCCTTGTCATATAAACACTTATTTTTAGGATAAATAAGTCCATATTTTACAACTAGCCAATAAAATTACACTTTGTGATATGGGGAATGATGGTGCTATAAAAGTAGATTTCATTTAGAAAAGAGATAATAAAAGTCAGTGTTTAGGCCATTGCAGTGGCATTGAGGAGAGCTTTTGCTTAATCACAAAATACCATTGGAATTGAATAATTGAATTGAATATTGAAATGAAGTTGTTCTGTGGGACTTGTTTGTACGATTTTTATAATAAAAGTTGTTCAATTCTGAGAACAAGGGAGCATGCCTTTGAACTACACCTCCCACAAACCCCTGTACGTAGTATGACGCGCCGGAAACTGATGTTGGTCAGGGGGGGGGGGCTCCATTTTAAAGTTAGCATCGTGTTTGCGTTCATGATAACTTCATAATGAAGTGAGTATAAGTGACCGATTATATGTTTTACATGTTGTATCGGCTGTAATGATTATCTAGTTACCCACTGAGGTGTAATGGGATGGTCATGTGAAGAGGTCTAGCTAGCCAGCTAACGTGTACTGCAACATCAGTCAACATGGCTAACGTTAGCTTGCTAGCTCGATTATAATGTTACTAATGACAATAATGTTAACGTTAAATGAATACACACTACTATATATAACTGGGTGGTTCGAGCCCTGGATGCTGATTGACTGACCCGTGGTGTATCAGACCTTATACCACGGGTATGGCAAAACATTTATTTTTACTGCTCTAATTACGTTGGTAACCCGTTTATAATCGCAGTAAGGCTCCTCTTGGGGTTGTGGTATACTCCGCAAGAACAGCTCTTAGCTGTGGTATATTGGCCATATACCACACCCCATCGTGCCTTATTACTTAAATATATTATGGTCTGTAGTTCCTCATGAGACGACCCCATGGGGGGTTAAGAAAAAAGCAAAGACAGGATCAGCAGAGAGAATATTCTGCATTCTATTGCAAGTTAAACTCTATCCTTTCATCCTTCTCCATCTCTCTGTGTCCTGCAGTCCCCTGACCAAGGTGAAACTGATCAATGAGCTGAATGAGAGAGAGGCCTCATTGGGGGTGAAGGAAAATGTGTCATGGCACTCTGAGTATAAGGATAGCGCCTGGATTTTCATCGGTAAGAGGCTGTGTCAAAGACACCCCTGCGATTGAATAGGATTGATCCGAACCCTGCTATTACAGCCATGTTTAAGGTGTACTGTCAGCTGACCAGTTGGTGGCATCAAAGTAGTGTTTTTTTAAATTTTATTCAGTCAGTGGCTTGCTCTCTAGTCCATCTCACCAGCAGTTATAAGCCTGTTTCTAACTTCAGTGCTTCTGTTTTAACCTGCAGGTGGGTTTCCATATGAGCTGACGGAAGGTGACATCGTCTGTGTCTTCTCTCAGTGAGTCCCATACATACACCCCTTCCTCCAATCTCTCCACTCACTGTCCTTTCTCTCCCCGTTCTTCATTGTCTGTCTGTTTTTGTCTATACAATTACCTGTCTTTCCATGCTTATCTTCCCCTATTCCCTCTTAACCTTCCCCATTCGGAATAAATGAAGTGTTCTTTGCATTAGATTAGGTGTGTTCCTGCTTCATGTCTGTCTGCAGGTATGGAGAGATGGCCAACATCAACCTAGTGCGTGATAAGAAGACGGGTAAATCCAAAGGCTTCTGCTTCATCTGCTACGAGGACCAGAGGAGCACCATCCTGGCTGTGGATAACTTAAATGGGATCAAGGTAAAGAATGGCAATCACTCACAGCTGAGAAGGAGAGAACAAGAGAGATTGAGACTAAACCAGTTGACGTGCATAAATGAAGGTTAGACGATGCAAAAGACGTAAATGACTCATTTTGTTGTGGTCTGTGTCTCTCTCTCTCTCTCTCGGTATCTAGATAAAGGGGCGGACCATCCGAGTGGACCATGTGCTGAACTACCGCCCTCCCAAAGACAATGAGGACATGGATGATATCACCAAGCGCCTGAGGGAGGAGGGCTGTGCCCCCAAACTACCTGACCCTTCATCCTCCGAGTCCGAAGAAGAGCAGTACGCCGTACCCGCGAAGAAGCCCAAGAAAGGTGAGACGAGACTAATGGAGGTCCAGATGGTCCAGGTCTGCTACTTGTCAGCCTCAGACTGGGGATTTGAAATGTAAGAACTTTCGTCAAAGTAGAATGAACACTGAACAAAAATATAAATGCAACATGCAACAATTAAAGATTTTACTGAGTTATAGTTCATATCAGGAAATCGGTCAATTGAAATAAATTCATTAGGCCCTAGTCTATGGATTTCACATGACTGGGAATACAGATATGCATCTATTGGTCACAGATACCTTTTTAAGAAAGGTAGAGGAGGATCAGAAAACCAGTCAGTATCTGGTGACGGATGAATGACACGACAGTGAACCTCAGGATCTTGTCACGGTATCTGCATTCAAATTGCCATCGATAAAATCCAATTGTGTTCATTGTCCTCAGCTTATGCCTGCCCATACCATAACCCCATCTCCACCATGGGGCACTCTGTTCACAATGTTGACATCAGCAAACCCACACAACGCCATACAGGTGGTCTGCCGTCTGCCCGGCACAGTTGAAACCGGAATTCATCCGTGAAGAGCACACTCCTCCAGCGTGCCAGTGACCATCGAAGGTGAGCATTTGCCCACTGAAGTGGGTTACGACAGAGAACTGCAGTCGGATCAAGACCCTGGTGAGGACAAGCTCGCAGATGAGCTTCCCTGAGACTGTTTGACCGTTTGTGGAGTAATTCTTCAGTTGTGCAAACCCACAGTTTCATCAGCTGTCTGGGTAGCTCGTCTCAGGCTGGATGTGGAGGTCCTGGGCTGGCGTGGTTACACGTGGTCTTCAGGTGTGAGGCTGGTTGGAAGCACTGCCAAATTCTCTAAAATGACGTTGGAGGTGGCTTATGGTAGAGAAGTGAACATTTAATTCTCTGGCAACAGCTCGGCTGGACATTCCTGCAGTCAGCATGCCAATTGCATGCTGACTCAACTTGAGACATCTGTAGCATTGTGTTGAGACAAAACTGCACATTTTAGTGGCCTTTTATTGTCCCCAGCACAAGATGGACCTTTTTAATGATCATGCTGTTTAATCAGCTTCTTGATATGCAACACCTGTCAGGTGGATGGATTATCTTGGCAAAGGAAAAATGCTATCTAACAGGAGAGAGATGCTTTTAGTGTATATGGAAAATGTCTGGTATCTTATTTCATCTCATGAAACATGGGACCAACACTTACATGTTGCGTTTATAGTTTTGTTCAGTATAATTGCAAGGCAAGGACACGAGTACACCCGAGTAGTGGAGGATAACTTTGCTGTCTGTGTGTGTGTCATGTTCATATCCTCTTACCTGACCCTCCGTCTTTTCTTTAATCTCCAACCCAGACAAGAAAGAGAAGAAGAAAAAGGCTCTGAAGGAGGATAGGAAGCAGAGGGAGAGGCTAGCCCAGACTCACTCTGTGTCTCCCCCTAGGCCTGCCCTGGCAGTGAGGGTGAAGCAGGAGGAGGAGGACCTGGGCTATGACAAGTATAGCCAGCGGGGAGCGCCAGAGGAGTGGCTGGGGGCCAGGGAAGAGAGACCAGGGCCTGGGGCAGGGCCACAGAACACACACAGGCAGGTGGACAGAGGGTTCCGAAATCACCATGGGGAAGGAGAGAGAGAGAGGCCCAGGGAGGATGAGAAGAGGAGAGATGGAGGACTGCAGTTGGAGAGCAAGAGGACAGGCAGGAAGGAGAGAGAAAACCAAGACAGGGATAGAGAGAGAGAAAGAGGGAGGGACAATGAGAGGAACAGAGTGAGGGACTGGGACAGGGAGAAAGACAGGAACAGAGAGAGGGAAAGAGACAGGTCAAGTAAGCACAAAGAACACAGTCGGGAGAGAGACCAAAGGAGAAAGTAACATTAGTGCCTTGATTGTAGTCAAGACAACTGGACTGAGTGAAATCTTATTCTTTCCTTCACTATAGAAAGTCAGCAGGAACTGGGACCATGGAACTAATATGATTGGTTGTTTTATTGTTAGTATTTGTCATATCAAGCCTGTTGATTCCATATTCTCTGTTATGTGGAGACTGAGCCAAACAGTGAATGAGGACTTGAGTCATGAGAACATGGCCTGTTTCCACAACAGCAGCAAAGTTAAAGCGGAACTGGATTTCAAATGAAATTTTACCCTCAAACGGCTTAACAATGCTTAATCAGACAATGATTTACTGTTGTAAATAAAATGTTTTTTTTTTTTTTTTTTTTTTTTTTTTTTACAAAGATTTTGTTTCCAACAAGATGCCTTATAAATAACATTTTATTTTTAAATTGGATTTCAAGTCATACAGAGACACATGGTAATATGGGTAACGCAAGATAGGAACTTCCTCTTGGCTCCAAAAATAGGTGATTTTGGGTGAAAAGAGACTGTCCAGAGCATGACACAATTTGTAATTCAGTGAAGAACCAAAGGCAAACAAGATACTTTGGGGGAAAAAAGGAATAATTCAGACCAAAGAAAGATCGTATTTACATGATCACTAGCTCATACCTGCTCAACAGGATTTTAACTGCAATTCATCTGTATCGCTGAATGATGTTTAAAACACAACATAGTTAATCATCTAAGACAGAACAAAGCATAGATACAGAAATACTGTATATATATATATATATATCAAGAATAAATTAACATTTTGTCAAAACATAAAAGGGAAAAAGAGGTAAAGCACATCCTGCCATTGAGGAAATGTTTTAATTCCACCAAGAGGTTAAGTGTGTGAAGGAACCTGTCGATAGTTGGCATGTGAAACACCGTAAATGTCATCAGTTCTATTAATCTCATCACACCGGGGCTCCAATGAAAAAACCCAACTGGGGTATAGAGATATTAGAGAACGAGAAGTTAACCCATATCCTCTTCCAGTGGGGGGCCAGGCAGACAAGCCACACTCGAATAACTGGGATTTTGGTCGCCCCGTTGTCTGGCTGCATGGATAGATCGTCAGTGCTATACTATGTTAGTTACCTAGGTGATGTATTCAACCTTTTTCAAAGAGAGGAGAGGAAAACGTGTGTGTCCCAAAGAAAATACTTGTTAGGGACCCAATTGAAATTAAGTGAAGAAATTGCACCCATACAGCTGTTATAGAAACATCCCAGGATAGGATTCGGCTAAACTTGGGAAAAAATAAGTATTGGGTCTGGCTGTACAAAATATGTCTTGTACATTCATAGTACACATGACGTCATAGACATGGGTTGTATTTCCCGAGGTACATAAAGAATGTGTGTACTTTTCTGGTTTGTAGAATGATTCTAGGTGATTTACAGCTGGATGGGAATGCGTTTCTGTTCAATGTTCTGACACGTCATACGGAACAAAACATTGTGCAAGTGGACAACACTTAAGCAGATGAAGAGTTATAGTTAGACATGTTTTTTATAGCCTACATAATGACAGCCAAGGTCAGGGATCATCAACTACATTCAGCCACGGGACCATTTTTGTTTTCGTGGATGGACAGGGGCCCAGATTTTTTTTTAATTGAACCTTTATTTAACTAGGCAAGTCAGTTAAGAACAAATTCTTATTTACAATGACGGCCTACCGGGGAACAGTGTGTTAACTGCCTTGATCATGGGCAGAAAGACAGATTATTTATTTTTTACCTCGCCCAACGCTCTAACCACTAGGCTACTTGCCGCCCCAAAACATAACTGCAGAAATCTGGACCTAAAGATGTTTTCAGTGGAAACAAATGCACCATGAAATCTAATTTTGTGGACACTGACTCTTAGTTTTCATTGATTTGATCTCACATTGCCCCATAAACAATGAATTAATGAAATCCACACAGTTCTCTCTGGCTCATGATAACTGATGCAGCATTAAAGGCTTCAAGCCCATGTTACAAAAAGGTGAGCGTCACAGTTTTCATTTTTTGTAGATATTACAGATCAGCCATAGCAGAGCTGTCCTGCCCAAAGGAGAGTGTGTTGGCAGAATTGTCTGTCCACTCAGTGGGTAAGGCAGGGACACTGACCACTAGAATAAAATAGGATAGCAGGTAGTTACAACAGCTCTGAAAATAACCTCAAAACCTATGTACAACAGTTTGAGTAACCGTGGACACAAACACATCTCAGATCAACACAACCGAACACAGAATCTCCTATCAGCTTTTAGAAAATATATGGTCATCCAACATTTACATATTACAAATACTTATAAGACGGGGCAGAGGTGATCAGCAGAGGGTGATTTGGGGTATACTGCAGTGTCTCTGGGAGCAGGAGGGGACTCTGTTGGGTTACAGACATGTCTGTGATCAATGTCATCAGAGGTACTTTATGAAAAGGTGGGTTTTTGGTTGCTTGGTTACTATGACGCCGGGTGAAGGCGAGGTACATGGCTGGAGTACTATGGAATTCCCATTTCTACCCACAATGCCATGGGACTTTGCCCCAAAGTCCACAAAAACCGAGAGTCCGTTGAAGACACTGAGGGTGGGTCTGAGTGAGTCTAACTTCGTCATCCTCACAGACGCCTTCCCAACTTGGGAGTGCTAGTTAGGTTACGTACAAAAGTAAGGCTGTGGTGGGTTGACTGACCAGAGGGGAAGAGTCAAAACTACCCCCATATTACAGTATGTCAATCAGAGCGTAGAAGAACCGAAGAAAAACCAGGTTCTGCAGAACAAACGGTTTCACGAGACATACAGAGGAACAAATAAGAAAACGCGTGCCTCTGCCATGCTGCTCATCTCTGTTGGTGAGGAGTGGCTGCAGAGAAACAAAAACACAATCATAACAGTAGTGGTACTGGCTCGCACACTACAAATATGATTTCTGTGTCAAAACAAACATAATGCCATCTTAAATATGACATGACACCTGTTTTTCATTCATGAAATTGTATGACAACTGACCTTACCAAAGAAAGGGACTAACCGGGGCCTCCCGGGTGGCGCAGTGGTTAAGGGCGCTGTACTGCAGCGCCAGCCGTAACCGGCCGCGACCGGGATGTCCGTGGGGCGACGCACAATTGGCCTAGCGTCGCCCAGGTTAAGGAGGGCTTGGTCGGTAGGGGTGTCCTTGTCTCATCGCGCACCAGCGACTCCTGTGGCGGGCTGGGCGCAGTGTACGCTAGCCAAGGTGGCCAGGTGCACGGTGTTTCCTCCGGCGCATTGGTGCGGCTGGCTTCCGGGTTGGATGTGCGCTGTGTTAAAGAAGCAGCGGCTTGGTTGGTTGTGTATCGGAGGACGCATGACTTTCAACCTTCGTCTCTCCCGAGCCCGTACGGGAGTTGTAGCGATGAGACAAGATAGTAGCTACTACAACAATTGGATACCACGAAATTGGGGAGAAAAAGGGGTAAAAAAAAAAAGAAAAAAAAAGAAAGGGACTAACCTTCAAATCTATAAGAGTTTTATGCAACAGAGCGTGTGACTTTGGAGAAGTAATGTGCCTTTGTTGTTTGTATTGTAATACAGAATCCATGTGAATAACTAGGCCCTGGGGTTTCACCAAAAAGTGCTTATGACCGGTTTGATACCATGCTTACGATGGCATTATGCAACCTTTATGATGCATTATGACGAGAGCCTACAACCAAAACACCTGATCAGTGTCTTTATTCTACATGGCGGACATACATGCAGTCTTTTACTTCCAATCAGATCAGGACCGATCACCAATATTATTATACACACCAGGGTTGGGCTTATAATTGACAGCCTAATTATGAAAACGGTTGAGTTTTGCGGTTCTGAAAAGTAAGGAGTTGGTTAGTAGTCAGTGCAGTCCTTTAGGAGGGCATGAACAACCCCGGCTTAGCTCACACTAACCCAGACTGAGGCAGCACATTGGTCACTCTCAGGTCCCGACTCTGCCCATATGCGTCTGAGGCCTGATTGGTCCACTGACCAACTTACTGAAACTTAATTCGCTGTGAGGATTAGGAAGCGGCATCTGCAGGGGCTATTCACGGATGAAGTGGAGGTTCTCTGAATACCGCTGTGTGGCAGCCAATTGACTGACCGCCCTTTCTTACACTGGCAGTGTCCTTCTTGCCTGGCACTGGTTGGCAGAAGAGGAGGTAGGGGTGAGTGGGGTGGGAGCGGTTGAGGAGGGGTCCTGGGGGCGGGTAGAGCATCAGTCATCAAAAGCCCACCGCATGTAGGTTACTGTACACTGTCTCCAGCACACACAATGAGAGGACAGGCAAACACCCTGAAACTACTCTACAGCCCAGTCTCCATTCAAGCATTATGAGAGGACAGGCAAACACCCTAACCCTGAAACTACTCTACAGCCCAGTCTCCATTCAAGCATTATGGGGAGCCAACGAGCCTCAAGCAGCAAAACACACACATCCTCTCCATATCCCACCTATCCTCTCACACACAGTCTACTGCATCACACAGGAGGCAGGTACAGCACAGCAGTCAGTCACTGTGCACCGGTTTCTGCCCACCACATGTGTAAGTCTGAAAACGAGAGAAGCCTGTGGGTCTGTGTTTCCACATCTGAGCCGCTCAGCACATGGAGATGGTAACGTTGATCCCCAGGTTGCCGTTGTCGGCGAACAGGTGAGCGATGGACGTGTCAAACACCAGACAGTCGCTGTTCATGATGGCGGCCGCCACACCGTCGTGGATGGAGCGGGGCGTGGCCTCCCAGGTGAGGCGCCGCCGGTTCCCGTTGAGCTCCAGGCGGTAGGCGAAGTTCTCGGCCTGCTTCCTCGTTCCGATGAGCAGCACCACAGCAAAGAACTGCTGGTGGCCCTCGTACTTCTCTTGCTTCTCCAGGACCAGCATGAAGTGGTGGCCGAAGCAGGACTGCATCATGACCCAGTCCACGGCCCCCGGCAGGTTGATGTCTGTGGCCAGGAAGACGATGTCCTCTCCCTGCAGGGTGGTGATGGACTTGTGGGCGTGCATCAGGTGGGGCATGACGGCCTCCAGGGAGCCCTGCCACTTGCAGGAGGCCCCGGGGCACGGGCAGGTGTAGGGACGGAACTCACATACCTCCTCGTGATCAGGCTTCTCACTGTGGTGGAGGGACAGCAGGCATCCGGCTGACGCATACTGAGATAGAGAGAAAGAGAGAGAGAGAATTGCTTACAATTTAGTTTTCCTATGTATATTGAGAACCTACTCAAAGTGGAGTGGGGTTGAATGACCCAAGAGATGGGAGACAGAATGGGAGAGGAGGAACAATGCGGGGGAAGAGACAGAATGGGTAAGGAGAGAGAGAGGAGGTGGTTATAAAAGGAGAGATGGGAAAGAGAGGGAATGAAGGAAAGAAAGATATTGCAGACACAGGTGGTAGGAAAAACAGAGAAGGCAAAGGAGGAAGTAAAGAAAGAGGGACCAATTGAGAGATTGAAGAATGTGTGGGAGGATAGAGAGAGTGAGGCAGGGAAAGAGTGCAAGAGAGAGGGAACAAAGAAATAGAGGAGGGAGGGGGTGAGAGTGGCAGGGCACATGAAGGGTATGAAGAGAAGTAGATAAGAGTACTAGCTAAGCACCTTACTAGATATAAACCCTCTGGCATTACAACAGCTTCCCAACACATCCATGGAGATGTTAGGGAGGAAGAATCTTAGAAGATTGGATGGTTATTTTGTATGAAAACAAAGCAATACCAGGCAATTAAACTGCTTGTCGAAGGGGAGATTGAGATACATGACGTTGTTAGCAAGGCCGTTTTGAAAAAGATGTACATATTGAACCATCAACAGACAATCTTGCCTGTAAGACGGAGACATACCAGTAAAGATCGAGTGTAGCAGGAGACGATAGACTACAATATGGGAGGATATGTAAGTAGCTGGTCCGTGCTGGGAGTGCTGGGGCGGTATTGAAGGGTTGGAGCAATAAGTGGATTATCTAATGAAAAGTGCATGAAGGGGGGCGGTTTAAAGTTGTATTTGTCATACGTACAGGATACACGTGGTATAGCATACTCTGTCCAATGAAATGCTTACCTGTAGGCTCCTACTGGACAATGCAACAACAATAAGAAATAAGAAAAGAGAAGAATACGAACATAAAGTAAATGGCTCAATAGAATAGATTAAACATTTCAGCATCAGTAGAATACAGGAAGACAGAATTTATAGACCAATATTTACACATTTCAGGGAAGGGGGAATAAAATGTCTGGTAGCAGCAGTTGTGGTGTGTGTGAGAGAGAGAAAGTGTGGCGCAGCAGTCTAAGGCACTGCATCTCAGTTCTAGAGGTGTCACTACAGACCCTGGTTTGATCCCAGGCTGGAGCACAACCAGCCGTGATCCGTGATCGGGAGTCCCATAGGGCAGCGCACAATTGGCCCAATGTGGTTAGGGGTAGGTCGTCATTGCAAAATAAGAATTTGTTAACGGACTTGCCTGCTTAAATTAAGGGTCAATGTTTTTTTAAATACATAAAAAAACAGCTTGTGGCTGGAGTGTGTGGGGGTCCTTCATGATGCCTCAGGCACCGTTTCAAGTAGATGCCCTGGATGGGTGGGAACACAGCTCCAGTGATGTACTGCAACTCGTCAGGATGCTCTTGATGGTGCAGTGGTAGTATTTGGAGAGAACCCTGTGTGGCATGCCACATTTCTTCAGGCGCCTTATGAAGTAGAGGCGCTGTTGTGCCCCCTTGACAAGAGTGGTGGTATTGTTGATCCATCTCAAGTCATCTGTGATGTGGATGCCGAGGAACTTAAAAATGCTGACTCGCTCTACTGCAGTCCCGTTGATGTGGATCAGAGTATTCCCTCCTCTGCTTCCTTAAGTCAACAATAAACTCCTTTGTTTTGCTGATGTTGAGGGAGAGGTTGTTGTCCTGGCACCACAATGCCAGTTCACTTACCTCTTCCGTATAGGCTGACTTGTCGTTATTGGTTATAAGGCCTACAACCGTGGTGTCATCAGCAAGGATTTGGCTGATTGGCCTGGATAAGGCTGCAGGGAGAGGGGTTGTGAGGAACTAGAGCTGAAGTCACAACCTGAAGGACGCTGAAGTCACAACCTGAAGGACGCTGAAGTCACAACCTGAAGGACACCCAGACCCCTTCCAGAACAGGAGACAACCTGGGATAACAACAACCTTCTATGGTCAATATGGGACCTAGCCAGAAACAGATAGGACCATACGGTCTATGATGGACAATTTGAATTGTCCATCAAATAAGACATCTATTTGAACACACCTTCCTTCCTTCACATTCTACTTTCCTGAGATCCTCATGTTGATCACTGATCTGACCTCATTGAAGCAACATGGAAGAAATTGAAGCAAATGTGGCAATCGATCCATCACCCACTCAGTTCCGTTAGATCAGTCATTACTCAAAGCAAGGTAAGAACAAAGGACACATTTTTCTAAGCATTCCAACAGGGCTTATGTGCTGTGTCCTCTAGCTCACTTTCATCTGAAGCCCTGGGGTTGAAAGGATGGGAGGGTGCAAAGATGGGAAGCGAGGGAGGAGGAGGAGGTGGGGTGACATGGTGAGAGGTGCTTGTGTTTCTGCTCCAGTAAAACTACCCCAGGGGGTAAGTTTCAATATTAAATATTAATCTGTGTGGCAGGTTGGAGGCTTCCCACAAATCAATGGCTATGTTAGGACCCACTGGACCGATTGGCTGAATAACGGCATGACTGACTTTAACCATGCACTATGAAAAGAGCAGCTGGGTCAGAGAACCCTCAGAGGAGAGAGACACACAACTGCTAAAAAATGTGTGTTAGAATCAAATACTGATTCCCCTGTGTAATCAGTGTCCCAATTAATAACAACAACAAAAAATGTAAGTTTAGTGTCACTTCATTTGGGTTTTCAAATGCATCCAGTCACGCAAATTCCTCTGTATCCCTTGTCTCTCCATCTATCAGCCCAAATATTTGTCTGTGAGGTCAGATGTGTAGAGGTCAGTCAGTTTCCTTGGCAGAGTCCCTCAGGGAAGCTGATCCTCTTATCCACCTTTATTAATGACTGATTGACAGGATTTTGTGCCGTAATCCAGTCGGCAGGTCTTTGGTGATAAAGCTCAACCCCCTCCTCTACTCCGTGTGTGTGTGTGTGTGTGTGTGTGTGTGTGTGGGGGGGGGGGGGTAAATAAGGACCTCTGGTAGTGTGCCCCATGTCATCAATTAATGTAATTTAGGCTAATTGAATTGAAATCCCTTGTCCATCAACATTTACACAAATCTCCTCAGCGCCACCAAAAATGAACAACATACACTAAACCACTCAGATCACACCTCACGGAATGCAGCATGTCACCGTTCCATTTGGATCAAACCCATTGTTCAAATCTTCGCCCGTCAACACAATAACAGTGATTGTACAGTGTCCCACCTCTATCTACCCCTCCCCCTCCCTGTGTGTGTACAAATGAATAGCCCAGCCTCTCTCTATGGTGTGCTACAGAGCCTCAGGGGTTTCAATCACTGCTACAGAGACTCAGGGGTTTCAATCACTGCTACAGAGCCTCAGGGGTTTCAATCACTGCTACAGAGCCTCAGGGGTTTCAATCACTGCTACAGAGCCTCAGGGGTTTCAATCACTGCTACAGAGCCTCAGGGGTTTCAATCACTGCTACAGAGCCTCAGGGGTTTCAATCACTGCTACAGAGCCTCAGGGGTTTCAATCACTGCTACAGAGCCTCAGGGGTTTCAATCACTGCTACAGAGCCTCAGGGGTTTCAATCACTGCTACAGAGCCTCAGGGGTTTCAATCACTGCTACAGAGTCTCAGGGGTTTCAATCACTGCTACAGAGCCTCAGGGGTTTCAATCACTGCTACAGAGCCTCAGGGGTTTCAATCACTGCTACAGAGCCTCAGGGGTTTCAATCACTGCTACAGAGCCTCAGGGGTTTCAATCACTGCTACAGAGCCTCAAGGGAGTAATAACACCAGCACAGTGCATGTCAACCACACTTCTCTACACTATGTCAATGACGCAGACATGCAGAGTATACACACATTTACAAAACAATCCATTTAGCTCTCTAAACCAGGTAGTGAAAAACCAACTGGGTTGTTGGCTAATCCTCTGACACTCACAAAAGCTTGCAAACTTGCCCAGTGGCGGTAAATGCTCTTTTCTTCCTCCCCTCGCTCATTCGCTCTTATTTTAATTAAAATGTTTAATCTAGCCTGGGCCTGGGCTCTGCAGGCCTGTTAAAATCTTAAGTAAAGCATTCTCTTTCTGGTACTGGCTGGCTTGGGATGGGGCTGCATGGGGCTGGGGTGAGGCTAGGTCTAGAGAGATGGGGCTGGGGTGATACGGCTGAGGCTAGGTCTAGAGAGATGGGGCTGGGGTGATACGGCTGAGGCTAGGTCTAGAGAGATGGGGCTGGGGTGATACGGCTGAGGCTAGGTCTAGAGAGATGGGGCTGGGGTGATACGGCTGAGGCTAGGTCTAGAGAGATGGGGCTGATACGGCTGAGGCTAGGTCTAGAGAGATGGGGCTGGGGTGATACAGCTGAGGCTAGGTCTAGAGAGATGGGGCTGGGGTGATACAGCTGAGGCTAGGTCTAGAGAGATGGGGCTGATACGGCTGAGGCTAGGTCTAGAGAGATGGGGCTGGGGTGATACGGCTGAGGCTAGGTCTAGAGAGATGGGGCTGATACGGCTGAGGCTAGGTCTAGAGAGACGGGGCTGGGGTGATACGGCTGAGGCTAGGTCTAGAGAGATGGGGCTGGGGTGATACGGCTGAGGCTAGGTCTAGAGAGATGGGGCTGGGGTGATACGGCTGAGGCTAGGTCTAGAGAGATGGGGCTGGGGTGATACGGCTGAGGCTAGGTCACGAGAGAGATGTGGCTGGGGTGATACGGCTGAGGCTAGGTCTAGAGAGATGGGGCTGGGGTGATACGGTTGAGGCTAGGTCTAGAGAGATGGGGCTGGGGTGATACGGCTGAGGCTAGGTCTAGAGAGATGGGGCTGGGGTGATACGGCTGAGGCTAGGTCTAGAGAGATGGGGCTGGGGTGATACGGCTGAGGCTAGGTCACGAGAGAGCTGGGGCTGGGGTGATACGGCTGAGGCTAGGTCTAGAGAGATGGGGCTGATACGGCTGAGGCTAGGTCTAGAGAGATGGGGCTGATACGGCTGAGGCTAGGTCTAGAGAGATGGGGCTGGGGTGATACGGTTGAGGCTAAGTCTAGAGAGATGGGGCTGGGGTGATACGGCTGAGGCTAGGTCTAGAGAGATGGGGCTGGGGTGATACGGTTGAGGCTAGGTCTAGAGAGATGGGGCTGGGGTGATACGGCTGAGGCTAGGTCTAGAGAGATGGGGCTGGGGTGATACGGCTGAGGCTAGGTCTAGAGAGATGGGGCTGGGGTGATACGGCTGAGGCTAGGTCTAGAGAGATGGGGCTGGGGTGATACGGCTGAGGCTAGGTCTAGAGAGATGGGGCTGGGATGATACGGCTGAGGCTAGGTCTAGAGAGATGGGGCTGATTCGGCTGAGGCTAGGTCTAGAGAGATGGGGCTGGGGTGATACGGCTGAGGCTAGGTCTAGAGAGATGGGGCTGATACGACTGAGGCTAGGTCTAGAGAGATGGGGCTGGGGTGATACGGTTGAGGCTAGGTCACGAGAGATGGGGCTGGGCTGATACGGCTGAGGCTAGGTCTAGAGAGATGGGGCTGGGGTGATACGGCTGAGGCTAGGTCTAGAGAGATGGGGCTGATACGGCTGAGGCTAGGTCTAGAGAGATGGGGCTGGGTTGTGGAGAGACACACAGACCAGCCCAGCCACTGGCTGCTGAATTATTGAACAACTTCCACATTTAAGTTGCACATCATCTGCATTGAGCTTGGCCAGTGAGGGGAGCTTCTGGGGAGGAGTTGTGTTGTTTCACCTCCAATCAACACATATGCTCTAAACCGTTTCACCCTGCTCTGAAATTCTGTCAGCTTCGTTACTGATGGTGTTTGTTTTTTACAGCTTTTGCATGATATTTTACTGACAAAATCAAGCTGGTCAGTGGTTTTTATTTAACTGGACAGGTAAAGGAAAGTAACACATGTAACCATCTCACATTTGGGTAAATGATCAAATAAAGTACCCAGATGTGTGACCATTAACTTTGAGGGCCTTGCATGAACTCCACCTAGATAATCTATTTTCTGACAACCTCCTGCAGAAGCAGTCAAACCCTGCCAAAAAACCAACCACCTCCTTTCAGCTGAGAGACCCAGCTTCTCTCCCACCGCTACCTCCTCCAGAGAGAGGACCAATGCAAAGTACACAAACTACCTCACTGGCAGTGCAGAGGTGGAACATTCAGGCCTGTTCTCACAGTTAAAAGTAGTTCGCTACAGTAAATGATTTAACAGCTTCTCAGACACCGTTTGCCAGGACAATTTCCTCAATGCTGTGCCTAAAAAGAGAGAGAGGCTACACTCACACTGCCTAACTGACTATTCTACTCTAAGCCAAAAAAGGCCCCCTGGCTGGGTTGGTATCGACTGGCTGAGGCACTTTGGAAGCTCTCCTTCTGAGGTAGAGAGACCGTCTTGCCCTCCCTCCAGGATTTGTTCCATCAGGCCTTATGTTGTGTTGCAGCAGAAAAGGCCATGAGACTGCAGACTCATCAGCCTGCTCTTCTGGCTGCTCTTAAAAAATGAAAAAGGAGAGCCGCACACTCTAGAAGCTCAGATGCAATCATTTTGTAACCAACATTGGTTATAAAATTTGGCTGAGAGACCACCTGGCCCTGAGACTACAGGCTACCTCTGTTAATGGGTCTCTAACCTGATGAGACTTTACAGGTCAGTCAATTAGACAGAGTCTGGGATAACAGCCTTGGAGTAGTGTGCTTCAGTGCCATTTTAGTCATTGTGCTTTGCAAATTAAAACACAACTAGGCTACTTCTTTCATATTGATGTTGCCATAGCAGAATGGAACTGCAATGAAGGCGATTTGTTTGTGTGGATCCCCTGAGACAGAGCCCTGAGGAGGAGTGATGGTAAAGTTAGTGCTGAGGGGACTTAACCGACTCCACACTCAGGACACAAACCCTGATAGTCTCTCTCTCTCTCCATCTCTCTCTCGAATGTACCAGGAGAGGGAGGGAAAATAATGGACAAAAGGGAGATGAGAAAAGATGGATTGAGTAAGCAAAAAAAGGAGAGATGTGGCAGAGAGAGAAGTGTGAGGAGGATGGAAAAAGAGAGAGGGGTGGAGAGAAAAACAGAGGTGAGAGACAGTAAGAGGATGCAGTGGGAGACAGGGAGTAAAACAGAGAAGTGAGAGACAGTAAGAGGATGCAGTGGGAGACAGGGAGTAAAACAGAGAAGTGAGAGACAGTAAGAGGATGCAGTGGGAGACAGGGAGTAAAACAGAGAAGTGAGAGACAGAAAGAGGATGCAGTGGGAGACAGGGAGTAAAACAGAGGTGAGAGACAGAAAGAGGATGCAGTGGGAGACAGGGAGTAAAACAGAGAAGTGAGAGACAGAAAGAGGATGCAGTGGGAGACAGGGAGTAAAACAGAGAAGTGAGAGACAGAAAGAGGATGCAGTGGGAGACAGGGAGTAAAACAGAGGTGAGAGACAGAAAGAGGATGCAGTGGGAGACAGGGAGTAAAACAGAGAGGTGAGAGACAGAAAGAGGATGCAGTGGGAGACAGGGAGTAAAACAGAGAAGTGAGAGACAGAAAGAGGATGCAGTGGGAGACAGGGAGTAAAACAGAGAAGTGAGAGACAGTAAGAGGATGCAGTGAGAGACAGGGAGTAAAACAGAGAGGTGAGAGACAGAAAGAGGATGCAGTGAGAGACAGGGAGTAAAACAGGAAGGGCAAAAATAAAAACCGTAATGAACAGCAGAGGAAAAGCGAGAAGCGGGTGAGGAATAAAAAGTGAGTGAGAAAAAGAGCAGATGTGGTCCTCTCCTCTTCTCTTCCTCGAGTTCCAGGAACAGGCAGTGACCTCAGGCTGAACAGAGTACCCAGAGGCTCATGTGTCCCGAAAAACCATCCAGCTGCCAGGCCACGGGTATTACGTTACCCTCTCGGCCAGGGAATGGGTCACAGAGGGCCCTCTGCATCCTCTCAATCATTCCCTCCCCCCCAAACCCAGCCCCAGTACACAGCCTTTACACCTCTCCAGTCCTCTGCCCACACTAGGATCAATAGCAATCTGGCTGAAAGTTTGGGATGAGATTGGCCTGCAGTGAGAGTCTAGTAATTGAGTTAGAGGCATCAAATGTCTCGGCTAGAACGCCAGTAACGATCCATTCCCTCTTGTTCTCATGCACTTGTTTTTCCCTCTCGCACACTCTTTCCCTGGCTGCAATAGCATTTCTCAAAATGAGAGATATAGCAACATTCTCTTGATGCCATGAGAGGAGAACCCTTTGGGCTCCATAAGAATATAGTTGAATAGCCCTGTCATACCTCTTCTGAGAACACCCTTTTCACTCCCCATTTCATCTTGCTCGTGACTGACTGGGTTCGAACCAGAATGTCACAAAGCTGTGTTAGTCCACTTACCTACAGCCTATAGGGATAAGTTCAGGAAGTTCATGTAAAGGATGACACGCTGCTTGCCTAATCAGTACCGCTTCCCCTGATTCATGTTTAAGTTGTATGTACAGGATACACATGGTATACACCGTCCAATGAAATGCTTACTTGTAGGTTCCTTCTCGACAATGCAACAACAAATAAGAACAAAGTAAATGGCTCAGAACAACCTCAATTCATCAGGGCATGGACTCAAGGTGTTGAAGTGTTCCACAGGGATGATGGCCCATGTTAACTACAATGCATCCATCCCACAGTTGTGTCAAGTTGGCTGGATGTCCTTTGGGTGGTGAAACATTCTTGATACACACGGGATACTGATGAGCACGAACAACCCAACAGCATTGCAGTTCTGGCCACAAACAACTGCGCCTGGCACCTACTACCATACCCCGTTCAAAGGCACTTCAATCTTCTGTCTTGCCCATTCACCCTCTGAATGGAACACACACACAATACATGTCTCAATTGTCTCAAGGCTTAAAAATAATTATTTAACCTGTCTCCTCCCATTCATCTACACTGGTTAAATCCACTTCAATAAGTGACATCAATAAGGGTTCATAGCTTTCATCTGGTAAGTCTATGTCATGGAAAGAGCAGTTCTTCTTAATGTTTTGTATACCCGGTGCATATCTGTGTGGGTGTGAGTGAGTGGATGTGTGCTAAGGTGTGGAGACTCAGTGCAGGTTGTCAGTCCAGTTCAAGTGTTCAGCAGTCTGACGGCTTGTAGACAGAAACTGTCTCTGAGCTTGTTGGTATCAGACCACATGCTCCGATGGTAAGGGAGTGAACAGCTCGTGGCTGGGGTGTGTGTTGTCCTTCATGATGCTGCGGGCCTTCATCAGGCACATTTTTGAGTAATGTCCTGGATGGGTGGGAGCAAGGTCCCAGGGTAGCCTAGTGGTTAGAGCGTTGGACTAGTAACCGGAAGGTTGCAAGTTCAAACCCCCCAGCTGACAAAGTACAAATCTGTCGTTCTGCCCCTGAACCGGCAGTTAACCCACTGTTCCTAGGCCGTCATTGGAAATAAGAATTTGTTCTTAACTAGTTAAATAAAGGTAAAAAATAAATACAAAATAATCTTCACCATCACCACCCGCTCGAGTCCGTGTGGAGGTGGTGTTGTTGCCAGTCCTCACAGCCTGTGGCCTGCCCATCAGGAAGTCCAGGACCCAGTTGCATAGGATAGTGTCCAGACCCAGGGCTCTGAGCTTGGTGTCGAGCTTGGATGGAACAATAGTGTTGAATGCTAAACTCTAGCCAATGAACAGCATTTTCACATAGGTATTCCTCTTGTCCAGATGTGTTACGGCCGTGTGAATAACGATGGAAATGGCAGATCGGTTGGTAGGCAAATTGGAGTGGGTCCAATGTGCATGTGATTCAGCTCATACCGAGACACAAATGGGGCATCGTTTGTGTTAGCTTTCTGCCGTGTTTCAGAAGTCAAGGCCCTAGCCTAGCAACTCCAGACTTCACACAGATACAGGTCTCTCAAGGTCTCTCATTCACGTTTGCTTGTAAATGTCTAAACTCACCAAAAATGACATTCGGTAGCTCCTAACTATATATGTGTAACTTTATGAGCTGTCTCAGCAATTTTTTTATTTTCGTTTGCGCTCGTTATCATATTTAGCTAGCAGCCTCCATTGAAATTCGACATTACTTGTGCTCACTTTGTCAGCATTCTGGGCAATAGAATTCTAGACTTTTCTTTGTGTTTTTGGGCGCCCCCTTGTGTACTAAGCTGGTAATACCGTATAGCCCGGTATGAGAGGACAGTAAGACAATATTGAAATCTAGATACCACCCAACCATAGTTATAACCCACCGTGCTATTGAAAAAGGCCTTTTACTATTGTGCAAGGGACAACACTTCAGGCTGATTAATGAGTTTCACAGATTCCCATAAGCTACATTCACCACCTAAACTCGCTCTACAGAAAACCCTGTGGTTTGAACCAGCGCAACTGTACATCTGAGTCCAGTGGTACCATTGTAAAGGACATCACACTGTCTGCTTAGCAAGTACTGCTTTCCCCTGATTCATCGCATATTGAGACTCAACCGCAGGACTTCTGCCTCGAAAACACACGTGACCATGTAGCAGCAGCTTTGGTGACCATGCTTTTGTGATAAGTAACTTGTCGGAGACCTGAAAACTTGAATTGTCTGAAGCACAGGAGACCTGGGTTAGAACCCAATCAGTCAAACTAACACGTTTTTAGGTCTCAGGCAAGGTTGTTCATCACATGCATGGATCCCCAAACCACCTCTGTTGCCCTCTCATTAAATGGGGTCTACAGATCATTCTGCTTCTGTTTGCAAAATAAAGTGCTGTTGTTGTGCAGTAAGCCTGATTTCGAACCCAGTCAGTTATATTGGTCCCGTGATATCTGAGTATGAGGTCAAAGGGGGTAAAATGTAACTGAAGTGGTTTGATGAACCAAGCTCTTTTGATGAGTAACCTTGCTGTAGAATTTTGTTAGGGATTAGTTCCAGAAGCTATGGGCTAAGTGGGCTAACACAGTCTTGTGACAGGCAGGAGACCCAGTTCGAACCCAGTAGGTCACAAGAGCAGGATTACATTGGCAGAGGAAAGGCTATCCTTAGAAGGGCTAAACTGTCAGGAATATTCAACAGTATTCTTATGTGGGCCAAATTGTTTTTATTTTGTGTTACTCCCTTCCAATGCGGCATGCGATCATCATAGAGGGAACAGATATTTCAGAGACTCTTAGCTTTCAGGAATGGGATCATCATAGTTTATAGCCAAAATGGTTCAAATGCGAGAAAATAAATTCAACATTTCACAAGAAGCTTCTGTTTACCACAGTAAGTATTTCATTATATTGGTTCTCCTCTACATTCCCTGGCTATGAAAGTACCAGGATGTTGTCTGTGGTTTTGAATCTGAATTTAGAGAACCGAATTTAAAAACGGAATCCGAATGCATCTGAGAAGTTGAATATATGAAACGTTGATGAACTTGAAATTATTGTTTGTAAACTTGATAGACAATGAATGCAATATATACCATTTTGAAACAGAATATATCTAACTTAAATATTCGATTTTAAAACTAAATGCAATATTCACTCAATAAAATTATTACATTTGTGCGTTACAAATAAAACAAATACTAAAAAGTTAATACAAATTTCAAAATTATGGAATTCAAATACAATGTTGGCACTCAAATCACTCCATACGAGGCCCCTTATGACAAGAATCACACAAAACTTCACAAAAGAATGCAGAACCCTGAGGGGACAGACAAAGACTCGGTTCATTAATGATTTATTATTACTATTATTGCAGTATCTAGTCTTTCTAATGTGTGGTGTAAAAAGACTAGGTTTAAACTGTCTGAAAGATTGCTGAGTAAATTAAGGTACTCACCTTGCTCCCATGTTGCGGTTTGGTGAGGCAGACGGGCCGATTCATTCCCCCAACCCCAACCTCTGACCCCGGCCCAGCCCCTGCAGTGACCCCTGCACTGACCCCGTGTTGGCGGTGCCACCCTAGCAGGCAGCGCCACTGAGCCAGGTCCCTTAGGAGAGGCAGGCAGGACGCTGGGCACAGCATTACGCGTGAGAGAATGGACACACACACACACACTATCTGACACACTGTCCAACACACACTATCCCTCAACCAATTTCACACACCACTGAGTCTTTGCTATACCCCTCACAAGACCTATCAATGGCCGTGCTCTTGCTTTACAAGCGGATCCAATCTCAATCTCAATGCCTGTCTTCCAAAGTCCTGCTGAATTCACTATCTCAAATAGCTTAGGGGCTCTATCCCTCTGCAAACCAAGGATATAATACCTTTCCTCTCAACCATAAGCCAGGTATGAGAATCAAGGGGCTCCACAGCTGGCTACAAAAAGCAAATCGGAGTCTCAGTCCCGAAAAGCACACTGCTGTAATGGAATGGCAGCCTGAGGTGTAAGGAGAGCTGCCTGCCTGCCTAACAGACTCACTGCTCTAATGCTGCATGTAATGACTGAAATCGAACGAGTGATAAGTCCCTAACTCTCCTGTATGTGAGAGTATGTGTGAATGAATGGTCTGTGTCCAGTCCACAGTCACACTACATCTAGCACTAATCCTGCCACCTGCCAAGCTCAGCTCACACATGCATTGTGCCTCTGGCTGACACAGACCACACTGAATCAGACCGTTGTTTCTGTCCCGCCAGGCAACCGAAACAAAGCCACCAGGAGCTCCTCCACTGTAGAGGAATTCAGAGTCTGATGCTCAGAACACAGCAGCCCAGCTGACCTCACCGTCCGTCCCCTACGCAGAGAGAACATTCATTACCAGCATTGTCTCCTCCACTACAGCGCTGTGACCTCACTTACAGTATGGCTTCAGCCTGACTCATAGACACATGCCGCATCAGCCACACAGCTAAACACTAGCAAGCAGTAGAGAAGATAAACAGACCAATGCACATTGAGGGTAACAGCTCTCTCTTTCACTTGTTCCCGATCTCCCCCCTTCCCGCTCCCTCCTTTCCTGGCGGTCTCCTGCAGCAGTCAAATGCAAACAGCATGCAATCTACCTTATGAGAGCTCCTCCTCGATGGCTTACTGACCTAAACACGCAACCAACAGCAGAATGGTGGATGTCTACATAAACACACCAAAAGCTCCTACCAAATCACCAGCAGCCAGACAGAGCAATCCCTGCATAGCACACACAAGCACACGGACGCACTCTCGCTCTCTCTCTCTGCTGCGCTGCTCTCTCCTCCTCCTCTCAGCTCTGCGCGGTGACAGAAAAGCCAGAGCAGCCGCCACACAAAAACATCTGCAGCACACACACACACACACACACAAGAATGGAGTGGGCGGGGAGACAGAGCCTGTCTGTGAGTGGGTAGGTGTTTCACAGCCAAGAGCAGCAATCTCCCGAGCCCCTCCTCTCATGTTTTTCTTTCTCCCTCTTTTTCCCGCATCTGTCTTTCCCCTAAAGGACAGACTGTTGGGACTCCAGACAAAACTCACCATCATCTGGCCCTTTCTTCATGTCTCTCTCTTGGGTCGTTCCACTTCAAAAAGCACAAGAGGATTTCGACACTCACCAACAGATAAGATTAGCATTCCTGAAACATTGTTTTATTCAAATATAATTTGATCTCTGAGAAATTAAGCTAATTGATTGCACCCAAATTGGCCATATAAATGTATGGGATAAATATAATATTCAATAAATATAGTACCTAAACATCCGATTTGGACCAAACTTTTTTCTAACAATGAGTTAGGCATGAGGAATCCAAAGAAATGCCAATCACACCCCAACGAGTATATACACTGAACAAAAATATAACCACAACATGTAGTGCCCCATGTTTCATGAGCTGAAATATAAGATCCCAGATATGTTCCATACGCAAAAAAAAACATATTTCTCTCAAACTTTGTGCACAAATGTGTTTACACCTCTGTTAGTGCGCATTTCTCCTTTGCCAAGATAATCCATCCACCGGACAGGTGCATATCAAGAAGCTGATTAAACAGCATGATAATTACACAGGAGCACCTTGTGCTGGGGACAATAAAAGGTCCCTCTAAAATGTGCAGTTCTGTCACACAATGCCACAGATGTCTCGTGTTTTGATGGAGCATGCAATTGGCATGCTGACTGCAGCAATGTCCACCAGAACTGTTGCCAGAGAATTGGATGTTAATATCTCTATCATAAGCCTCCTCCAATGTCGTTTTAGAGAATTTGGCAGTACTTCCAACCGGCCCACAACTGCAGACCACGTGTAACCACGCCTGCCCAGGACCTCCACATCTGGCTTCTTCACCTGCGGGATCGTCTGAGACCAGCCACCAGGAGCGCTGATGAAACTGTGGGTTTGCACAATCGGAGAATTTCTGCACAAACTGTCAGAAACTGTCTCAGTGTAGCTAATCTGTGTGCTTGTCATCCTCACCGCGTGTTGACCCGACTGCAGTTTGGCCACATAACCGAATTCAGTGGACAAGTGATCACCTTCGATGGCCACTGGCACGCTGGAGAAGTGTGCTCTTCACGGATGAATCCCGGTTTTAACTGTACCTGGCAGATGGCAGATGGCGTGTATGGGGCCGTGTGGGCGAGCGGTTGGCTGATGTCAACGTTATGTTGGCGGTGGGCTTATGGTATGGGCATGCATAAGCTACGGACAACGAACACAATTGCATTTTAGCAATGGCAATTTGAATGCAGAGATACCATGACGAGATCCTGAGGCCCATTGTTGTGCCATTCATCCACCACCATCACCTCATCTTTCAGCATGATAATGCACGGCCCCATGTTGCAAGGATCCGTACACAAATCCTGGATGCTGAAAATGTCCCAGTTCTTCCATGGCCTACATACTCACCAGACATTTCACTCATTGAGCATGTTTGCGATGCTCTAGATCAACGTCTATGACAGCGTGTTCTTGTTCCCGCCAATGTCCAGCAACATTGCACAGCCGTTGAAGAGGAGCGGGACAACAGTCCACAACCAACAACCTTATAAACTCTATGCAAAGGAGATGTGTCGCACTACATGGGGCAAATGGTGGTCACAGCAGATACTGACTGCTTTTCTGATCCACGTCACTCCTTTTTTTTTTAAAGGTATCTGTGACCAACAGATGTATATGTGTATTCCCAGTCATGTGAAATCTGTAGATTAGGGTCTAACTCAGTAACATCTTTGAAATAGTTTCATGTTGCGTTTATATTTTTGTTCAGTGTAGTTTCAGTTCTCCATGTCTGACAAGTAGTTTGGAGCTGCGGCTCGGAGTACTGTTTCTTTATCGTATGTAAATGTAATTCCCAGTGAATTTGGTGTTGTTTTTCCCCAGTTCAGAGAAATTAGTCATTGAAGTTGTTACGTTTATGTCCCATCCTACATCTTGATATTACCAGGTTCTGAACACTAGATGGTCCTGTTCCGGGGGATTTCTTTTTTAAAAGCCCCCCCCCCCACATCAATGTTAAAGGGGTAATAGTTCACCCAAATTACAATATGACATACTGGTTTCCTTACCCTGTAAGCTGTCTATGGACAAGGTATGACAGAAATCCATGTGTTGGTTTTGTTGTCCACTGCTAACTTTTTTTGCATTTGTGGCACAAATCCAAGTCAACTGTACTTACATTAGCGCTTTCATGCTTTATGTCCAAATCATCCTGAAGAATCTAATAATTTATTGAGTAATTCAATGATGTTACTTATAGAGGATTTGGAAATGAACCACAGAAATGCTAACATAGGTACCATTGCTGTCATACCTTGTCCTTGTCATACCTCTATATCATCGACTGTATCCTTATGTAATACATGTATCACTAGCCACTTTAAACTATGCCACTTTGTTTACATACTCATCTCATTTGTACATACTGTACTCGATACCATCTACTGTATCTTGCCTATGCTGCTCTGTACCATCACTCATTCATATATCCTTATGTACATATTCTTTATCCCCTTACACTGTGTACAAGACAGTAGTTTTGGAATTGTTAGTTAGATTACTTGTTGGTTATTACTGCATTGTCGGAACTAGAAGCACAAGCATTTCGCTACACTCGCATTAACATCTGCTAACCATGTGTATGTGACAAATAAAATTTGATTTGATTTGATCGTAAGCTGCTTATAGGATAAGGAAACCAATGTAATTTCGTAATTTGTGTGTGTGTGTGTGTGTGTGTGTGGGGGGGGGGGGGGGGAAATCACCCCCAAATTCACTGAGAATACATGACATAGGATGAAGAAGCAATATTCCGAGCCACAGCTTCATACTACTTCTCAGACAGAGAACTGATATTATATACTGGATGTTGAGGTTGTGGGGGTCCATGGGTGGCTTTTGATAATTCCTTATGTCTTCTCATTGTTACAAATCAGATGTTAGGTACAATATTTATAGAATATTATATGAATCCTATAAATTAAAATGGCAAATTTGGGTGCAATTAATTTGCTTAATTTCTCAGATATCAAATTATAGTTCAACAAAATAATGTTGCAGGAATGCTAATCTTATCTGCTTCTAACTACAGAAATGATTTCAGAACAATCTGAGATGACGGGTTTCATGGCTTGCTGAAATGGCATGGAATGACCCTCCCCCCTTTTCATCCCTTTCAACCAGACAGAGTGTGTGTAATGAGATTGGCCGTGTAAACAGCGGTGCTGGGAGCTGGTTTCATTGGCTCTGGCAGGTAGCTGAGTGGAGAGCAGCTGGCCTTGGCAGATTGACTTAAAATGTTCCTCTTTTACTCTCCAGGTTTCTTTTCCTCCCCTCATCCCCCGCATCGTATCCACGTGCTCCCCCTGTCCAAGGCCAGCCTCTATTACCTCCCTCAATGGGATGTGGGATGAGAAGCCGGAGATACATACATGCGTGTGTGCCTGCGAGTCTGAAGACTATAAAAGAGTCTAAAAACAAGACAACAGATTCAGCAGCAGGTACTGCTGGAGGACTCTCTATACACCAGAGGGCAGAGGAGAAAGGGGAAAAGAGAGAGCGGGGAGGAGAAAGAGAGAAAGGAAGAAAGAGAGACAGGGGAGGTACTGCAATACCTTCAGAATGCACCTCCCCCAAGTGTACAAACAAGCAGTATGGGTAGGCACACAAACAAATGCATAGGGTGTGTAAGCACACACTCATGAAGACACCGAAATGCATATTGATAAATGTGCAAACAGACAACCACACGGCATCCCTGGATAAACTGCATAGCTAGCAGTCAGTGTCCCTGTAGTGGACATGGCAGACTATTTATAGCACACGTCGCACTGGAAAATTACTGCCTGCACTCTGTTCAGAGGTACTCTCGGCAGGCAAACGCTATTGATGTGTCCCGAGACCTTAGCTGTGAGAGACAGTTACTATCAGGAAAGGTTAGTGGGATACAATTAAAGACAGCCTGAACCGTGTGTGATGAGAGAGATGTGTGCTTGTCTCAGTCATCACATGGGTCATTCCACCTAAAAATACAAGAGGATTGACACCCACCACCTCAGATTGTGCTGAAATTGTTTCTGTAGTTAAAAACAGATAAGACTAGCAGTCCTAGAACATAATTTTGTTTAAATATAATTTGATCTTCGAGAAATTAAGCTCATTGAATGCACCCAAATTGGCCCTTTTTATTTATAGGATTCATATAACCGTCAACACACCCCACAACCAGTATCAGTTATCTATGTCTGAAAAGCAGTATGGAGCTGTGGCTTAGAGTATGGCTTCTTCACCCTATGTAATGTATTGCCTGTGAATCTGGGGATGTTTTCTCCCCCGTTTAGAGAAATTAGTCATTGAAGTCGCTTACCCTTTATCCATTAACCAAATCAAATTGCATTGTCACATGCTTCGTAAACAACAGATGAAAACTAAGTGAAATGCTTACTTAAGGGCCCTTCCCAACAATGCAGAGAGGGAAATATAGAAAAAAACTATAATGAGGAATAAATACAGGAGTAACAATAACTTGGCTATATACACGGGGTACCAGTACCGAGTCAATGTGCAGGGAGGGGTACGAGGTCATTGAGGTAGATATGTACATATTGGGAGGGGTAAAGTGACTAGGCAACAGGATGGATAATAAACAGTAGCAGCAGCATATGGGAGTCAAAAGAGTGCAAAGAGGGTCAATACAGATAACCAACTATCTACCCGGACTAACTATTTAGGTGTTTTATGGCTTGGGGCTAGAAGCTGTTCAGGGTCCTGTTGGTTCCAGATTTTATGCATCGGTACCACTTGCTGTGTGGTAGAAGAAAGAACAGTCTATGACTCTATGGCTCGAGTCTGACAATTTTTAGGGCCTTCCTCTGACACCGCCTGGTATAGAGGTCCTGGATGGCAGGGAGCTCGGCCCCACTGACGTACTGGGCCATACACACAACACTTTGCAGCGCCTTGCAGTCGGATGCCAAGCAGTTGCCATACCAAGAGGAAATACAGCCAGTTGCGCTCATTAGCATATTTATCTAGCAGCCTCCAAGGAAATTCACTATTACTTGGTGTTACGCACGCCTCTATGAAGAGGGAACGCAACACCCTGCTACAACTCAACTCTCCGTGAAGTGAAAGAGGTATGGACTGTAAGCGTGAGTAACGATGACACCAGGCAGAATGTGGTACCGTTTACAAGGACTTTATTCCTTTACACGGTAATATGGGGAAAAGGGGCTGGACGGAACCAAAGCAAAGAAAGTAAATCTCAAAGCCTCCTCTCCTATCTTACCTGCCTAACCAATACTTACCTAATTTAGCACCAAATAATCTCTCAAACAAACTAAGAAACAAAGGACATCAATAAGCTCTATCTGAGCAACAAACTCACAGAACATACCAACTGCTACCAACAACTAACATAGTAAATTATCCACAGCCATCAGCCTCCTCTCTCAGCAATGACCTCCCTCACATTCAATCTCTCTGCAATGACCTTCCAGCAATGACCTCCCAGCAATGATCTCTCTCCTGAACAGAACACTGGCTTTTATATAGCTTCAGAAGGAATAGGTAATTGGAGACAGCTGCGTCTTGACGAGGGGGCGGGGTCAGCTCCCCAATTAGCCATGGAGTCGACTAATCAGCTGCTTGAGGGATTTCAGGAAGCCATTTCCTGAAATAAACACATGCAAATACACAAACTACAACACAAACTGGGAAACGTAACACTTGGGCTAATTTTGTTTGCATTCTAGTAATAGACACCCAAACAGGCGTTTGTGTTTTTTAGCACCCCCTTGTGTACTAAGCTGGTAATACCATAAATCTCGGGATGAGCGAAGAACAGTATGACGATATGAAAATCTGGATACCACCCAACCCTTGTCCAGGGTGTCTGGGATGATGTGTTGAATAATGAACCATGAACAGCCTTTCAAAGCATTTCATGGCAACAGATGCGAGTGCTATGGGGTGAAATTCATTTAGACAGGATACCTTGGCGTTCTTGGGCACAAGGACTATGGTGGTCTGCTTGAAACATGTAGGTAGTACAGACTTGGTCAGGGAGAGGTTGAAAATGACAGAGACAAAACCCACCAGCTAGTCAGAGCATGCTCCATGTATGCCTCCTGTCTGGCCCAGAGGCCTTGTGAATGTTATCCTGTTTATCGGCTACGGGGAGCGAGATCACAGTCATCCGGAACTGCTGGAGCTCTCATGCATGGTTTAGTGTTCCTTGCCTCAAAGAGAGCATAGAAGGCATTTAGCTTGTTTGGTAGGCTTGCATCCTGGGCCTAAAATGAACATCTGCCACCTAACAAATGCGTGGCATTGGCGGGTAAGATGTCTGTTTCACCAGCCACGTTGGCAGGTGGTCAGGGTTCAAAAGTGCAAGCATTTCACTCACATTTGTGAATGGAAATAGTCAAGTGTGATCACATTTATAGTAAAATAAATGCTTCAGTAGCTGTTTTCAAAGTATTTCCGCCATTTTGTTTCATAGCATGTAAATTAATCACACAAAGTCAAATAACTATGAATCCTATATAGCCTATGCCACCTCGCGCTGCAACACTGGGGGCTGTGCGCACATGAAGAGCTGAGAAAGATTCATTTTTAGAAGCACGGTGCACAGGCATAAAAGTTGGTTTAATACACTTGAAACAAATGTATACTGAAGTGAGACTTTGTCCTTGTGTTTCTTGGCTATTTACATTGTTCACAAGCTTGGTTGTTTTTCAACTGCTAGATAAGAGAAGACAACGCTTTTAATAGTCAGTCAGACTCAATCTCACAGGCACAGTCACCTCCCACCCTTAAAGGGGCAGGAGAAAATGTTTGTCTCATCTGTGATATTTTGCCTAAAAATACACATTTTAAATGTAATGAAACAATATACCACATTACTTCTTACTAGTAATACACTTGTTTTAAAAACATTACAAAGAATGCACATCTGTTTTTTTGTTAAGTATAATTTAAGTGAAATAAATATATTTGGGCTGGTAAAAAATCTGAGCAGCTGCTAGTTTTTAAATCTCCACAGTGGCTGGATCAAAAATAAAATGTTAAGCCCTGCTCGCATCATTGGGCAGCTTGTGGCTGGGTTTCCCTTTGTAATCCGTGATAGTTTGCAAGCTCTGCCACATCTCACGAGTGTCAGAGCCGGCAAAGTAGGATTCAATCTTAGTCCTATATTAACGCTTTGCCTGTTTGATGGCTTATCGGAGGTCGTAGCGGGATTTCTTGAAAGCCTCCAGATTAGTGTTGCACGGTATAAATACTAGAACATTAAACACGGTTCGGGAATAGAATTTTTGTTACTTTTGGCACTTCCGTCAAATGCTTCTCATGTCAAATGGATTGAGAGGATCGAGTCATTCATCCGAATATTCTCAAGGAGGCAGTAGCTAGCCAGGCTACTTGCACTTGCCATAGACTGTACAGTGTGAGCCACTTTTGAGAAGCAAGCGAGAGGAGAGAGAAAATGCCAACAGCATGGCCTCTTCTGAAGAAAAAAAAAATCATACCCCCATCCCCGCAGCTTGTTGACAAAACTGGCTGCAGAAGCAAACTATGGGAACACTTTGATTGGAGCAGATGAGGGCCAGCCCACTGAAACAACTAAGCAAAATGTGTTACAAAGCAGTGCAAGGGAGGTTCATTTCCAAAAATGACATGAAAAACGAATTTACATGACATTTGCATTGTAACATTATTCTACTTATTTTTATTTTTTAGAGCCAATGACATGAACATCAGCATGGCATTCATGTGAGCATTATAATAGGATTACACAACCCAAAAAGTAAAGCAATGGTCTACACATCATAGAAATACAATGGATTTTAGACTGTATACTACAATTCCCAGAGTGCATTTCACTCATGGCTCTGCCCAGGGCTACTGGTTGGCTAGTGGCCACTGATAGCAAGCCCAGACAAACCCGAAGTAGTCTGAATACATTGCTGTCAAGTTATGAGTGCATTTAACAGTTTCAAAAGTGTTTGTCGTTTTGGAACTAAACTATTAATTTAATACATTAAACTATTTAGCTGTACTGAATAATGAATGTCATTTGACCCAATATTATGGCCATAGATGAGCAAATGAATCCTGATATGTATCGAATTACATTTTAAAACAGTTTAGATGTAATTTAAAAATAATTGCCTGCTCTGGTATTTAATATGGTGTTTAATATTTTCAATAAATGTAATATATTTGTTATTTTATTTGTTTTACAAGTTATCAAGATATTGTTAAATGTAAATAAAAAAACAGTAGTTATTCTGTGACTTTAGCTAATATGCCTTCTTTTATTTTTGCCGTGGTATAGTTTCGGTATAGAGTATCATTTCGATATCCCGTATCGTGATACTAAACCCTGATGTCGGTATCGAAGTAAAAAAAATCTGGTACGTGACAACACTTATCCAGGTTAGTGTCCCACTCCTTGAAAGTGGTAGCTCTTGCCTTTAGCTCAGTGCAAATGTTGCCTGTAATCCATGGGTTTTGGTCGGGCTATGTACTTATGGTCCCTATGGGGACGACGTCGTCGATGCTCTTATTAATGAGGCCGGTGACTGATGTGGTAAACTCCTCCATGTTATCGGATGAATCCTAGAACATATTCCAGTCCTGTAGCTTAGCTCGCACTTCATCAGACCACTTCCATAATGAGCGCATCACTGGTAATTCCTGTTTGAGTTTTTGCTTGTAAGCAGGAATCAGGAGGAGCGACGGCGAGGGAGAGCCTTGTATGAGTTTGTGTGTGTGGAGTAAAGATGATCTAGAGTCTTGTTACCTCTAGTTGCACATGTGACATGCTGGTAGAAATTAGGTCAAACACATTTCAGTTTCCCTTAATTAATAATCCCCGGCCACGAAAACTGCCGCCTCTGGATGTGCATTTTCTATTTTGCATATGGCCCTATGCAGCTCGTTGAGTGTGTGGTCTTTTTGTGGTGGTAAATAGACAGCTACGAAAAATACAGATTAAAACTCTTGGTAAATACGGTCTGCAGCTTATCATGAGGTATTCTAACCCAGGTGAGCAAAAACTTGAGACTTCCTTGACATTAGAGATCGCACACCAATTGATGTTAACAAACGGACACACCACTCCCCCTCTCAGCTTACCAGAGGCTGCCATCCGACGTTGACGAGGCATGGAAAAGCAGCTACAGTAGGTGTATATAATCCATGTCCTTGTTCAGCCACGACTCAAAGAAACATAGGACATGACAGTTGTTCAGGTCCCATTGACAAGATAGTCTCAAACGGAGCCCATCCAGTTTGTTCTCTAGTGATTGTACGTTCGACAACAAAACAAGGGCACGGGTGGTCTAGATGCTCGACCACATAGTCTAATCGTCTCCTGTTTTGTTTGTCAACATTTTCTTTGTAACTTTAGGTAGAAAACCAATTTCAGAACAATCGAAGATGATGGGTGTCATGGCTTGCTGAAATGACATGGAACGACTCACACACAAACACATGCACGCACACACATATACTGCAACATGGACAAGTGCCACAGATAAGGACGAACTGGATGCCTATTAACCCAAAAGGGACCACAAGCCTCCACTACTGCCAAATTCTGACTGATTAAAGCGTGAGACCAAAGGGAAGGAGTGAGAAGGAGAGAGGGGATAAAGAGTACAACCGGAAAGGAAAGAGAGTGAAAATAACAAGAAAAAGCATGATAGATAGAGAAAATGAAGGGAAAAAAGGGCATGATACAATGATAGCGCAGAGAGAGAAGGGTTCTCAGTGTTCTTAAACACCCGGCAATTCAATTAAGTGCTGACGGATGAGAGTTTATGGTGCAGTCAAGAGTGACCATCGCTCTGGCTGAGATTAATGACTCCTCACACACAGGAGAGAGGGAGGAGGACGAGGAGGAGAAGAGAGGAAGGAGAGTGGAAGAGAGACAAGTTGAGGGCTGCGAGAGGGAGGAAGAAGAGGGAAAAAGAGGGAAAAAGAGGATAGGAAAATATGGAGAAGAGAAGGAGGCGGGGAGGGAGGATAGAGGACGAGGAAGAATTACAAGGAGGAAGAGATAATATGGTCATTGTGATTCAGCAGTATAATAGAAAGGGACAGAGGAGGAGGAGGTAGCCAGGCTAGGGGCTTATAGAGCAGAGAGATCATGTTCTTTTGTTTTCAGGACATTCATTCAAGTACATCCCACCTCCACCAAGCCCAGGCTGCTAACAGCAGCATGATGACAATTGGTTCCAGTAAAATAAATCCCATTCAGGGGCCTGACGAATACACACTGCGTAAACAAAACACCTTCAGTCGTGGCCAAAAGTTTTGAGAATGACACAAATATACATTTTCACAAAGTCTGCTGCTTCAGTTTGTGTGATGGCAATTTGCATATACTCCAGAATGTTATGAAGAGTGATCAGATTGCCATGCAAATGAACTCAATCCTCCAAAAACATTTCCAATGCATTTCAGCCCTGCCACAAAAGGACCATCTAACGTCATGTCAGTGATTCTCTCGTAAACACAGGTGTGAGTGTTGACGAGGACAAGGCTGGAGATCACTCTGTCATGCTGATTGAGTTTGAATAACAGACTGGAAGCTTCAAAAGTAAGGTGGCGCATGGAATCATTGTTCTTCCTCTGTCAACCATGGTTACCTGGAAGGAAACATGTGCCTTCCTCATTGCTTTACACAAAAAGGGCTTCACATGCAAGGATATTTCTGCCAGTAAGATTGCACCAAAATCAAACATTTATCGGACCATCAAGAACTTAAAAGATAGTGGTTCAATTGTGGTGAAGCAGGCTTCAGGGCGCCCAAGAAAGTCCAGCAAGTGCCAGGACCGTCTTCTAAACTTGATTCAACTGCGGGATCGGGGCACCACCAGTACAGAGCTTGCTCCGGAATGGCAGCAGGCAGGTGTGAGTGCATCTGCACGCACAGTGAGGAGAAGACTTTTGGAGGATGACCTGGTGTCAAGAAGGGCAGCAAAGAAGCCACTTCTCTCCAGGAAAAACATCAGGGACAGACTGATATTCTGCAAAGGTACAGGGATTGGACTGCTGAGGACTGGGGTAAAGTCATTTTCTCTGATGAATCCCCTTTCCGATTGTTTGGGGCATCAGGAAAAAAGCTTGTCCAGAGAAGACAAGGTGAGAGCTACCATCAGTCCTGTGTCATGCCAACAGTAAAGCATCCTGAGACCATTCATGTGTGGGGATGCTTCTCAGCCAAGGGAGTGGACTCACTCACAATTTTGCCTAAGAACACAGCCATGAATAAAGAATGGTACCAACACATCCTCCGAGAGCAACTTCTCCCAACCATCCAGGAACAGTTTGGTGATGAACAATGCATTTTCCAGCATTATGGAGCACCTTGCCATAAGGCAAAAGTGATAACTAAGTGGCTCGGGGAACAAAACATCAATATTTTGGGTCCATGGCCAGGAAACTCCCCAGACCTTAATCCCATTGAGAACTTGTGGTCAATCCTCATGAGGCGGGTGGACAAACAAAAACATACAAATTCTGACAAACTCCAAGCATTGATTATGCAAGAATGGGCTGCCATCAGTCAGGATGTGGCCCAGAAGATAATTGACAGCATGCCAGGGCGGATTGCAGAGGTCTTGAAAAAGAAGAGTCAACACGGCAAATAGACTCTCTGTTACAATTTCATGTAATTGTCAATAAAAGCCTTTGACACTTATGAAATGGTTGTAATTATACTTGAAAATAAGAATTTGTTCTTAACTGACTTGCCTAGTTAAATAAAGGTCAAATAAAAAAATACTTCAGTATACCATAGTAACATCTAACAAAAATATCTAAAGACACTGAACCAGCAAACTGTGTGAAAATTAATATTTGTGTCATTCTCAAAACTTTTGGCCACGACTGTACACTCCCTAACACTGGGGTAGGAAACCCTGTTCCTGGAGTGCTGCAGGTACTACAGGATTGTGTTCCAACTAGGCACCACACCTGATCAGCTGAGCTAATTATTCAGTTCAGTGATTACCTAAATTCAACACACCTGGTCTTCCAGGTCAATTATATCAAAAACATGAAGTGCCTGCGGCACTCCAGGACCATGGTTGCCTGCCCTACCGTATATACATCAGTACAATATGTTATTGGGATGGAATGGGATTTTTAGACATACAAGTTCAATAGATTTATCCAAGGGAAAGCATATTACACTACTGGGGCAATCAATACACGCAAACAGACAGGGTTGCAGGGAGGCTGAGATGTTATATGACTCAGGCTAGAGTAGGCTTCTCCAACCCTTTTCCTGGAGAGCTACCGTCCAGTAAGTTTTTGTTCCATCCCTAAACTAGTGCACCCGATTCTAATAATTAGCTGGTTGATAATCTGAATCAGGTTGGTTACAACTGGGGTTGGAGCGAAAACCTACAGGAGGGTAGCTCTCCAGGAACAGGGTTGTAGAGACCTGGGCTAGAGACTCTACCTCAACTATATCCCCAAGTCCTCATCAACAAAGAAACACACCTGTCAATCACAGCGCTGACACACACACACACACACACACAGGAGAGCAACACTTCAGAGGGGAGAGGGGATGCTGGATTGTCACTCTGCCAGCGCTTCTTTGCAAGAACACACGCACACACACATCTGTAGACATGAGGGAGACATGAGGAGAATGTGTTCGTGGATAGGATGAGATGAGATTTTCAGGTTGACTGAGTGTGAAATGTAGATGATGGCTTTGAGAAGGAAAGCAGAGGAGAGGCAGGGAAAGACTGAGGAGAGAGAAGAAAAGAGTACTTAAGTGTCTGCTCCCAATCCAGTTTCATTAAATCACACACTTAAGATAGCAGTAGTGAGATCCAGACAGCTAATGCTAGCTTAATCAAATCCCCATTAGAAACACCCATGGTGAGACAGCTCATCATACTACATCTTCCCTGCATGAGTTATTATAAACTCACTTTTTATTGGCAATTCCATTTCATTTCCAAATTATGACTATCCTTTAAATTGGTGGTCTAAAAAAAAAAACACTGCTTTGCAGTTCTGGTTCCCTCCAGTAGGAGATTGTGGCGCTAGACATATTGCTGTAGAGAGCAGCTGATTAACCTCTCTAGGGTATGTGGGACGCTAGCGTCCCACCTGGCCAACATCCAGTGAGATTGCAGAGCGCCAAATTCAAATACAGAAATACTCATTATAATAATTCAGAAAAGATACAACTATTTTACATAGGTTTAAAGATGAACTTCTTGTGTATCCAACCACGGTGTCAGATTTAAAAAATGCTTTACGGCAAAAGCATACCGTACAATTATTTGAGAACATAGCCCAGCAGACAAATCATTACAAACAGTAACCAGCCAAGTAGAAGAGTTACACAAGTCAGAAATATAGATAAAATGAATCACTTACCTTTGAGGATCTTCATATGGTTGCACTCAGAAGTCATTCATTTATTCAATAATTGTTCCTTTTGTTCAATAAATGTTCCTTTTGTTCAATAAAGTCTATTTTTTTCCAAAAACCTCCATTTTGTTGGTGTGTTTTCTGCAGTAATCCACATGCTCAAATGCAGTCACAACAGGCACACAAAAAATCAAAATTGTATCCGTAAAGTTCGTAGAAACATTTCAAACGATGTTCATTATCAATCCTCAGGTTGTTTTTAGCCTAAATAATCGATAATATTTCAACTGGACAATAATGCTGTCAATATAAAAGGTAAACAAGAAAGGCACTCTCTTGGTCGCACGCATGAAAAAGCTCTGTGACACGGCAGGGTCCACTCATTTAGACTGCTCTTACTCCCTCCCTTTTCAGAATACAAGCCTGAAACAATTTCTAAAGACTGTTGACATCTAGTGGAAGGCATAGGAACTGCAATTTGAGTCCTAAATCAATGGATACTGTAATGGCATTGAATAGAAAAAGAAATCCTACTTCCTGAATGGATATTTCCCAGATTTTCGCCTGCCAAATCAGTTCTGTTATACTCAGACACTATTTTAACAGTTTTGGAAACTTTAGAGTGTTTTCTATCCAAATCTACCAATTATATGCATATCCTATCTTCTGGGCCTGAGTAGAAGGCAGTTTAATTTGGGAACGATTTTCATCCAAAATTCCAAATGCTGCCCCCTACCCTAGAGAAGTAAATTCCCTGAAAATCAACCACAACAAACATTGTGCCTTCCTACTTCCTAACACCTCACTTGGCTTTCGACATCCTACATACTTAAAAATGCAAACACAAAAAAACAAATTCATAAATTAATGCAAAATGTATGCAATGATTCACTCAATAAATAGCCCACTCAAATAATCCAAAAACATCCAAAGTGGGGAAGCAGCTAACTCTACTGTAAAACACACCAACTGAACAGCCGTTCCATCTACAACACAGCTGAGCTTTACTACCATACATCAGCCCTGCTCATACACACACCTCAGCAGGAGTCCTACTCTATCGATTTTAAAGGGATAGTTCACCCAAATTACATTTTGATTTATGAACAGGGTTTGACAGCAATCCATGCTTTCATTTACTTCTCTGGCACTGTTTTCAAATGCTAATGTTTTAGTATTTGTGGCACAAATACCATTCAAGTCATGGGACCAACATTAGCATTTTTCGCGCATCAATCCAATAAAAAATAAATAACAATAGAAACTCAGTCACATAGATGATTTGAACATGATGTGCGAAAAATGATAATATTGGTCCAATGACTTGATGGGATTTGTGCCACAAATGCTAAACATTAGCAATTGAAAACTGTGCCAGCCACTGCCAGGGAAATTAAACCAAAGCCTGGATTGCTGTTATACCTTGTTCATACCTTGACTGCTAACAGAATAAGGAAACCAATGTGTCATTGTATTTCGGGAGAACTTTCCCTTTAACAACACCACTGCCTCCTGTGACCACTGACCCATACACTGATGTTAGTGAAACACACACACACACACACACACACACACACACACACACACAGTGAGTGCCTGCTCCCTGTGTCTCAGGGAGCAGAGGAGTATGCAAAGCAGATGTCACATTGCCTGCTTCTAAAAATAACATGGGGTCATAGAGGCAGAATGGTAGTGTAGGATCAGTGAGCCCGTCATTAGTGTTAGCATGCAATGGAGCGCAGGAGTGACTAGTCAGGCCAGCACAGCGCTACAGGGCACGCAACCACAAGGGGGATGCTGCAGGGTGGAATGACCAGACTTAATTTGACAGCACCTCATAACCACTCATTCAATACACACCTGACACATCCAATTAAAATGTGTACTGTGTTTGGATAATCAATCAATAAATATATGAAAGACAAATCTCAACCTGCTAACAGTGTTGCTTCTCCCAAAAAGAGAATGTTCCCGACAACCCTTGCACCGTGAAATCAGACTATAAACTATTCTCGGTCTCATCACAGATCTCATAAACCGGGTCTAGGTCTGGGTCACCCTGCTCTAACTCTCCTGAGTCTAGGGCTAATTGCCTGGAAAGAAATTGAAAAGCAGATTTATAATATTGGTGCCGGACAATTGTCCGTGAGAAGAAGAAAAATATCCCGTTGCGAAATCATGCTTTTTAGCCTATTAATTGATGGAAATACATTTGACTGGTCATATATAAATCGGTCTATAGGTTAATTTGCATAATTTAGTGGAATTAAACTGGCGCGTTTGTACAGTATATTCTTTACGTATCTTATTTATCACACGTGTAAGCCTACAGTATACAGATACATAGCCTTTGAGTGGAAAATCTGTCAGACAACGCAAGAGCTGCTGTTGGTGCTGAAGCATCTTGTGGTGCTTTCAAGACAAATGAT
This sequence comes from Oncorhynchus mykiss, assembly GCF_057628025.1. NCBI lineage: Eukaryota > Metazoa > Chordata > Actinopteri > Salmoniformes > Salmonidae > Oncorhynchus > Oncorhynchus mykiss. Next base: position 34,748,863 of record NC_143031.1, on the reverse strand, counting down.
TTGACCAAAAATATGGTCAAATCATGTCGTCCGTAATAGGGATGCATGATATATCGGTGAACATATCGGAATCGGCCGATATTAGCTAAAAATGCCAACATTGGTATTGGCCCGATATCTAGTTTAATGCCGATGTTAAAAACCGATGTCAAAGTGCACTAATCCTTAATGTGGCTAGCTTCACATAGATGGGTCCGACCACCATTAATCAAAAAAGAACTGTCTTATAAATTAGGGTTATTTTAGATGATGACATCTAGCTATATAGTCAGCTAGCTAACTATAGCTACTGAAACGCATGTCGTTTTGCTATGTTTTTGGGGAAGAACATAGTTTTCATCCATGAGCTAGCTAGCTTTTTTTTATGACCAGCACTGTAGGTGCGCTAGACAACTTTACCAGTATCATAGCATATGTATCGATGAATCGTTGTGACATATGAAATACGAGTTAAAGTGTTATCAATGTGTAAAAACTACGTAAAAAATGTATGAACAGTTAAATTATGTGATGTGCAATCATATTCAGATCCCGATTGGTCAACAAGCTTATTTGACGTGTATCTTTTTTGACACATTCCATAGAAATCCTGGTTGAGAACGAAACAATGGAAGAATTGAACAACAAAACAACACAGCAAGTAAGTGAAAGAAATAGGTTTTGATTATGTTCTACTGGTAACAGGGACATACGTAAATGCCAACAAAAGAATTTTTGCGTCAGTGTGGTGTGTGTAACCTTTATTTAACTACGCAAGTCCGTTAAGAACTCATTTTTCTTTACAATGACGGCCTACCCGGCTGACGCTGGGCCTACCCGGCTGACGCTGGGCCAACTGTGTGCCGCCCTATGGGACTCCCAATCACGGCCGGATGTAATACAGCCTGGATTCTAACCAGGGACTGTAGTGACCACTCTTGCACTGAGATGCAGTGCCTTAGACCGCTGCGTCCATGTGTGTGAGTGTTAAATAGTTAACTGTACTAGAATGCTTAAAACGCCGCTAAAATGTTTAAATATCGGTTATCAGTACCGTTTTTTTTTGGCAAGGCAAATATTGTATATATCGGATATCGGTATTGGCCAAAAACGTCATATCGGTGCATCACTAGTCGGTAATCTTCAGGTCAGAAAGTTAGAGCTCTAGAAAGAGGCTTGAGTTGCCGAGTTGGAATTCCAAGTTAGATGACCGTCCAAAACTAGTTTTCCCAATCGAAGTTAGTTTTTTCCCCAGTTCCTAGTGGTCTTTCCTAGTTCCCAGTTGTTTTGAAGAGGCATAAAACAGCAACGGAAGGCAGGCTTCATCAGCGTCACAACACTTTGCAATGAGCTGAAAACATATACTTAATTTAATGTTTTAATACATATTATGAGGCATGTCCTTACCTTGCTTCAAAGTAGCCTATTAGTTCCCCTGTCCTCTAATGTGGGGTTCAGATTATTAATTATGAGATTGGGGATTGGAGGCTTTGCACAAGGTGAGTGAGTGTGTGTCTGGGAGGACATGTGTGTTAGAGGGTTTGTGTGTAGGCCTACCTGTTGTGTGTGAGTGAGCGAGAATGAAACATTATTATGGTGCAAATGCCACTCCTAGTATGTATAGGTTAATTTGGTTAGTGTCTGTGGTCCTCTGGCTGCTGCAATCAGGCTCTGCCACTCTGAATTCACTCAGATAAGGGATGTGATTAAAGGGGTGCAGAAAGGATGAAATTAGGTATTTGTCTGTTTACTTGTAGCCAATGATAAACCCCATCAGGAAGCCAGGCAGTTGAGTGCAGGCAATGCACAGTGTGTGTAAACAACAACAAACCGCAGAGGAACCGGTCCAGAATAGATGGGACTCCTACCCAAAATAAACTGTCAGTCCATGCAGGCAGGAAGGCAGGCCTGGGGCTCCTCATATCCATGTCTAATCCCATTACACAGTGTGGCCGCTGCAGGCCAAACTCAGAGACTGTTACAACACTTGTTACAACACTAATACCAGGAGAGAGGAAAGGGCTTGGCTTGAAAAAGTCCAAAAGACATTAAAAGTAGTTACATAAAACAGAGCTCACTGGATAGAGGAGGATGTCCAAAAAGCATATCAGAGATGTAGCCTAAATATGGAGCTGCTCCTGAGGAAATGGACCTGCATATAAACACCATATAACACAGTGGAGCAGTGGACTGCAGCTTTAGAGAAGGTAAACACAGCCATTCTGATGAACCATTACTGGTAGAACAAGAGCTGTAATGTCTAGGTTTGGATCCTGTGCTGTTGTCTGTCATAGGGATACCTGTCCCCAGTGGAGGTTAGAGAGGGTTAAGGTTTTGACTAGGGCTCGCACAAATAGTGTATAACTGACGGTAATGGATGAAGACTGTCATGAAAATAAAATAACAGTCATAATAACAAGTAGAAATAGAATGAACAGAACAGGCTTGGAACCTCTGACCCTGGCAATTTGACTGGTAAAATCATGGGTACAATCACAATGGCTGTCTGGTATTGCGAAGCAATCAACTCAAATCAAATTTTATTTGTCACATGCGCCGTGAAATGCTTATTTACAAGCCCTTAACAAAGCTGTTTTAAGAAAAAAGGGATAAGAAAAACAAATAATTAAAGAGCAGCAATAAATAACAATAGAGGGGCTATATACAGGGGGTAAAGGTACAGAGTCCACGTGCGGGCGCATCGGTGTCGAGGTCATTTAAGTAATATGTACATGTAGGTAGAGTTATTAAAGTGACTATGCATAGATAATAACAGTGGGTAGCAGCAGGGTAGAAGGAGGGGGGGACAGTGCAAATAGTCTGGGTAGCCATTTGATTAGCTGTTCAGGAGTCTTATGGCTTGAGGGGTAGAAGCTGTTTAGAAGGCTCTTGGACCTAGACTAGGCACTCTGGTACCGCATGCCGTACGGTAGCAGACAAAACAATCTATGACTAGGGTGGCTGGAGTCTGACAATTGTTAGGGCCTTCCTCTGACACCGCCTGGTGTAGAGGTCCTGGATGGCAGGAAGCTTGACCCCGGTGATGTACTGGGCCGTACGCACTACCCTCTGTAGTGCCTTGCAGTCGGAGGCCGAGGAGTTGCCGTATCAGGCAGTGATGCAACCCGTCAGGATGCTCTCGATGGTGCAGCTGTAGAACCTTCTGAGGATCTGAGGACCCATGACAAATATTTTCAGTCTCCTGAGGGGGAATAGGTTAGCTTCAGCGTGTAAATCAGCTAGAAAGATGTGTCGACATTGAGTAATTGTCTCTGGCCCCCTCCCAGTTAGGGGGAGTGATGAGCTCTACAGCAGAGTCTCACAACTCAATCGCTGGTTGAAAACTGTTTTCTGCCCCTCCCAAAAGATAGGATTTGTAGATAATTGGCCCTCTTTCTGGGACTCACCCACAAACAGGACCAAGCCTCACCTGCTGAGGAGTGACGGACTCCATCCTGGCTGGAGGGGTGCTCTCATCTTATCTACCAACATAGACAGGGCTCTAACTCCTCTAGCTCCACAATGAAATAGGGTGCGGGCAGCAGGCTGTTAGCTTAGTGGAGTCTGCCACTAGCACAGGCAGTGTAGTAAGCTCAGCTATCCCCATTGAGACCGTGTGTGCCTCGACCTAGGTTGGGCAAAACTAAACATGGTGGTGTTCGCCTCAGCAATCTCACTAGTCTCATAAAGACCTCACATCTCAAAATAGGGCTACTTAATGTTAGATCCCTTACTTCAAAGGCAGTTATAGTCAATGAACTAATCACAGATCATAATCTTGATGTGATTGGCCTGACTGAAACATGGCTTAAGCCTGATGAATTTACTGTGTTAAATGAGGCCTCACCTCCTGGTTACACTAGTGACCATATCCCCAGTGCATCCCGCAAAGGCGGAGGTGTTGCTAACATTTGTGATAGCAAATTTTAATTTACAAAAAAAAAATGACGTTTTCGTCTTTTGAGCTTCTAGTCATGAAATCTATGCAGCCTACTCAATCACTTTTTATAGCTACTGTTTACAGGCCTCCTGGGCCGTATACAGCGTTCCCCATTGAGTTCCTTGAATTCCTATCGGACCTTGTAGTCATAGCAGATAATATTCTACTTTTTGGTGACTTTAATATTCACATGGAAAAGTCCACAGACCCACTCCAAAAGGCTTTCAGAGCCATCAGCGACTCAGTGGGTTTTGTCCAACATGTCTCTGGACCTACTCACTGTCACAGTCATACTCTGGACCTAGTTTTGTCCCATGGAATAAATGTTATGGATCTTATTGTTTTTCCTCATAGTCCTGGACCATCGGACCACAATTTTATTTTATTTATATACTATCATGTTTGCAATTGAAACAAATTATTTGCTCAGACCCCAACCAAGGAGCATCCAAAGTCGTGCTATAAATTCCCAGACAACACAAAAAATCCTTGATGCCCTTCCAGACTCCCTCTGCCTACCCAAGGACGTCAGAGGACAAAAATCAGTTAACCACCTAACTGAGGAACTCAATTTAACCTTGCGCAATACCCTAGATGCAGTTGCACCCCTAAAAACATTTCTCATAAGAAACTAGCTCCCTGGTATACAGAAAATACCCGAGCTCTGAAGCAAGCTTCCAGAAAATTGGAACGGAAATGGCGCCACACCAAACTGGAAGTCTTCCGACTTGCTTGGAAAGACAGTACCGAAGAGCCCTCACTGCTGCTCGATCATCCTATTTTTCCAACTTAATTGAGGAAAAAAAGAACAATCCAAAATGTATTTTTGATACTGTCGAAAAGCTAACTAAAAAGCAGCATTCCCCAAGTGAGAATGGCTTTCGTTTCAGCAGTAATAAATTAATGAACTTCTTTGAGGAAAAGATCATGATTATTAGAAAGCAAATTACGGACACTTTAAATCTGCGTATTCCTTCAAAGCTCAGTTGTCCTGAGTCTGCACAACTCTGCCAGGACCTAGGATCAAGAGAGACACTCAAGTGTTTTAGTACTATATCTCTTGACACAATGATGAAAATAATCATGGCCTCTAAACCTTCAAGCTGCATACTGGGCCCTACTCCAACTAAACTACTGAAAGAGCTGCTTCCTGTGCTTGGCCCTCCTATGATGAACATAATAAACAGCTCTCTATCCACCGGATGTGTACCAAACTCACTAAAAGTGGCAGTAATAAAGCTTCTCTTGAAAAAGCCAAACCTTGACCCAGAAAATATTTAAAAAACTATCGGCCTATATCGAATCTTCCATTCCTCTCAAAAATTGTAGAAAAAGCTGTTGCACAGCAACTCACTGCCTTCCTGAAGACAAACAATGTATATGAAATGCTTCAGTCTGGTTTTAGACCCCATCATAGCACTGAGACTGTACTTGTGAAGGTGGTAAATTACCTTTTAATGGCATCAGACCGAGGCTCTGCATCTGTCCTCGTGCTCCTAGACCTTAGTGCTGCTTTTGATACCATTGATCACCACATTCTTTTGGAGAGATTGGAAACCCAAATTCTACTTTTAAACAGACAAAACAGAGATGCTTGTTCTAGGTCCCAAGAAACAAAGAGATCTTCTGTTGAATCTGACAATTAATCTTAATGGTTGTACAGTTGTCTCAAATAAAACTGTGAAGGACCTCGGCGTTACTCTGGACCATGATCTCTCTTTTGACGAACATATCAAGACTGTTTCAAGGACAGCTTTTTTCCATCTACGTAAACATTGCAAAAATCAGAAACTTTCTGTCCAAAAAATGATGCAGAAAAATGAATCCATGCTTTTGTTACTTCTAGGTTAGACAACAGCAATGCTCTACTTTCCGGCTACCCGGATAAAGGACTAGATGAACTTCAGTTAGTGCTAAATACAGCTGCTAGAATCCTGACTAGAACCACATTTTTTTCATCATATTACTCCAGTGCTATCCTCCCTACACTGGCTTCCTGTCAAGGCAAGGGCTGATTTCAAGGTTTTACTGCTAACCTACAAAGCATTACATGGGCTTGCTCCTACCGATCTCTCTGAGTTGGTCCTGCCGTACATACCTACACGTACGCTACGGTCACAAGACGCAGGCCTCCTAATTGTCCCTAGAATTTCTAAGCAAACAGCTGGAGGCAGGGCTTTCTCCTATAGAGCTCCATTTTTATGGAATGGTCTACCCATGTGAGAGACACAAACTCGGTCTCAACCTTTAAATCTTTACTGAAGACTCATCTCTTCAGTGGGTTATATGATTGAGTGTAGTCTGGCCCAGGAGTGTGAAGGTGAACGGAAAGGCTCTGGAGCAACGAACCGCCCTTGCTGTCTCTGCCTGTCCGGTTCCCCTCTTTCCACTGGGATTCTCTGCCTCTAACCCTATTACAGGGGCTGAGTCACTGGCTTACTGGTGCTCTTTCATGCTGTCCCTTCGAGGGGTGCGTCACTTGAGGGGGTTGAGTCACTGATGTGATCTTCCTGTCTGGGTTGGCGCCCCCCCCTTGGGTTGGGCCGTGGCGGAGATCTTTGTGGGCTATAGTCGGCCTTGTCTCAGGATGGTAAGTCGGTGGTTGAAGATATCCCTCTGGTGGTGTGGGGCTGTGCTTTGGCAAAGTGGGTGGGGTTATATCCTTCCTGTTTGGCCCTGTCCGGGGGTATCATCGGATGGGGCCACAGTGTCTCCTGAACCCTCCTGTCTCAGCCTCCAGTATTTATGCTGCAGTAGTTTTTGTATCGGGGGGCTAGGGTCAGTTTGTTATATCTGGAGTACTTCTCCTGTCCTATCCGGTGTCCTGTGTGAATTTAAGTATGCTCTCCCTAATTCTCTCTTTCTCTCGGAGGAGGACCTGAGCCCTAGGACCAAGCCTCAGGACTACCTGGCATGATGACTCCTTGCTGTCCCCAGTCCACCTGGCCATGCTGCTGCTCCAATTTCAACTGTTCTGCCTGCGGCTATAGAATCCTGACCTGTTCACCGGACGTGCTACCTGTCCCAGACCTATTATTTGACCATGCTGGTCATTTATGAACTTTTGAACATCTTGGCCATGTTCTGTTATAATGTCCACCCGGCACAGCCAGAAAAGGACCACCCCTCATAGCCTGGTTCCTCTCTAGGTTTCTTACCAGGTTTTGGCCTTTCTAGGGAGTTTTTCCTAGCCACCGTGCTTCTACACCTGCATTGCTTGCTGTTTGGGGTTTTAGGCTGGGTTTCTGTACAGCACTTTGAGATATCAGCTGGTGTACGAAGGGCTATATAAATCAATTGGATTTGATTTGGTTTGTTGTGCCTGTCTTGGTGTGCTTGGACCATGTTAGTTCGTTGGTGATGTGGGCGCCAAGGAACTTGAAGCTCTCAACCTGCTCCACTACAGCCCTGTCGATGAGAATGGGGGCATGCTCGGTCCTTCTTTTCCTTTAGTACACAATCATCTCCTTGGTCTTGATCAAGTTTATAGAGAGGTTGTTTTCCTTGCACCACATGGTCAGGTCTCTGACCTCCTCCCTATAGGCTGTCTCATCGCTGTCAGTGATCAGGCCTAGCACTGCTGTGTCATCGGCAAACTTGATGATGTTGGAGTGTCGTGCCTGGCTATGCAGTATTGAGTGAGAAGGGACTACAAGAGGGGACTGAGCACACACCCCTGAGGGGCCCCCATGTTGAGGATCAGCATGGCCAATGTGTTACCTACCCTTACCACCTGGGGGCAGACCGTCAGGAAGTCCAGGATCCAGTTGCAGAGGGAGGTGTTTTGTCTCAGGGTCCTTAGCTCGTCTGGTAGGCTTGTGTCACTGGTCAGCTCTCGGCTGTGCTTCCCTTTGTAGTCTGTAATAGTTTGCAAGCCCTGCCACATCCGACAAGCGTCAGAGCCGGTGTAGTAGGATTCAATCTTAGTCGTGTATTGCCGCTTTGCCTGTTTGATGGTTCGTTGGAGGGCATAGCGGGATGTCTTATATAGGAGTCCCGCTCCTTGAAAGTGGCAGCTCTACCCTTTAGCTCAGTGCGAATGTTGCCTGTAATCCATGGTTTCTGGTTGGTGGTGTACTCCTCAATGCCATCGGAAGAATCCCGGAACATTTTCCAGTCTGTGCTTACAAAACAGTCCTGTAGTTTAGCATCTGCTTCATTTGATCACTTTTTTATAGACCGAGTCACTGGTGCTTCCTGCTTTAATAATTTCCATGGTAATGTACAATGTTCATTCAAAATATGTTAACTGATGTGGCTCAAGCAATGGAATGTATTCTTTGGTTGATTAAACTAACATTACAATCACAGCACATATTTTAGCACATATTTTACTTCCTGCTTTGCTCCTATGGGTACACTCACAATGGCCGCCAGTCCACCCATTATGCAAATATTTACATGGATGGGGATGCTCGTTTTATTCATTCCATTTCTATGGTAGCACATGCAGTCATTTTTTTTTTGCTATTCGAATAGTATTGGCTTTCCAATTATCGTCGTCCAAAACTCCATGACTGTCACAGCCTTAGTTTCTATGTTGATACTACTGAGAAATTAAGATTGTTTCACTGATTACTGGTAGGCACGGATCCACACAGCCCTCAAACGTTAGTCTCTGCAGGCCTGGGTGCTGCGCCAGAAGCCTTAGCACCCCACCGAAAACACCTGAGGACAAATAACTGCCTGTATATCCATCCACCACATTACTGACCCAGCCCTTCATCTCTTTATACCCCCTTCTCACTCTTCTTCTCTCTCTGACAGAGCCTTTAGCCCTCCCAGGGAAAGAGGATGAAGCAGGGATCATCTTTGACAAGATTGTAGCACCACAGAGCGTGGATACAACTTGAATGCCTCCGTAATGCAATCAGAGCACCATTACAGAGCAGGAGCGACTACTTGCCTGACTGACAGAGAGAGGAGATACAAGAGCTGCTGTGTTTTTCACACTACTATAAAGAAGAGAGCTTGACTGAATGGGTTCAAGCAAGCATGAATGAGGGTAGTGAGAGCCAATGTAATTGTACACATGAAACCTGCTCTGTTTAGAATGTGGGAATCCAAAGGGTGCATCAATGTGTATGTAGGCATCTGATCTGTGTGTGTATTGTGAGGCTGTCGTCACCATGTAAAGTGTGCAATCGTCAGGGTGTGTTTGTTTGTATGGGTTTATGTTGCTGTTTTTCACACAGATAAGTTTACCTCAATCACTCCACTCAGTGACCTCTGACCCTCAGGACCCTGGGATATTGAGCAATAAGTGTGATGACATCTGCACCATTGAACGTCTTGATTTCATAACTTTTAAAAGTATTTTGATCATACAAGACCGTGTGAATGATTAAGCTGATTTACAGAATGCGCTGTGGGTGATTCACTCAAAGTCAATGACAACATATTTGGCCCTTATGACAACACAACATACTTTATCTGGCCATAACGTTTGTCTGAACTAAGGTTTCTTGCACTTTGCCAGGCATTATTGAATGTTGTGGTCGGTTCAATTCTGATCTTCTCTGATAATTACATGCCAAGTGACTAACCATGACAACAACACAATATTGATCATAACTAGCTGCTTCACTGTTGCAGTTAAGAATATGCACCTGTAGTGACCCATGTGTGGCAACAACTCCTAAACCTTCTCTGCTTAGTTCGAGTACACTTTGTCTGTTTCGGATTAATGTATAGCTAAGTACACAAGTACAATATACCAGAAGAGATCTGATGGGACAGACACGACAGCCTAGCGATTTACAAACATGCATCATCATCCCAACAGCAACATGTTTTGATCTCAGGACGAGAGCGCACGAGGTGCTCGCACACCTACTTGTCAAAGTGTGCGCGAGCTAAGTAGCTAGGCTATCTACTACATGGCAATAAGTACAACACGCTAGCTAGTCATGTAACTGCATATATCGGCTTCAACGCATGTCCGTCTTTATTTACCTTACAAGGAAACGGTAGAGTAGAAGCAACTTTTTCCATAGCCAAGTTCCTGATACTCGGGGTGAGAGGGCCGCGACAAGTCGGACAACAACTCAGCTTTTGACGACATTGGTTGCAAACAAGATGTCCGGCCTGGCATTGCAGAATCGGTGGCAGAACGTAGTCAAAACAAACCGGGCACTCGAACAAGGCTGTAAGTTCAGCAGATTGTCCATGTAGCGATGCTGAGGGCAAGGCAACAGCAGCGACAGGTAGAGCCGAGCCAGACCCGGCCACAGCTCCTACTCCGGCCGCTGCAGCTGAGGCAGCAGCTCCCCCCGAACCGCCGTGCTTTCCTCCGCCTGCTTTCCCGGAACCGAGTCCTCCGCCCCCACCGCCCGCAGAGGACGGGCGGCTCATATCGATTAGTTCAGTTCTTTAGGATAAACCCAGCGCGGAGTCTGAAGCCCAGATTCCTGTTTACGCACTCCTCTGAGTGGCATTCAGACTACGCTCCAAGAAATCTCCAAGCCCCCGGGAACAGAACATGGTGTCTGAGTTTGACAGAAAGCAGAAAGCCCATTGGAGAGCATGGTTTGGACTGACAGCTTCTGCACCAATTAGAAAGTGTGCCTGGGTGGTTACGTAATGCGCACTGTGCACACAACAGACATGTTGACATGTAGTCACAGACAGAGCCTAAACCGTAATAAGCGAGAATTGTTTGCTGATAAAGACGATGTGATACCCTCTATATGCAATATTCCAGTCAAGGAAAAAGTAACATACATTGGGATTACCATATCTAAGGATCAACAGGAAAGATGCTCATTAAATGTTATACCTATTATTGAAAAAAACTAAAAGAAGTTGAACCATTGGTTGCAGAAGGATTTATCCTTGGAAGGTCGAGTCTTGCTTTCTAAAGCTGAAGGTATCTCCAGACTTACTTATGCAGCCTTATGCATCCCTTTATCTTGACAACAAAATAGGTAAAGCAGTTGACCAGGTGCTTTTCAACTTCACCTGGAAAAATCATACACATTATATTAGGAAATCTGTCATTATGAACTCATATGAATATGGTGGCCTCAATTTTTTATATTTTCCTACTTTGAATAACACATTTAAGATAAGTTGGGCTAAACATTTTTTAAAGAATCCAACTTCAATTTGGAATTTCATCCCCCATTATATCTTCTTCCGTTTTGGTGGCCTCAATTTTATGTTACTTTGTAACTATAACATTGATAAGATTCCTGCAAAATGATATGCTTTTCATAGACAAGTATTCATAGCGTGGTCGTTAATATATAAACAGAATTTTTCCCCGCGTAGGTATTTCATTTGGAACAATAAGGACATTTTGTATAGAAACAAGTCTTTATTTTTTAAGAATAGGTTCAATAATCATATCTGCTGGTGAGTCAACTTTTTAATGCAGAAGGATTGTTAATCAATTATTATCAAATCAAATGTATTTATATAGCCCTTCGTACATCAGCTGATATCTCAAAGTGCTGTACAGAAACCCAGCCTAAACCCCAAACAGCAAGCAATGCACGTGTAGAAGCACGGTGGCTAGGAAAAACTCCCTAGAAAGGCCAAAACCTAGGAAGAAACCTAGAGAGGAACCAGGCTATGTGGGGTGGCCAGTCCTCTTCTGGCTGTGCCGGGTGGAGATTATAACAGAACATGGCCAAGATGTTCAAATGTTCATAAATGACCATGGTCAAATAATAATAATCACAGGCAGAACAATATCCCTGTAACACCTAGAGAGTTCGCCATAGTCTTTGATGCTATTCCATCTGGAACTCTCATGTTATTTAGAGGTGTAGCCAGACCTCACCTTCTTGACCTACCCTCGCTTAATCCAGTGGACTCTCCAATAGGGAAAATATGTTTCTTCTTGCTACCTCAGAACAGCAGATCTATACGTGCTTTATTTCAAAGGGATATTGTATCCATTCCTTATGTCACAAGTTACTGGAATACATTGGTCACTAATATCTGTTGGGAAAAAGTCTGGTTATTACCAAACAAATACTTGCTTGTTAACAAGGTCAAAGAGGTCTCTTTCAGAATGATCCATAAGTATTACCCTGCGAACCTGAAGAAACTCAAAAAATACATTAACATTGATTGTACTTTTTGTGTTGAGCATCCAGAAACAGTTTTGCATTTATTTTGACACTGTCTACTTGTAAAACAATTATGGAAAGATATTCACAGTTTTATAACTGTTAATATTCTTGATGACTTTTGTGTGTTTATGGGAGAATGTGCTGCTCGGTTTCCTTAACTATAATAAAGACAAAGAAAAACAATTTTACCTCATAAATCTAATTATGCTAATGGAAAATTTTCATATTCATAAATGTAAATGCACTAATAAAAAAACACTCTTCTGTGTTTTCTATAAGGAATTTGAGCAATTAAGACCATTCTATATTCTTCTAATAAGAAAGCTGTTAAAACAATCAATGTGTGCATCTTTTAAGGTCTTTGTATAATCTGTAATTTGTTGTACCCCCTAGCATATGTTATCATTGTCTATTTATGTACTTTTTGTATGTATACAGACTTTTCTACATTGGTAATAAAATAATATATATTTATTTTTTTAAATAGTGACAGATAGAACATTTATTTTTATTTTTTATTAAACAGTAACATGCTAAACACAAAAAACAGAACAGCCAGAGGGATTCCACAAAGAAGTAAGAAAGAGAAAAAAATACAAATCCACATTATATCAATTCAAATACAGACATGGAGCGAAGACATTTCGTTTTGTATAAGTTTGAATTATGTTATAAATAGTTTTCCAAGTCTGATAAATAAAATTAAGAAAATAGTATTTTTCTTCATAAATGTTGATTTGTGTATGAACATTTTTCCTAATAAAATAAAGAGATTTATGATATACTCACGTTCAATTGTAGAATCAGTATAGTAAAATATGTCAAACTTAGATATTTCAATGGTTGTATGCATTTTGTTGCCAAGATTTAATTTTACATGATTTCAGAACACTTCACTATGTAAACAATGACAGAATAAGTGAATAAGTGTTCAATAGATTCAGCTTCTAGTTCACAAAAACTGCATTCACTGATAACATCAGGTGTATATTTAGCTATTACACGGATAGAATCTATGGATAATCTTAAAGGAGATCTCCTTTACTTTATTGGTCACCATACATTTGTTGTCAGGTGCGTGAATGAGGACCCAAAAGCGAATTAACAAAACAGAGTTTCTTTAATGACGAAACACACGTAGGCTCAGATGGACAGGCAGATTCCGACAGGACAGGACAAGGTTAGATGAACAGGCAGATTCCGACAGGACAGGACAAGGTTGCAGCAAACACGACGATAGTCTGGTTCAGGCATGAGTAACACAAACGAGAATCCGACAAAGACAGAAGCAGAAACAGAGAGAGATATAGAGACCTAATCAGAGGGAAAAAGGGAACAGGTGGGAAAAGGGGTGAACGAGGTAGTTAGAGAAGACAAGGAACAGCTGGGGGAAAGAGGGGAAGAAAAGGTAACCTAATACAACCAGCAGAGGGAGACAGGGTGAAGAGAAAGAACAGGAACAGGACACAACATGACAATACATGACATTTGTGTGGTGTGAGCCAAGCACGGCGCCAGTTTACATCAAACGATGAAGCCCAACAAAATATCACAGAAGGAATAGACTTCCTGTAGAAAATATCCCTTAATTGTACGGGGTGCATACTGGCGGCAAAGAAGTCAGACGCAGGAGAGCAAAAACTGTGTTTCCAACGGCGCAGTTTAATAATAAAAACCCACCGGAAACCATAACAATCAATAAATGGGTACAAAACCCGCCGCACACCAGACATAACATGCACAAGCACTTACAATAAACAATACCGGACAAGGACATGGGGGGAACAGAGGGTTAAATACACAACATGTAATTGATGGGATTGAAACCAGGTGTGTGGGAAGACAAGACAAAACAAATGGAAAATTAAAGTTGGATCGGCAATGGCTAGAAGACCAGTGACGTCGACCACCGATAACCAAACTTCTAATGCTTAAGACAATCAAAGACAAAATTGTGACTTACGGTATCAAACGCTTTCTGAAAATCCAAAAATAAGATAACAGGGAAGTCATCCAATAGATCACAATACTCAACCAAATCTAACACCAGCCTCAGATTATTAGATATGTGGCGCCCTTTCATAAACCCTGATTGACATTCATCAATCAGATCATTCAAGCAAGACTTTAACCTTTTCGCAAGGATTGAGGCGATAATTTCATAGTCGTTATTTATGAGCGTGATTGGATGCCAAGTATCAATATTTAAGAGATCCTTGTGTGGTTTAGGTATAAGAGTAATAACCCCTTGCTTCAGAGAGGCAGGTAGTTCTCCCTTCTTGAAAGCCTCCTTAAAGGTTTCAAGTAAAAATGTTGTTATTTCTTCAGAGAAGGTTTTGTCAAATTGAGAGGTTGAGCCATCACAACCTAGAGATTGACAACAAGACCAATTGAATTCTTCCCTAACCGAGTTAACATTCTCTATAGAATCAATGAGATCCTTAGAGACACTCAAATTGTTATCTAAGGAGTAAAGATTCTCATAAAACTTAGTGGTAAAGTCTGATAACAACTCTCTATCCACAGTGGTTACCCCATTAATCTTACATTTCCGAAGTGTGTTCCCCTCTAGTCTTTTCCAAATGAAAAAAAGTATCTACTGTTCTTTTCGTATTTTTCAAGTCATTGCTGGATCTTATGCAGGCTCTTCTATCCTTTTCCTCATAAAATGTATCTAGTTGATTCTGTAAATCATTAAATGTTGTTTTCTCATTAAGATCAAGATGCTCAATCTCTGTGATATCCGCAATTGTCTTAGAGAGTTCAGCTACCTCACATCTCCTTCTTAAAGCAAGCCGTTTTCCATAAGTAATACAGGCTGAGCGGATACAAAGTGTCAGCAGTTCCCAATATTTCCCATATTCTGCATTAGATGTAGCTAAATTTCAGTGAACAGAAATTAGATTCTTAATCACATTTTTTAAATCATCATGCAATAGCAATGAGTTATTTAATTTCCAATAACCACCAGAGTATTTCTTATCATCATAACTGCACATTCTTACAGTCAACCAGTATTTTTACCTCTAGAGTGTTGGGCTCAAGACTAGAGGTTATCACCCACAAGTCAATTCTTGATTGTAGTGAACGATCTCTATTATTCCACGTGTATTGTTTCTCTACAGGGTTTTTAACTCTCCATATGTCAATTGAGTACACACAGATAGAACCTACCTCAGTGTAAAATCTTTGATGTAGTCAAATCAAATCAAATCAAATGTATTTATATAGCCCTTCGTACATCAGCTGATATCTCAAAGTGCTGTACAGAAACCCAGCCTAAAACCCCAAACAGCAAGCAATGCAGGTGTAGAAGCACGGTGGCTAGTCATCTTCTTTGAATATATCTTGGCGGATCCCAACCAACGTTTCAGATGCATCTACCGCCACCTACTGCCCTGGAGAGTGAGGCCAGCCTCATATTACTATCCTGCAGTATATTCTCCTACCTAGCCCTTTACTGATAAAATAGCATAAATCCCTACTAACCGCCCTCATCCCATCTACCGACCCAAAATAGCACCTAAACCCCATCCCTGTCCAAAGTCAAAAAATTCACAATAGGGGAGAGTGGGGTAAGTTGAACCAAAGGGTTAGTTAACCAAAGGGTTAGTTGAGCCACCCCTTGTTTCTAGGAAACCATACACAAAATTAATCATACAACTAAATATTTAAGAAGGGGTCTTCATTTCATTGCGTCTGTGATGGAAAAAGTGGTAAGCAAGTTTGACTTTGTGAAAGAAAACCGATTTTCACAAAGTCAAATGAATGTATTGTGTCATGATGGTTGTATCTAAACCAAAGTAGATTGTTTTAAGATAGTTGGGTTGTCTCTATAAGCTACAATATGAGGTCCTAAGCCAAGCATTAAAGTGCATCATTGTCGCTGTGTGGCTAATATCGTCAAAATGTTGGCCTTGGGGTAAATTGAGCCAATGGCTGTCACCTTAGAGAGCCTTTTTATTTCTCTCTTTGGTTACGTCGGGGTGTGATTTGGGTGGGCATTCTAGTTTGTCTATTTCTTTGTTGGCCGGGTATGGTTCCCAATCAGAGACAACGATAGACAGCTAAGCTGCCTCTGATTGGATACCCGACTAACAAAGAAATAGACATTGGGGATCATGCTTAGGCAGCCCTTTTTCACACCTTCAGTTGTGGGAATATAGCTTTACGTTCGTTATTGTATTTTGTTGTTTTTCAGTGTTATTTTTAATAAAGACAAATGTACGCCTACCACGCTGCACCTTGGTCTCCTTCTATCAACGGACGTAACAATGGCCACCATATACCATACAAATGATTACATTTTGATTACCTATGCATAGTATGTTTGCAATGTGTGATTCATACGAACTCAAGATTCAACTCAAGTGCATTTTTATGGTTACAGAGCAGACATCATGCCCTGTGTATGAAAATGTAAAACATGCAAGGGTTTAGTGCCCCTTGAGGTTCCTGAGAGAGCAAGAAAGTGATAGAAGAGAAGAAGTCCATTTGAGCAGCAGCACAGTAGCGGTGTGTGGGTAAAATCACTGACTAAGGCAGCTCCAAAATACAGGTGTTTTAGCCTAGCTCAGTGCTTTCTGTGGTGGTGGGGCAGCTAGCAGAAAATATGGAGTGTAGGGGTTGGTAATGTTCTCTAGTTGCGCCGTGATTGGCTCAGTGTTCTGTCACTCATGGGGGCATTACGTCAACACAAAATCTACAGGGAGAGTGCGACAATTCAAACACATTGGGTGCTGCCGTAGAGTTACATTAGAAGTGCCCATCCAAGAAGGCTCAAGGTCATTGGCCACAGATAAAAAGATGTCATATTATGTTATATCTACAGTAGCTTTGATTGAACTGATCATGTCAACATCATACTTTCAAAATCTTAGCAGGCTAGCAGTCATCATCATGAATCAAGTCGACAGTCTACTGGCAAATCCTTTTCAAGCCTTGTCATATGAAGAGAAATGATGATGAGAAATTATAGATAAAATGTATCGGTGCTCATCGGCCATTGGACATAAACATTACACAACAAGTTGGGAAATGCAAATTCAACAATGAGTGGTTTGGAAGGAATCAGTAGCTAACTGCAAGCGCTGCAAAGCAATCACTAACCTGCTATTCAGTGGAGTGGGTGTGTGGTCCAAGTCTGGGTTTAAGGGTCTCTTTTCCAAGCTTAAAATGATAAACATTCAACATTGGCCATGGTGTCAATCCAGCATGACTTCTGTCCCATTCAAAATAACTGGAAACTCGGAACAGGGAAATCTCAGATTTCAGTGAATTCAAAACAACTGGGAACTCAGAAAAAAATTAGCTCCAACTGGGAAAATATGTTTTGAACGGTCATCCAACTCGGAATTCCAACTCGAGAACTCGGGCCTCTTTCTAGAGCTCCAACCTGAACATCACTGATGGCATGATTTGACCTTGTTTTTTTCCCAGTTTCCCAGTTGTCTTGACAGCACCATAACTCCAGAGAATGCCAGACCTTGATCACAAAGTTTGATGACAAAATTTGCCCATGTAGGACCGACGCGCCACCTTACTGTTCAAGTGAGCACAGCACAACAACGGTGAGTCCAAAAATGTATTGTATGCTGCTGCATTAATGATGTAATATGCCAGGGAGATATGTATTCTGTAGCTAAGAAGGTAATACTAAGTGTATGTTGTGTAGTAAGCTGTTAGTAGCCCATGTGCCTCATCCTAATCATTTCTCTAAATAGCCTGTTTTAGAGAAATGTCCTCATCGAATATTGTAAGAGCTTTCATCTGCTTATATTCCCCCTTTATTTATCCTACAGTTCTGACTTGGTGTACATGGAGAATACTGTAAGAACGGCCCATGTTCTGAATTCTGTCGCTGTACATTTCAAAAGTGCTGAACAAATAGCTATAGTAACTTCCTAGCTCACTCATTAATGTCTTAATTTAAATTACGGTTCGCCTGTTATCCGCTCGTCGTCCCCGTATGCCATAGTTTGTACATCTCAATTGTCAGTAGAAACCACATTTGTTTAAGCAAGTCAGCCATATCAGCTATGTTTTTTTAAAGGCAGTAAATGAGGCTGAATGATCTTTCCCTGTCAGACAAGGCTCCGCTGATAGCCAGGTGTAGCA
This sequence comes from Oncorhynchus mykiss, assembly GCF_057628025.1. Taxonomy (NCBI): domain Eukaryota; kingdom Metazoa; phylum Chordata; class Actinopteri; order Salmoniformes; family Salmonidae; genus Oncorhynchus; species Oncorhynchus mykiss. Next base: position 34,730,746 of record NC_143031.1, on the reverse strand, counting down.
CTGGTAAGGATTAACTCTATGGTGCTGAAAAGAAAGCTATGCTGTTGGGACAGCTTTATGTTGGCGCTAACAGTTTGTGGGCGCCCTTTGTCACTGTTATAGAGCAATTAATGTATTGTTTAGTGTTGTGGCTTTGCTGGCATGCACCAAAAAAAAAATTGGTTTGTTTGCCCCGCTAAGATTGACATGCTAAAATTGCCACTGTAATCAACATAAGCTAAATATGATGTGACTGTCCACGGTTCTGATTTCTGTATGCGTGTGTGCGTTCGTACAAGTAGAAACACATGTTGACTCACCCTACTTGTAGAGAAATGTCAATACCATCCTCCTCTTTCATGTTTATGAAACAGTCTATCACTCTGTCATACAGTATACACTGTTTTGCTGTCCTAGGCTACCTGGCTAAAATGTTTGCTCGCTAGCCTATCTTCCATTCATAGGCAACGTTAGCTAGTTAACATTAGGCTTATTTTTAAATGTTTTACTTTAACCTTTATTTAACTATACATCTAGTTATGTATTGAACTTCCATCCTCTCAGGCCAGGGGCACAACAATGTATGAATTAATGGTTAGATCAGAATCATTGTTATAATTATTGACCAGTACGGAGAATTAAGTAAAAGTCCATATCCCCATCTCCATCCATGGCTAATTTAGGAAACTGACAATTTTAGCTGGGCTGGCTAACTAGCCACCGGAGGACAACAACACAACCAGATGCAACAATTCAAATTTCTGACTTATGCTCTCCATGGGATTTGATAGGAGTGATGTCAAATCCAAGCTGGCTTGCCTTGACACTTTTTGTTGGTGCGCCAGGACCATTCACAATTGAGCTCGCTCAGTTTAGCTCAACGTTGATTGGCACATTTTTTATAAATTTTTTATCGACGGTGGCTAAATGCCTACTGGCTTCCCTTGCCTTCAATGCTATGGGTGGCAACAATGTCATACTCATTTGGACCAGACAGCATCAGATAGATGGCCTACACATAGAGAGACCTCTTGCGAATTGAAGGAAAATTATGAAACACAGAGAGACGCAAGATACATTCTATTATAATTTTAAATTGAATTTAAAAAAAAATATTGTTGGAAGCCTGGCTTCCCTTGGCAGCCATGAATATACGCCACTGCAGAAGCAAGGGATGAAAAATAGACTGAATGACACTGTATGGCTCAGTTGGTAAAACATTGCATTTGCACCGCCAAGGTTGTGGGTTCGATGCCTGGGGCCACCCATACGTAAACTGTATGCAAGCATGACTGTACGTGGCTTTGGATAAAAGCGTCTGATAAATGGCAAATATATAGTGAAGTACATTGATAAAAAAAGTTAACAAACACATACCTGCGCGAAGGACTGGCTATAATAGAGTATCAGAGGCAGACAAGGTCTTATCTGATGACTCTGAGTCTGAGCTTGCTAAGAATCTTGAGTACCGGTTTCATGGGCTTAGTAGCCTCAAATGCAGTGAATTTCAAACACAGATTCAACCACAAAGACCAGGGATGTTTTCCAATGATTTGCAAAAAAGGGCACCGATTGGTAAATTTGTAAAAATAAGAAAAGCAGACACGGAATATCCCTTTGAGCATGGGGAAGTTATTAATACACTTTCAATGGTGAATCAATACACCCAGTCACTACAAAGATACAGGCCTCCTTCCTAACTCAGTTGCCGGAGAGGAAGGAAACCGCTCAGGGATTTCACCATGAGGTCAATGGTGTCTTTAAAACAGTTACAGAGTTGGTAGAGTGGCCAGACTGAAGCCACTTCTCATTAAAAGGCACATGACATCCCGCTTAGAGTTTGCCAAAAGGCACCTAAAGGACTCTCAGACCATGAGAAACAAGATTCTCTGGTCTGATGAAACCAAGATTGAACATCTCTGGAGAGACCTGAAAATAGCTGTGCAGCGCCGCTCCCCATCCAACCTGACAGAGCTTGAGAGTGTCCGCAGAGAAGAATGGGAGAAACTCCCCAAATACAGGTGTGCCAACCTTGTAGCGTCATACCCAAGAAGACTCAAGCCTGTAATCACTGCCAAAGGTGCTTCAACAAAGTACTGAGTAAATGGTCTGAATACTTATGTAAATGAGATATTTCCGTTATTTGTTTTGCTTTGTCATTATGGGTTATTGTGTGTAGATTGATGAGGGGGAAAAAAGTATTTAATCAATTTTAGAATAAGGCTGTAACCTAACACAATGTGGAAAAAGTCAAGGGGTCTGAATACTTTCCGAATGCACTGTAGGTATTCCTCTTATCTAGGTGGGTGAGGTTAGTGTTGAGTGCAATCGAGATTTCATAGTCTACGGATCTGTTGGGGCGGTATGCAAATTGCAGTGGGTCTAGGTCAGGATTCCCCAACTGGTGGCCCATGGGTGATTTTATTTAGCCCCCCAAGTTTCCTTTCAAACAATTAGGATTTTACTTTTTTAATCTGTTCCAAAGTATTCCCATGCTAACAGAGATATACACTGAGTGTACAAAACATTAGGAACACCTGCTCTTTCATTGACAGACTGACCAGATGAATCCAAGTGAAACCTATGATCCCTTATTGATGTCGCCTGTTAAATACACTTCAATCAGTGTAGAGAGGTGACAGGTTAAAGAAGGATTTTTTAACCTTGAGATTATTGAGACTTTGAATGTGTATGTGTGCCATTCAGAGGTTGAAGGGGCAAGACAACATATTTAAGTGCCTTTGAATGGGATATGGTAGTAGGTGCCAGGCGCACCAGTTTGAGTGTAACAAGAACTGTAGCGCTGCTGGGTTTTTCACACTCAACAGTTTCCTGTGTGTATCAAGAATGGTCCACCACCCAAAGGACATCCAGCCAACTGTGAGAGGCATTGGAGTTAACATGGGTCAACATCCCTGTTGGATGCTTTCGACACCTTGTAGAGTCCATGCCTTGATGAATTCTGGCTGTTCTGAGCGCAAAGGGGGTTGCAACTCAACATTAGGAAGGTGTTACTAAGGTTTTTTACACTCAGTGTATGTGATCCTATACAGTAAGCAAGAAATTATGTTTCAGTCAAATAGATCTGTTTGGGCTTCCTGCAGTTCATTTGCAGTACATATTATTTGCAATTATGTTCCAGTCCCCTGAACATCCACTCAATAAAAAAATTGGCCCGTGACTGAATCTAGTTGATGATCCCTGGTCTAGGGTGTCTGGGATGTTGGAGTTTATGTGTGTCATAACCAGCCTTTCAAATGACTTCATGCTTACATGTGAGTGCTACAGGGTGGTAATCATTGTGGCAGGTAGTCTTAGATTTCTTGGGAACAGGAATGATGGTGGTCAGCTTGAGACATGGGGATTAGAGACTGGGAAAAGGAGAACTGTGTGCGCGACCAATAAACTTTGATTTGGTCCGTTTCTTGGACCATACATCCATCACTAATCCAGTTAAGAAGAATTTAAACCCATATGTCCTAATGTACATCTATACTTATGTTACTCCGTTATTAATGTGCAATATCTGATTGCTGTAGTAGCTGGGGAAGTTTTGACAGGACCATCAGTTTCTTACTGTTCATCTCAGGACAATGACAAAAAGTGCGCTAGTCTACTGCTTTGATATTCAAGTGTATATTCCCAATAAAAATAATCAGATCATGGAGTCATCAGATTGACATCTCCCTCTATTATCAACTGAGTGGAACAAGTCCTCTAAACTATTCCCAGACTGAAGTGTAAAAATCCTATTGTATTCACTCATATCTTGCTTTCTGCATTTGAAGTACCATTAGAAGTTTCAAGCTTTATATTTGTTTTAAAACTTAGTTCCAAGCTAAATCCTGCACTGTGGTAATGTGTCCAACTAGTGTTCCATAAAATAAATTTCATAGACTACATTTATTCACACTTTTTTTATTTTTATATACAAAAATTAGTGGCAAACAGGCATGACACTACACTTACTAAATGTCCACAACAATGATGGGGGAATTGTAGGCTGGCTGGCTAACCTCAAAACTACCTTCTACTATATTTACAGCACACTCTTGATTTCATCTAGCGGACTCCTTTATCAGATTATACATGAGGTCATAATGCATCATAGTCATCGTCGTCTTCATGCTTCCTCTTCAGCGATTCGCTGGCCGAGTTCTGTGACACCATGTTGGTGGTGATGAGGATCTTTTTGGATCCGATCAGGGAGGGGTTGATGAGGACATTTTGAACCATTGGAGTGGATGGTGTGGCTGTCGGAAAACAAAAGACAATAATATCAGGATTTATTATGAACATTTAAAATTAACATTTAAAATGCACATTTTATTAAGTGAATAAACAACTGAATTGAAGCGTCTGAGAGACTTGTATCAAGGGGTAGGGGTAAAAGTGACTAGGTAATCAGGATATAGAACAGAGTAGCAGCAGCGTATGTGAAAGTGTGTCCGTGTGTGGCATCAATAAGCATATGTGTTTGTATGTACCGTGTGTGTTGGAGTGTCAGTGTAGTGTGTGTGTGTGTATGTGTGTGGATAGAGTCTAGTGAGTGTGCCAGTCAAGGGAGTCAGTGCAAAACTATTAAATTAAGATAAATAAATAAATAAATGGGAGGTCAATGTAAATAATTTTCAGTGCCTTCTGACACTGCCTGGTATAGAAGTCCTGGATGGTAGGGAATTCGGCCCCAGTGATGTACTGGGCCGTATGAACTACCCTCTGTAGTGCCTTGTGGTCGGATGCTGAACAGTTGCCATACCAAGCTGTGCTGCAGCAATTGAAGATACTCTCAATGGTGCAGCTGTAGAACTTTGAGGATCCGAGGGCCCATGACAAATCTTTTCAGCCTCCTAAGGGTGAAAGAGGCATTGTCGTGCCCTCTTCATGACTGTGTTGGTGTGCTTGGACTACGATAGGTCATTAGTGATGTGAACACAGGAACTTTAAGCTCTTGACCTTCTCCACTACAGCCCTGACGTAAATGCGGGTGTGTTCGGGCCTCCGTTTCCTGTAGTCTACAATAAGCTCCTTTGTCTTGCCCACGATGAGGGAGAGGTTGGTGTCCTGGCACCACACTGCCAGGTCTCTGACCTTCTTGGGCACAGTCACTATGGTGGTCTGCTTAAAACATATACAGTGAGGCAAAAAAGTATTTAGTCAGCCACCAATTGTGCAAGTTCTCCCACTTAAAAAGATGAGGCCTGTAATTATCATAGGTACACTTCAACTATGACAGACAAAATGAGAAAAAAAAATCCAGAAAACTCACATTGTAGGATTTTTAATGAATTTATTTGCAAATTATGGTGGAAAATAAGTATTTGGTCAATAACAAAAGTTTATCTCAATAACCAGTTCAAACAGGTGCCATTAATACAGGTAACGAGTGGAGGACAGAGGAGCCTCTTAAAGAAGAAGTTACAGGTCTGTGAGAGCCAGAAATGTTGCTTGTTTGTAGGTGACCAAATACTTATTTTCCACCATAATTTGCAAATAAATTTCATAAAAAAATCCTACAATGTGATTTTCTGGATTTTTTTTCTCATTTTGTCTATCATAGTTGAAGTGTACCTATGATGAAAATTACAGGCCTCTCTCATATTTTTAAGTGGGAGAACTTGCACAATTGGTGGCTGACTAAATACTTTTTTTGCCCCACTGTAGGTATGACAGACTCGGACAGGGAGAGGTTGAAAATGTCAGTGAAACTTGCAAGTTGGTCAGTGCATGCTCGCAGTACACGTTCTGGTAATCCATCTGGCCCTGTGGCCTTGTGAATGTTGACCTGTGTTACTCACATCGGCAGCGGAGAGCGCGATCACACAGTCTTCCGGTACAGCTGATGCTCTCATGCAAGTTTAAGTGTTATTTGCCTCGAAGCGAGCATAGAAGTAGTTTAGCTCATCTGGTAGGCTGGTAGACATCCGACGACATCCGACGAGCGTCAGAGCCGGTGTAGTACGACTCGATCTTAGTCCTGTATTGATGCTTCGCCGGAGGGCATAGCGGAATTTCTTATAAGCTTCCGGGTTAGAGTTCCACTCCTTGAAAGTGGCAGCTCTAGCCTTTAGCTCAATGCGGATGCTGCCTGTAATCCATGGCTTCTAGTTGGGGTATGTACGTACAGTCACTATGGGGGCGAAGTCATCAATGCACTTATTGATGAAGCCAATGACAGATGCGGTGTACTCCTCAATGCCATTGGAAGAATCCCAGAACATATTCCAGTCAGTGCTAGCAAAACAGTCCAGTAGCTTAGCATCTGCTTCATCTGACTTTTTTATTGATCTGGTGGTTCCTGCTTTAATTTTAGCTTGTAAGCAGGAATCAGGAATTATGGTCAGATTTGCCAAATGGAGGGCGAGGGAGAGCTTTGTATGCATCTCTGTGTGTGGAGTACACAGTTGAAGTCGGATGTTTACATACACCTTAGCCAAATACATTTAAACTCAGTTTCAGAATTCATGACATTTAATCCTAGTAAAAAATTCCCTGTCTTAGGTCAGTAAGGATCACAACTTAATTTTAAAAATGTGAAATGTCAGAATAATAATAATAGAGAATTATTTATTTCAGCTTTTATTTCTTTCATCACATTCTCCATGGGTCAGAAGTTTACATAAACTCAATTAGTATTTGGTAGCATTGCTTTCAAATTGCTTAACTTGGGTCAAACGTTTCAGGTGGCTTTCCACAAGCTCCCCACAATAAGTTGGGTGAATTTTGGCAAATTCCTCCTGACAGAGCTGGTGTAACCAAGTCAGGTTTGTAGGCCTCCTTGCTCGCACACGCTTTTTCAGTTCTGCCCACACATTTTCTATAGGATTGAGGTCAGGGCGAGGTCAGGGCTTTGTGATGGCCACTCCAATACCTTGACTTTGTTGTCCTTACGCCATTTTGACACAACTTTGGAAGTATGCTTGGGTTATTGTCCATTTGGAAGACCCATTTGCGACCAAGCTTTAACTGATGTCTTGAGATGTTGCTTCAATACATCCACATAATTTCCCCACCTCATGATGCCATCTATTTTGTGAAGTGCACCAGTCTCTCCTGCAGCAAAGCACCCCACAACATGATGCTGCCACCCCCGTGCTTCACGGCTGGGATGGTGTTCTTGGTTTGCAAGCCTCCCCCTTTTTCCTACAAACATAACAATGGTCATTATGGCCAAACAGTTATATTTTTGTTTCATCAGACCAGAGGACATTTCTCCAAAAAGTACAATCTTTGTCCCCATGTGCAGTTGCAAACCGTAGTCTGGCTTTTTTATGGCGATTTTGGAGCAGTGGCTTCTTCCTTGCTAAGCAGCCTTTCAGGTTGTGTTGATATAGGACTCGTTGTACTGTGGATATAGATACTTTTGTACCGGTTTCCTCCAGCATCTTCACAAGGTCCTTTGCTGTTGCTCTGGGATTGATTTGTACTTTTCGCACCAAAGTACGTTTATCTCTAGGAGACAGAATGTGTCTCCTTCCTGAGCAGTATGGCGGCTGCGTGGTCCCATGGTGTTGCGTACTATTGTTTTTACAGATGAACGTGGTACCTTCGGGCATTTGGAAATTGCTCCTAAGGATGAACCAGACTTGTGGAAACTAACCGACATGCCAAAACTATAGTTTGTTAACGAGAAATTTGTGGAGTGGTTGAAAAACAAGTTTTAATGACTCCAACCTAAGTGTTTGTAAACTTCCGAATTCAACTGTAGGTCGTCCATAGTTATTTTCCCTCTGGTTGCACATTTAACATGCTGATAGAAATTTGGTCAATCTTATTTAAGTTTCCCTGCATTAAAGTCCCCGGCTACTAGGAGTGCAGCCTCTGGGTGAGCGTTTTCTTGTTTGATTATGGCAGAATACAGCTCATTCAATGCCATCTTAGTGCCAACCTCTGACTGAAGTGGTATGTAAAAGAGCTATGAAGAATACAGATGAGAACTCTCTTGGTAGGTAGTGTGATCTACAGCTTATCATGATATACTCAACCTCAGGAACGCAATAGCTCGAGACTTCGTTAGATATAGTGCACCAGCTGTTATTTACAAAAATACAAAGTCCGTCGCCCCTTGTTTTACCAGGCGCCGCTGTTCTATCCTGCCGGTACATTATATAACCAGCCAGCTGTATGTTGATATTGACGTCGTTCAGCCACGACTCCGTGAAGCATAAGATGTTACTCTTTTTAATGTCCCATTGGTAGTTTAATCTTCCCCGTAACTCGTCGATTTTATTGTCCAAAGATTGCATGTTTGCTAGCAGAATTGAGGGAAGTGGGGGTTTATTCGATCGCCTTCTCAGAAGGCAGCCCGCTCTCCGGCCTCTCTTTCTCCACCCCCTCTTCACGCAGATCACGGGGGTCTGGGCCTGCTCCCGAGGGAGCTGTATATCCTCCGCCTCGGGCTCGTCAGAGTTGTGAAAGAAGAAAAATGATTCTGCTAGTTCGTGGCGAGTAATTGCAGTCCTGATGTCTAGAAGTTATTTTCGGTCATAAGAGACGGTAGCAGCAAGTTACAAATGCAGATAAACGAACAAAAAACACAATTGGTCAGGAGCTCGTAAACCGGCCACCATTTCCTCCAGCGACATTTTCTAATGATGTAAATACGTAGTATACAATTTACAAGATTACAGTAGACTCCTTCACCAGCAATCTGAAGCAAGTTAGCAGTGTGAAATTAAGGTTAGTCTTACAGGACTTGGAGGCTGCAGTCTGTGAGGATGGGATCTGAACGCTGAAGCGCTGCCCCGACAGTGACACTGGCGTCCCCACTTTGGTTGTGACTGACTGCACCGAGGGAGTGCCTGGAAACATGCAGGAAGGAAGGAGTACATGTATTTTCTGTTTCATTACAAAAACAACAGATATGGTAGCAACAGGTCTGCACACCAGGAAGCAAACCCACATCCCATTGTCAAATAAGGACTTGGAGCAGTGTGTTAAAAAAAAAACATGTAATTTTATTACAAGGTATGAGTGAAAACATAGATTGCACAAAAGGGTCCCTCACCAAGGGTAGGCGTGCTGGGCCTGCTGGACACAGCTCCTATACTGAGGCGAGGCACTGTTATTCTCCCTGCAGATGAGGACACCTGCACAGAAGAGGAACAGTCAGAAGGATTCACAAAAGAAAACATACTGGAATAGAATACAATAAACATTGATTGCAAGTGTAGTAAAATCTGCAAAGCAGAACTTAAGGCTACCTTTTTCTGTATGGACTTAAGCCTGTAGTTAGGAGCAGTAAGACAGTAACGGTCAGGGGGCAGGCGTGGCCCAGTGTATGGCTTAATCAAGGGAAGAGGGGTCTGGTTCTTCTGCCTAGCTACATCCAGCAGGAACTGCACAAAGACAACATTGTCAGGAGTTAGTCTAGATCATTTATGAACATCAGAAAAAAATGTAAAGTCTGTCTTGGCACTAGTTTTAAATCTTACATCTCGTGGTGGTGGGGAGGTGAAGGACTGGTCCATTCGACACTGGATTGCAAGTCTTATGTCGTCAGCATCCACAATGTTCTTCTTGGCATGTGTTGCATAGATTTTGGCATCCTCAATAATAGTTGTCACATATCCTGTAAAATCAAATGATATTTAAGGACAGCTGTTCATTGTCTTGATACGTTGGTGTCTTGTAACTACTAAACATGCAATATTGCACACTGAGCATAACTAACCTGAGAGAGTTGAATGTATACTTACTGTAGGTAAATTCCAGCATTTGATTAATAACTCTGGGCTCATACTCTGTTATCCCCATGTCTTTGAGGATTTGGATCATAACCTTTGCAATGGAAAAATATGAGCACATAAGCAAGAAATGCAGTATGCTGTGTGGCTGCATGGACAAACATGAAGTAGAGTAACATTTCCATGTGTTGTCATCAACTGCACTAGCTAGTTACAACAATAACAGTCAGCAGCTGACGTTAGCTTGTCCTGCTAACTAACAAGCTAGCTATTAGTTACCATTCCCAATAGGCAAGTAGATGCCATTACACAAAAACAACGTTAGAATGATATGGAGTTATATTGCTGGACAGCTACTCTACAAATGCACATTTAAAATGAAGAGCGTCTGTTCTTCTAGTTCTAACGTTAGCTAGCTGACAAATAAATAACAAGCTAGCTAGTTACCGTAGTTAGCTAACGTTAGCGAGCTCACTAGCTAGCGAAATTTGACACAATCCTGCAAAAACTAGAAACTTTAATTCAGCTGTCATAAAAGATATCTAACTAAACACTCATCACCACTGAAGCTACACTAATGAAACTATGACACCTCAGAAATGGTACCTTAGACGGTTTACTCCTACCTGTGCATCTTTAGGAACAGTTTTCGGAGAAGCCATTTTCACGTTTGACCCTTACCCCGCCCATCCACTTCCGCACAGCCGTACTAAGATAAAATCAATATGCATAGTACCGCCACCCTCTGGTTCACCGCGTTCATGACACTTAGCTTTATTGTATATTATTTGGGAGCTTTATAAAATATACACATTTACTGTAAATGCATTGATCCAATAAAATATATAGCTAGCTATTCTATGAGACAAAAATACAACTCTAGCTGTTGTGAAATTGAAAGTGCAGGAACTGAAATAATCTCCCTAGGTGGCGCTGTGAAACTCGAGGTTGATTTAGCTGCCAGTCAACAAACACCAAATAAGAATTGACGCGTAAATAAACGATGGCTAGCTAGCCAGCTAGTTACGAATAATGTGATACCTATCTTCTTCGAGTTTACATTTCTGTCAACGTAGGGATTTTGGTATTTTGCATTATCAAGTAGCTAAGCAACCATCCTGTAGGAAAGCAGACACGATTGGAGGCACGATTCCTAGACAAGTAACGTTAAGTAGATTGTAATTTGGCTGCTGGTACGTAAATCTCATAAACACTGAATAACATTTGAAATGCTGATGTTTGATAGTCAGTGCCCACAGTGGGTTTGTCGATGTCATGGTCGTTATAATGTTAGTTGGAGCTAACTTCGGTTGATGTTACCGACTAACATGCATTGTTTTTTTTATTTCCCTCTAGTAAGATGATATCCCAGGTGTTCATATTGTCCTCCAAAGGAGATCACCTCATCTACAAAGACTGTATCCTACTTCATAATATCTTACCTTTCCCTCTTACACATATCCTTAATCTTCAGGCATTTCTCCCAGTGAGTTGTCAGTGGAAATGCTGTGAATAATGAATGGCCTTAACCCAGAGTTGTCAGTCCGTGGTGAAGCAGGAAAAGATGCTGTCAACAAATTCTATGAGATGGTCACTGCATTGACTGGTGGCCAGCCTCCAGTTGTAATGGTAAGTTGAAGGGTTTGGCAAATAGGCATGGTGTGGGTTTTGATCAGCCGTTTATTACGGTATAATCATAGTTTCAAACAGTAATGTGATTTCCCTCCATGGTTGCCCACAGAAACACAAGGAGCTGCATTTTGTTCACATCAGACAGGGAGGGCTCTATTGGGTTGCCACGACGAAAGCTGATGCCTCTCCCTTCACCATCATCGAGTTCCTAAATAGGTAATTGTGTCTGTAAGGAATGTATTCTACAAGTAGCTTTCTGTGTATTTAATCTTATTTGGTGTGCATCAGTCTCTCCACAACAACCTGATTTACAGGTTGGCCTCTACTGTGTGTGTGTGTGTGTGTGTGTGTGTGTGTGTGCGTGCATTTCATGTTTTGCTTACTGTGTGTCACAGATTAACAGCCCTGGTTAAGGACTACTGTGGTTGTCTGTCAGAGAAGTCTGTCCAGATGAACTTTGCTCTCATTTATGAGCTGTTGGATGAGGTAGTGGTGAGTATTCTCTCTCCTCTGGAATCTATATTTATGCCATTTTGAAGGCCCTATATTTGATCCTAGTTATCCGTGCCTATCTCCGTTCCTCCTTATTCCCACTGTCATCTATTTTCCTCCCTCTCTCTCGTCCCACCTTTCTCTCACTTGATCCCCTTTAGGACTTTGGTTACATTCAGACGACCTCTACTGATATCCTGAAGAACTTCATCCAGACTGAGGCGGTCAGCTCCAAACCCTTCAGCTTGTTTGACCTTAGTAACGTGGGGCTGGTAAGACACCAATGCATGGTCACAATCACACTGACTCTTGGGGCTGCCCTGAAAATAAGTGCACTGGGTCCCATTTGCTAACATTTCCTGGTTATCTGCTTTTTAACCTTAACTTGTCGAGCCCTACTTACTCAGCTCTTTTATTCCACTTTCTTTTCCCTCCTGGTCAGTTTGGAGCAGACACCCAGCAGAATAAAGTGGCCCCCAGTGCAGCTGCCACACGGCCCATCGTGTCAAGTCAAGGAGAACAGGTAAAGACTGTGTCTACTGCTGGATGTTATGGGCTATTCCTAGGTGCTAGTGTGTTGATCGATGAAGATGTACAGATATGTATGAATTCTTTGTATATATGTATTCAACACCTTGTTTTTTCCCTTCTGTCTTCAGGGAAGCAAAAACGAGATATTTGTGGATGTGATTGAAAGGATGTCTGTAGTCATTGGTGCCAATGTAAGTATCACTGATTACATGGTGGAGCCATGCATATGATCAGTATCTCTTCCTTAAAGGTCAAGTCTCTCTACATATGTGAAAATGGCACATTTCTATGATCTGTAGTTAAGAGGATAAGAAGAACGGTCCTAACAAAACACTGCTCTGTAGCTAGGTGTCCATCCAATTGGCGACAGATTTTCATGTGAATATTCTAAAATCTGCATAAAGAAAATATGTGCATTTTCCCACCAGTGGTGTGTTTCTACCAAATGTGTGTAATGATGGTGACAGGTGTACGTAATGAAGGGCAGCCTGGCACCCTCGAGCGCTAGAGAGGGAGAGCGGGAGCAGGCATGGTGTAATCGATAGCCTACTAAACTGCATGGTTTCCAGAGTCGCAGTAGGACCACATATCATCGCATGACTAAATTTACTTCGATATGATGGTTATTATGTCAATATTTGCATATAAATGCGTTTCAACCTCCATTTCTCACAAAAAAACAGAAGAATAACAAAAAAATTATGTCTGCATTTTTTACACAATATGACTATACTCACAAAAACTGTGGAGGGAAACGTAGTTAGTGATATCACAGGGTAGGATTAAACGTTTTAAAATATTGTGATTTTCAAAACCTGTAACGAGTTTCTTGTTCTCCAAGTCACCACACATCTCATAGTGTTTGAAAATCACTGTTGTAACTTCTGATGAGGTCATTGGGTAGAACCAATTCTATTATTATATAATTCTATTATGTTATATATTTTTTCTTCAAGGCGTAGAAATGCACTGTTTTCACATCTCTGGCTTGGTGCTGGAGATCATGAATATGAGCTTGAAAAGGGGCAGAGTTGCACTTTAACCTATACTTACTTTCTGTCCTTTCCATTTCTCTCTCTCAAAGCAATTAATTCCCTCACTGTTCTCCAGGGAGTTCTGATGAAGGCAGACATTGAGGGAGAGATCAGAGTGAAGTGTTACATGCCAAGTTGCTCAGGTGAGTTTTCGTGTTTCAAGTCTTCATTTTGAATGATAAGCTGCCAGAGTAGGTACGGTAAATAGAGGGCAAGTACAAATCCAAATTCCTCTGTGTCAAATTCTCATCACTTTCTCTCCCTTTCCCCCTCTACTCTGTTCCTCACCCTGTTGATAGAGATGCGGATTGGACTGAATGAAGAGTTCAGCATAGGAAAGTCCCAGCTGAGTGGTTGGTACCATCCCTTTGCAAATACTACATCCTTCACTGGCAATATTGGTCAATTTTATAAGATCAGCAATCACTGTGCTGACTGTATGTGTGACCTGGATGATTACTACACTTCCTGTAAAATCCTGCATAAGATTAATATGAGGCCATTGTATTAAAATGTATGATTCCCTGCCACGGCATTGATTGTCATAATGGATGTTATTGACCTTTAGTTGTACTCTTATCCATGTTGTGGAAGAGCACAGTCACTATGGGCTGAATTCCCATGGATTCATATTTGCACACATTCTCGTTCAGCTCTCTCATTGACATCAAGGCATTACACAAAAGTCTGCTATCTGCTTTTATTCAAATGAGGATTCTGCCAAATATTCCAAATGTAATTTCCCTTCCCCCACCCTCTCTCCTCTCAGGTTATGGGGCAGCTGTTCGTGTGGATGAGTGCAGCTTCCACCAGGCTGTCAGGCTGGATGAGTTTGACACCTATAGAATTCTGAAAGTGTGTCCAAGCCAAGGAGAGGTGCTCATGGAATTGACTAAATCACACAAGTATTGTTGTAGTGTTTGTGTGTATCTCACTGTTATATAAACAAATGTATTCTCTCTCACAGTGTCTCACAAACATTTTCCTTCTCTAGCAAACAGTGATGCAATACCAGTTGTGTGATGACCTACCCACAGCCCCTCCATTCCGTCTATTCCCTTCTATAGAGAGGGACAGTGGTGGCAGGTACAGAACCCTGTTCATTCATGTTGGGTAGAGAACCCTTTACCAGAACCATCTCAAAATATGTAGAACACACAGATTTCCCTTACTCTTGATGACAGTAATTTTAACTTCCCCATTTTACTAACTTGAGTGTTGGGAAATCAAGTCTTTAAACAACCCAACCACCACCCTTAACACACACTTGTTCTTCCCCTGTAGGTTGTTGATGTACCTGAAGCTGCGGTGTGACCTGCCCCCAAAGAGGTCAGTTCTCCATTAACAGGAAATGCTTATTTGCTGATATGCATCTTCTGTATGTTGAGAATGTAGAGTTTGCATGGAGCATATGTGGTAGTCATTGAACACTTTATCATGTTTTATGATGCAGATTATAATAGTTTAATAACATATGATTGTGTAGTCTGTCAGTGTGATTGTCCTTGCCTTCTCTGACTGGGCTGCAACTTAAGTCCCTCTGTCACTGAGGCAATCTCTTTTCTCTTACAGCGCTGCTATTAATGTTTCTATTACAATACCGGTACCCAAGGGCTCGCTTCGGTGAGAAGAAACTCCTTTTTCTATCTCATGTTCCCTCCATCTTTTGCTTTGTCTCTCACTATGTGTAACCCCCCCACACACTACATAACAAGCTCCCCCTCCTCTCTCTTTTCTCACCCTCTTTGTTCTCCAGTCTCTCTCAGGAGTTGAGCAGCCCAGACCAGAGTGCTGAGCTGCAGCCAAAAAACAAGGCTGTCCATTGGGAGATCCCTCGCTTCCCTGGGGGCGCACAGCTCTCCGCCCTGTTCAAGGTGACTAAACATATCCGAACAACAATGGGAAACATGGAAATAGTAGATACTGGTAGTGTGAGGGTATAATAGGCCAGTTTCAATGATTATGATGTCAGGAAATCAGGAACTTCTTATCAATCAGGAAGAATCACCTCTCTGCACTCGTGTTTGCTGTAGATCAGATTGTTCGGTGCAGATCAGGTTCTCAAAATCCATGAGCCATTTCGCATAGAGCAATGATGCATATGCAGACAGCATCGAATGGTTCACATGCAGTACCATTCAAAAGTTTGGACATAGCTATATGTTTTTTCTTTATTTGTACTATTTTCTACATTGTATAATAATAGTGAAGACGTCAAAGGTATGAAATAACACATATGGAATCATTTAGTAACCAAAAAAGTGTGAAACAAAATATTTTATTTTACATTTGAGGTCCTTCAAAGTAGCCACCCTTTGCTTTATTGACAGCTTTGCACACTCGGCATTCTCTCAACCTGCTTCATGAGGAATGTTTTTCCAACTGTCTTGAGAGAGTTTTCACATCCTGAGCACTTGTTGGCTGCTTTTCCTTCACTCTGTGGTTCAACTCATCCCAAACCATCTCAATTGGGTTGAGGTCGGGTGATTGTGGAGGCCAGGTCATCTGATGCAGCACTCCATCACTCTCCTTCTTGGTCAAATAGCCCTTGCACAGCCTGGAGGTGTGTTTTGGGTCATTGTCCTGTTGAAAAACAAATGATAGTCCCACTAAGAGCAAACCAGATGAGATGGCGTATCGCTGCAGAATGCTGTGGTAGCCATGCTGGTTAAGTGTACCTTGAATTCAAAATAAATCACACAATGTCACCAGCAAAGCACCCCCACACCATCACTCCTCCACCATGCTTCACAGTGGGAACCACACATGTGGAGATCATACGTCTCACAAAGACACAGCGGTTAGAACCAAAAATCTCAGATTTGGACTCATCAGACCAAAGGACAGATTTCCACCAGTCTAATGTGGCTCATGTTTCTTGGCCCAAGCAAGTCTCTTCTTCTTATTTAATTATTTTTTTTTTACCTTTATTTAACTAGGCAAGACAGTTAAGAACAAATTCTTATTTTCAATGACGGCCAGGAGTAGAACGACAGATTTGTACCTTGTCAGCTCAGGGGTTTGAACTTGCAACCTTCCGGTTACTAGTCCAACGCTCTAACCACTAGGCTACCCTTGGTGTCCTTTAGTAGTGGTTTCTTTGCAGCAATTCGACCATGAAGGCCTGATTCACACAGTCTCCTCTGAACAGTTGATGTTGAGATGTCTGTTACTTGAACTCTGTGAAGCATTTATTTGGTCTGCAATCTGAGGTGCAGTTAATTGGCCATTTTTGAGGCTGGTAACTCTAATTAACTTATCCTCTGCAGCAGAGGTAACTCTGGGTCTTCCTTTCCTGTGGCGGTCCTCATGAGAGCCAGTTTTATCATAGCGCTTGATGGTTTTTCCGACTGCACTTGAAGAAAGTTATTGAAATTTTCCAGATTGACTGACATTGATGTCTTAAAGTAACGATGGACTGTCGTTTCTCTTTGCTTATTTGAGCTGTTCTTGCTATAATATGGACTTGGTCTTTTACAAAATAGGGTTATCTTCTGTATACCAACCCTACCTTGTCACAACACAACTGATTGGCTCAAACGCATTAAGAAGGAAAGAAATTCCACAAATTAACTTTTAACAAGGCATACCTTTTAATTGAAATGCATGCGCTGGTTGAGAGAACCATGTGTGTGCAAAGCTGTCATCAAGGCAAAGGGTGGCTACTTTGAAGAATCTCAAATATAAAATATATTTAGATTTGTTTTACACTTTTTTTGGTTTCTACATGATTCCATATGTGTTATTTCATAGTTTTAATGTCTTCACATTTATTCTACAATGTAAAAAATAGTAAAATAAAGAAAAACCCTTGAATGAGTAGGTGTGTCCAAACTTTTGACTGGTCTTGTACGTTAGTGGAAACTTTGCAAGTGCATTATATGCCCCTAATAGTAGATAGACAACTTTGTATATGATTGACCAACCTGCTGACCACTTCCTCTCTCTCTGTACATTCAGCTGGAGGTCTCTGGCCTTAGCGCTGCCTCGTTACAGGAAGTGGGACCGGTCAGTCTGAGCTTTGAGCTGCCGAAGTACACCTGCACAGGACTGCAAATTAGATTCCTCCGCCTGTCCCCGATACAGCCTGGACCGTCGCAACGCTGGGTCCGCTATGTAACCCATTCAGACTCGTATACCATCCGTATCTGATATGGACATACAGTACATACACACACCATTGATCAGTCAGACTCTGGCTTACTCTCAGTACAGATGTGAGCCCCGATCTTGACTGCCTGAAAACGTCAAGGGACTTTTGTATCAAATGTTTATTCTGTATATGGCGGAGTGACCCAATACAAATCTACTACATCAAAAAGTTACCCCTACATTTCACTATTGTCATTATATTATGTCATGTGGGAAATCATTCAGGAAAGTCTATGAATGTGCATAAAAACATTTCAGCACATTTTGAGTTTCTGTAATGCAGGGATAATCAGGATCAATATACAAATAACCAGGACCAACCCCTGGAGGTCCGCAGAGGTACTGCAGGGGGTCCACAGCTAGATAAAAAAGTATGTTTATATATACAGTACCAGTCAAAACGCCTCCTCATTCAAGGGTTTTTCTTTATTTTAACTATTTTCTACATTGTAGAATAATAGTGAAGACATCAAACTATAAAATAACACATATGTAACCAAAAAAGTGTTAAAACAAAATATATTTGAGATTCTTCAAAGTAGCCACCCTTTGCCTTGAGTCCACCTGTGGTAAATTCAATTGATTGGACATGATTTGGAAAGGCACACACCTGTCTATATAAGATCCCATAGTTGATAGTGCATGTCAGAGCAAAAACTAAGCCATGAGGTTGAAGGAATTCTGTCTATAGAGCTCTGAAACAGGATTGTGCTGAGACACAAATTTGGGGAAGGGTGCCAAAAAACGTCTGCTGCATTGAAAGTCCTCAAGAACACAGTGGCCTCCATCATTCTTAAATGTAAGAAGTTTGGAACCACCAAAACTCTTCCTAGAGCTGGCCGCCCGGCCAAACTGAGCAATCGGGGGAGAAGGGCCTTGGTTAGGGAGGTGACCAAGAACCCGATGGTCACTCTGACAGAGCTCCAGAGTTCCTCTGTGGAGATGGGGGAACCTTCCAGAAGGACAACCATCTTTGCAGCACTCCACCAATCAGGTCTTTATGGTAGAGTGGCCAGACGGAAGCAACGCCTCAGTAAAAAGGCACATGACAGCCCGCTTGGAGTTTGCCAAAAGTCACCTAAAGGACTCTCAGACCATGAGAAACAAGATTCTCTGGTCTGATGAAACCAAGATTGAACTCTTTGGCCTGAATGCCAAGCATCACGTCTGGAGGAAACCTGGCACCATCCCTACGGTGAAGTATGGTGGTGGCAGCATCATGCTGTGGGGATGGTTTTCAGCGGCAGGGACTGGGATACTAGTCCAGATTGAGAGAAAGATGAACAGAGCAAAGTACAGAGAGATCCTTGATGAAAACCTGCTCCAGAGCGCTCAGGACCTCAGACTGGGGTGAAGGTTCACCTTCCAACAGGACAACGACCCTAAGCACACAGCCAAGTCAAGGCAGGAGTGGCTTCGGGACAAGTCTCTGATTGTCTTTGAGTAGCCCAGCCAGAGCCCAGACTTGAACCCGGTCGAACATCTCTGGAGAGACCTGAAAATAGCTGTGCAGCGACGCTCCCCATCCAACCTGACAAAGCTTGCAGAGAAGAATGGGAGAAACCTAAATACAGGTGTGCCAAGCTTGTAGGGGCATACCTAATTTGCAAAAATTTCGAAAAAACTGTTTTCGCTTTGTCATTATGGGGTATTGTGTTTAGATTGATGGGGGAAAATGTAATACATTTTAGAATAAGGCTGTAACGTAACAAAGTGGAAAAGGGAAGGGGTTTGAATACTTTCCTAAAGCACTGTATAGTGGTGTATGACTCCAGGATTTTTGGAGTCGACTCAGACTCCTGTGGTTGGAGTCGACTCTTGCTCAACTCCCAAAACACGCTGAAACTGATGTGCATACAGCACCTCATTGCAGAGTCCTACTCGGCAGTAGCGGTATATGGGTAAAATCACTAGAGAAGCGCTGTTTGCTCTACAACCTGTTAATTCATATGCCTTGCGACTAATATGTAAGCCAAAAGGCAGAGACCATAAGAAGGCAGAATAAATTCAACCACACCTTTGTTTTATACCAAAACTGGATAGCAACCTCTGTCCATTGAAGTCCACAAACCATATTGCATGTATCAAAAATCAAATCAAATGTATTTATATAGCCCTTCGTACATCAGCTGATATCTCAAAGTGCTGTACAGAAACCCAGCCTAAAACACCAAACAGCAGCAATGCAGGTGTAGAAGCACGGAGGCTAGGAAAAACTCCCTAGAAAGGCCAAAACCTAGGAAGAAACCTAGAGAGGAACCAGGCTATGTGGGGTGGCCAGTCCTCTTCTGGCTGTTCAAATGTTCATAAATGACCAGCATGGTCAAATAACAATAATCCCAGGCAGAACAGTTGAAACTGGAGCAGCAGCACGGCCAGGTGGACTGGGGACAGCAAGGAGTCATCATGTCAGGTAGTCCTGAGGCATAGTCCTAGGGCTCAGGTCCTCCGAGAGAGAGAAAGAAAAAGAGAATTAGAGAGTGCATACTTAAATTCACACAGGACACCGGATAGGACAGGAGAAGTACTCCAGATATAACAAACTGACCCTAGCCCCCGACACAAACTACTGCAGCATAAATACTGGAGGCTGAGACAGGAGGGGTCAGGAGACACTGTGGCCCCATCCGATGACACCCCCGGACAGGGCCAAACAGGAAGGATATAACCCCACCCACTTTGCAAAAGCACAGCCCCCACACCACTAGAGGGATATCTTCAACCAAATCAAATCTAATTTTATTTGTCACATACACATGGTTAGCAGATGTTAATGCGAGTGTAGCGAAATGCTTGTGCATCTAGTTCCGACAATGCCGTAATAACCAACAAGTAATCTAACTAACAATTCCAAAACATTGCATAGTTTCCTAGGAACGCGAAGCGAGGCGGCCATCTCTGTCGGCGCCGGAAGTAAACATTACCATCCTGAGACAAGGCTGAGTATAGCCCACAAAGATCTCCGCCACGGCACAACCCAAGGGAGGGCGCCAACCCAGACAGGAAGATCACATCAGTGACTAAACCCACTCAAGTGACGCACCCCTCCTAGGGACGGTATGAAAGAGCCCTAGTAAGCCAGCGACTCAGCCCCTGTAATAGGGTTAGAGGCAGAGAATCCCAGTGGAAAGAGGGGAACCGGCCAGGCAGAGACAGCAAGGGCGGTTCATTGCTCCAGGGCCTTTCCGTTCACCTTTACACTCCTGGGCCAGACTACACCCAATCATATAACCCACTGAAGAGATGAGTCTTAAGTAAAGACTTAAAGGTTGAGACCGAGTTTGCGTCTCTTACATGGGTAGGCAGACCATTCCATAAAAATGGAGCTCTATAGGAGAAAGCCCTGCCTCCAGCTGTTTGCTTAGAAATTCTAGGGACAATTAGGAGGCCTGCGTCTTGTGACCGTAGCGTACGTGTAGGTATGTACGGCAGGACCAAATCAGAGAGATAGGTAGGAGCAAGCCCATGTAATGCTTTGTAGGTTAGCAGTAAAACCTTGAAATCAGCCCTTGCCTTGACAGGAAGCCAGTGTAGGGAGGCTAGCACTGGAGTAATATGATCAAATTTTTGGTTCTAGTCAGGATTCTAGCACCTGTATTTAGCACTAACTGAAGTTTATTTAGTGCTTTATCCGGGTAGCCGGAAAGTAGAGCATTGCAGTAGTCTAACCTAGAAGTGACAAAAGCATGGATACATTTTTCTGCATCATTTTTGGCCAGAGAGTTTCTGATTTTTGCAATGTTACGTAGATGGAAAAAAGCTGTCCTTGAAACAGTCTTGATATGTTCTTCAATTGAGAGATCAGGGTCCAGAGTAACGCCGAGGTCCTTCACAGTTTTATTTGAGACGACTGTACAACCATTAAGATTGATTGTTCAACAGAAGATCTCTTTGTTTCTTGGGACCTAGAACAAGCATCTCTGTTTTGTCCGAGTTTAAAAGTAGAAAGTTTGCAGCCATCCACTTCCTTATGTCTCAAACACATGCTTCTAGGGAGGGCAATTTTGGGGCTTCACCATGTTTCATTGAAATGTACAGCTGTGTGTCATCTGCATAGCAGTGAAAGTTAACAATATGTTTTCGAATATCATCCCCAAGAGGTAAAATATATAGTGAAAACAATAGTGGTCCTAAAACGGAACCTTGAGGAACACTGAAATGTACAGTTGATTTGTCAGAGGACAAACCATTCACAGAGACAAACTGATATCTTTCCGACAGATAAGATCTAATCCAGGCCAGAACTTGTCCGTGTAGACCAATTTGGGTTTCCAATCTCTCCAAAAGAATGTGGTGATCGATGGTATCAAAAGCAGCACTAAGGTCTAGGACCACGAGGACAGATGCAGAGCCTCGGTCTGATGCCATTAAAAGGTCATTTACCACCTTCACAAGTGCAGTCTCAGTGCTATGATGGGGTCTAAAACCAGATTGAAGCATTTCGTATACATGTACAGTATCAAACAGTTACATGACCTACAGCATGGTTAGTTTAATGTTTATGACTTTTTGGACCACTAAACAACTATTGATTTAGAACCACAGAGAGTTACCGCAAGTCGCAAGAAAACAGGAGCTGCCTCCACTATTCCAGCACCATTTCAACTTCAACATTTCAACATCATCAAATCACCTCTGCTTAGTCTAATACAATGACAACTAAATGATACCAAAAATGATTTAGTCCAATCAACGTAAGCTAAATATGATGTAGCTGTCCATGGTTCTAATTTCTGTGTGTGTGTGTGTGTGTGTGTGTGCGCGCTTTCGTGCAAGTAGGAAAATCCTGTTGACTCACCCTACTTGTAGAGAAATGCCAATGCCATCCTCTTCTCTTTCATTTTGATGAAACGGTCTATCACTCTGTCATACAGTACAAGCTTTTGTTTTTTGTTGTCCCAGGCTACCTGGCTAAAATGCTTGCTTGCATTTCCGTTCATGGGCAACATTAGCTAGTTAACATTAGCCTTCTACATATTGAACTTCCATCCTCTCAGTTCAGGGGCACAACAATGTATGAATTAATGGTTGGATCAGAATCGCTGTTATAATCATTGGCCAGTACGGAGATTTTAAGTAAAACCACAAGTCCAAATCTCTATTTCCATCCATGGCTAATTTAGCCAACAACACAACGAGATGCAACAATTCAAGTGTTTCTGTCAATGATGTGTGCTCTCAATGGGATTTGATAGGAGTGAAGCCAAATCCAAGCTGGCTTCCCTTGACACTTTTTTTGTGGAGCACCATTCAATAAACTCGCTCAGTTTAGCTCGATGCTGATTGGCTAATTTTTCATACTTTTTTTTGTCAAGCGAGGTAAGATGCTCGCTGGCTTCCCTTGCCTTCAATGCTATGGGCGGCAACAATGTCATACTCGTTTGGACCAGACAGCATCAGATAGATGGCCTTACACGTAGAGAGACAGAGGGGCGCTGTTTCTAGTGAGAACGCACATTCAGCCTCTTGCAAATTTGAAGGGAAATTATGAAACAGAGTTAAAAGAGATTATTTATGTTTTTTGCAAATAGTCCGGGTAGCCATTTGATTACCTGTTCAGGAGTCTTATGGCATGGGGGTAAAAGCTGTTGAGAAGCCTCTTGGACCTAGACTAGGCGCTCCGGTACCGCTTTCCATGCGGTAGCAGAGAGAACAGTCTTTGACTGGGGTGGCTGTGGTTGTTGACTATTTTTATGGCCTTTCTCTGACACCGCCTGGTGTAGAGGTCCTGGATGGCATCTTGTTTGAAAATAGAAGGTAACGTGTAGGAACTAAAATATTTATGTGATATTTCTGCAGTGTGCCGACTTGACGGATCCCATGGGATGATGTGGCACACTCTATGCTGATAAACCTATTTTTTGCCTTGGTATAGCTCTATTCGGACTGGTTTTACTAGAGACGTTGGTTTTGTAATTGTTATATAAGCATGTGCGCTATTCCACGGCACGATTCACACAATATTTGTTTTTCACAACTCCCCTGTAATTCAACATTTTTTCTAATTGGATTGACTCTTATGACGGAAGCATGGAGGGTTTTGTTGTGGCGTAAAGCTATTTGATGTCTAGACGATAATAGGCAACACTGATGACTCTTATTTGGCTGCCAAATGTATAGGTCTCCCCATAATATTTAAATTGATGAAGTGCGATCATAGGCTAATCATTATTTTAACGATCCATGATAGACGTCCTTCCTAATAACGATGCCCCCCACCCTGCTGATTTGAGCTTCTGAACCATATTTGAACATGATTGTGTTTGTGGATGAGAAAGTGAACATGCCTTTTCCAAAAAGTTTTGCGGAAATAGTATAGTGCTTTGCGATGTAGCTAGGTTTTCACGCCAACCCTAATCTAGCGCGTCTGATTCAATAATTAGCTGGTTGATAAACTGATCAGGTTAGTTACAACTGGGGTTGGAGCGAAGACCTACAGGAATTTAGCTCTCAGAGACTAAGGTTGGAGAGCCCTGACCTAGGACATCAACAGCCAACCAGTGTTTCATTAAATAATCTATAGGCACAAGTTTTTATTGCACATTTAGGCATAATTAAACTGATGCTGTTGGCGATTTTCAACTTCAATTCACTGGCACTATGAAGAATAGCTTAACCATACTCATTGATAGCCTAATATATACTTTTGGTGAATTTACGAGGCATTGCTAGACGTGCCATTGCTACACTGAACAAAAATATAAACGCAGCATACAACAACTTCAATGGTTTGACAGAGTTACAGTTAATATAAGGAAATCAGTCAATCAAAAATAAATGCATTAGGCCCTAACCTATGGATTTCACATGACTGGGTATTCAGATATGCATCTGTTGGTTCTCACAGAATGTAGGGGAGCGGATCAGTTAAATGAAACAATCTGAAAACCAGTCAGTATCTGACCAGTATCTGATTTGTCTCATGCAACGTGACACATCTTCTTCGCATAGATTTGATCAGGCTGTTGATTCACGCTGTCTGCCATCTGCCCGGGTACAGTTGAAACCAGGATTCATCCGTGAAGACCACACTTCTCCAGTGTGCCAGTAGCCATCGAATGTGAGCATTTGTCCACTGACGCCGGTTACTACGCCAAACTGCAAACGTAAGGTTTTCCAGAACAATCCTCATTCCATGCAATCTCACACATTGATCTTGTGTTTATATCAGATCCTCAAAAGGTTCTACAGCTGCACCCCCGAGAGCACTGGTTGCATCACTGCCTGGAATGGCAACTGCTCGGCCTCCGACCACAAGGCACTACAGAGTGTGTGTGTATGGCCCAGTACGTCATTAGGACCAAGCTTCCTGCCATCCAGGACGTCTATATCAGGCGGTGTCAGAGGAAGCTCTAAAAATTGTCAAAGACTCCAGCCACCCTAGTCATAGACTGTTATCTCTGCTACCGCACGGCAATCGATACCGGAGCGCCAACTCAAGGTCCAGAAGTCTTCTTAACAGCTTCTACCCCCAAGCCACAAGACTCCTGAAGAGCTAATCAAAGGGCTACCCAGACCCCTATTTTACGCTGCTGCTACTCTGTTTATTATCTATGCAAAGTCACTTTAACTCTACCTACATGTACATATAACCTTGACTAACCGGTGGCCCCGCACATTGACTCTGTACCAGTATCCCCTGTGTATAGCCTTGCTTGTTATTTTGCTGCTGCTGTTTAATTACTTTTTACTTTTTTCTATTTTTTACTTAACACATTTAAAATATTTTCTTAACTTCTTAAAGCATTGTTGGTTAATGGCTTGTAAGTAAGCATTTCACTGTAAGGTCTACACCTGGTGCATGTGACAAATAACATTTTATTTGTCACATGTATATATATGTATGATTAAAATGAATAATAATAATAAACCTTTGCGAAGTGAATTGTCTGTGTACAGTGCAACAGACACTTGAAGTGAAATACAGTTTACATGGAAATGACACTTTGGGACACATTTAATTGCAAAGTGATCTTTCATATAATTGATATACATGTTAATTACTGATACCTCCACTATGCTCACATGTTCTTGACCTGATTTGTTTTATGTTGTTTGCACAGCCAACGCTCTCACAGGAGTATTTACATGAACATTCCTGCTGGCCTACTTTTCCAAAAATCCATTCATACCACAGAAACATAACCACTGAAGGTTGGCCTTTCTCAGTTAGGTACGGAAATCCATTAATCCAATCCTAGTCTCATGGCCATCCCACACTTGAACTGGGTGCAGAGATTTGTCAAATCCCGTACAACAATCGCAGGTCCTGCAGCCAGGCAGCCACTTCCTGTAGTTCAGGAACAGGATGTGATGCCATCAGGCGAGGCCAGCCATCTTGTTGAGCAGGGCCATCTGGTGCTGGAGGCCAGAGTTCGCAGTGGGTTGGAGTAGCCCTGAAACCGAGGAGGAGGAAAGAAAATAGGATAATAGAAACAGTCAATTTTACAATTGTAAACTGCCCTGACGGTGTCTCCAGTAATGACACTTCTGCAATATATATATTTACTTTCATTGTACTGGTGTGAGTATATAGTTTGTCACTGCTACATGTTTCCACGATGATGTTGAATTACCTACCATCATCTCGGCCAGGGGCACGGTGGCCAACAGCAACTTTATGGCGAATCTGGATGTCCCGGATGGCCCCTCGCCCTTGAGCTAGGTCACCCAGCACGAGGCTCAGGTGCTCCTCCCCCACCGTCACCTCCAGTGTCATCACAGGCTCCAACACAGAGCCTACAGAAATGGACAAACACAACACTGTTACTACTGTAGTATTACTATCACCAACAAACATGCTACTGTATTGCTAATGCCTTTTTTCTTCTATGGGCACTCACAAACCACTGAGGAGACTACAGTACATAGGCAGAGATCATCTCACATTGTGTACACAACTCTATCAAAGGTGTTCCTGTGCAAGTGCTAATGTACAGTACTAGTCAAAAGCTTGGACACACCTACTCATTCAAGGGTTATTCTTTATTTTACTATTTTCTACATTGTAGAATAATAGTGAAGAAATCAAAACAATGAAATAACACAGATGGAATCATGTAGTAACCAAAAAAAGTGTTAATTGTACATTTGAGATTCTTTAAAGTAGCCACTCTTTGCCTTGATGACAGCTTTGCACAAGCTTGGCATTCTCTCAACCAGCTTCATGAGTCACCTGGAATGCATTTCTATTAAACAGGTGTCTTGATAAAAGTTAATTTGTGGAGTTTTTCTTTCTTAATGTGTTTGAGCCAATCAGTTGTGTTGTGACAAGGTAGGGTTGGTATACAGAAGATAGCCCTATTTGATAAAAGACCAAGTCTATATTATAGCAAGAACAGCTCAAATAAACAAATCAAAATGACAGTCCTTCATTACTTTAAGACATGAAGGTCAGTTATTCTTGAAAGTAAAGAACTTTGAAAGTTTCTTCAAGTGCAGTCGCAAAAACCATCAAGCGCTATGATGAAACTGGCTCTCCTGATGACCGCCACAGGAAAGGAAGACCCAGAGTTACCTCTGCTGCAGAAGATAAGTTCATTAGAGTTACCAGACTCTAATTGCAGCCCATATAATTGATTCACAGAGTTCAAGTAACAGACACATCTCAACATCAACTGTTCAGAGGAGACTGCTTGAATCAAGCATTCGTGGTCGATTTGCTGCAAAGAAACCACCACTAAAGGACACCAATAATAATAAGACTCTTGCTTGGGCCAAGAAACACGAGCAATGGACATTAGACCAGTGGAAATCTGTCCTGATGAGTCCAAATTTGAGATTTTTGGTTCCAACCGCTGTGTCTTTGTGAGACGCAGAGTAGGTGAATGGTTGATCTCTGCATGTGTAGTTCCCACTGTGAAGTATAGAGGAGGAGGTGTGATGGTGTTGGGGTACTTTGCTGGTGACCCTGCCAGTGATTTATTTTGTATTTGAGCGACACTTAACTAGCATGGCTATCACAGCATTCTGCAGCAATACGCCATTCCATCTGGTTTGCGCTTAGTGGGACTATCATTTGTTTTTCAACAGGACAATGACACAACACACCTACAGGCTGTGTAAGGGCTGCATGAGATGACCTGTTCTCCACAATCACCCGACCTCAACCCAATTGAGATGGTTTGGGATGAGTTGTCCCACAGAGTGAAGGAAATGCATCCAACAAGTGCTC
Organism: Oncorhynchus mykiss; assembly: GCF_057628025.1. Lineage (NCBI taxonomy): Eukaryota > Metazoa > Chordata > Actinopteri > Salmoniformes > Salmonidae > Oncorhynchus > Oncorhynchus mykiss. The sequence goes on along the minus strand of NC_143031.1, from coordinate 34,703,066 downwards.
AGCAAATGTGGGAACTCCTTCAAGACTGTAGGGAAAGCATTCCAGGTGAATCTGGTTGAGAGAATGCCAAGAGAGTGCAAAGCTGTCATCAAGGCAAAGGGTGGCTACTTTGAATAATCTAAAAAATAAAAAATATTTTGATTTGTTTTACACTTTTTTGGTTACTACATGATACATGTGTTATTTCATAGTTTTGATGTTTTCACTATTATTCTACGATGTAGAAAATAGCACAAAAAGAAAAGAAAAACCCTTGAATGAGTACTTTTGACTGGTACTGTATATTTATAAATGTATTTATTTAGTTTTTAGGGGGTGCTGCGGCACCCTCAGCACACCCACTTACTGCAGCTATGTTCATATAGAAAAGTAGTGTAAGGGGTTGTGTCTGTTCTATAACTTCCAGTGCATTTGGAAAGTATTCAGACCCTTTGACATTTTCCAAATTTTTGTTATATTACACCCTTATTCTAAAATGTATTAAATTGTTTTTTCACCTCATCAATCTACACACAATACCCCATAACGACAAAGCAAAAACTGTTTAGACATTTTCACAAATGAATTACAAGTAAAAAAAACGAAATATTTTATTTACATAAGTATTCAGACCCTTTATTCACCACTTTGTTGAAGCAGCTTTGGCAGCGACTTCAGCCTCAAGTCTTCTTGGGTATGACGCTACAAGCTTGGCACACCTGTATTTGGGGAGTTTCTCCCATTCTTTTCTGCATATCCTCTTAAGCTCTGTCAGGTTAAATGGGGAGTGTCACTGCACAGCTATTTTCAGGTCTCTCAAGAGATGTTCGATCGGGTACAAGTCCGGGCTCTGGCTGGACCACTCAATGAATTTCAGAGGCTTGTCCCGAAGCCACTCCTGCGTTGTCTTAGGGTCGTTGTCCTGCTGGAAGGTGAACCGTCGACCCAGTCTGAGGCTCTGAGCACTCTGGAGAAGGTTTTCATCAAGGATCTCTCTGTACTTTGCTCTGTTAATCTTTCCCTTGATCCTGACTAGTCTCCCAGACCCTGCCGCTGAAAAACATCCCCACAGCATGATGCTGTCATCACCATGCTTCACCGTATTGATTTTGCCAGGTTTCCTCCAGACATGACGCATGGCATTCAGGCCAAAGAGTTCAATCTTGGTTTCATCAGACCAGAGAATCTTGTTTCTCATGGTCTGAGAGTCTTTAGGTGCCTTTTAGCAAACTCCAAGCGGCCTGTCATGTGCCTTTTACTGAGGAGTGGCTTCCGTCTGGCCACTCTACCATAAAGGCCTGATTGGTAGAGTGCTGCAGAGATGGTTGTCCTTCTGGAAAGTTCTCCCATCTCCACAGATAAATTCTGGAGCTCTGTCAGAGTGACCATCGTGTTCTTGGTCACTTCCCTGACCAATACCTTTCTCCCTTGATTGCTCAGTTTGGCCAGGCAGCCAGCTCTAGGAACTTCTTCCATTTAAAATCCAGACTGTATCACATCCAGCCATGATTGGGAGTCCCATAGGGAGGCGCACAATTGGGCCAGCGTCATCCGGGTTTGGCCTGGGTAGGACGTCATTGTAAATAAGATTTTTTCTTAACTGACTTGCCTAGTTAAATAAAGGTTAAATAAAAAATAAAAAATAAGAATGTTGGAGGCCACTGTGTTCTTGGGGACCTTCAATGCTGCAGATTTTTTTTCGTAGCCCTACCCAGATCTGTGCCTCAACACAATCCTGTCTCGGAGTTCTACTGACAATTTGTTCGACCTCATGGCTTGGTTTTTGCTCTGACATGCACTGTCAACTGTGGGACCTTATAAAGACAGGTGTGTACCTTTCCAAATCATGTCCAATCAGTTGAATTTACCACAGGTGAACTCCAATCAAGTTGTAGAAACATCTCAAGGATGAGCAATGGAAACAGGATGCACCTGAGCTCAATTTCGATTCTCATATCAAAGGGTCTGAATACTTATGTAAATAAGGTATTTCAGTTTTGTATTTGTGATACATTTGCAAACATGTCTAAAAACCTGTTTTCACGGTGTTATTATGGGGTATTGTGTGTAGATAGATGAGGAAAAATATTAAAAATCTAAGTGTATTTGTCACATGCGCAGAATACAACAGGTGTTGTAGACCTTACAGTGAAATGCTTACTTACAAGACCTAACCAAAAATGCAGTTTAAAAAAAGAGGAATAAGAAATAAAAGTAACAAATAATTAAAGAGCAGTAGTAAAATAACAATAATTTAATCAATTTTAGAATAAGGCTGTAACATAACAAAATGTAAAAAGTCAAAGGGTCTGAATACTTTCCAAATGCACTGTATACACATTGCAATTCAATCTGCAACGCTCTAACGTTACGTCCCAAAAAGCGTACCATTTTGGCGTAGGGCATTCTGAGAGTGCGTAGCTATTGCGCAATGCTACACTGTTCCCAAAAGCGCGTCTTTATCAGAACTGCACGGATCGGATGAGTTCCTGCTTTTGCGGAAGCGAAAAGGAACGGAAGCCAGCGCCAGATAGCTTGCAAGGGTGGAGTAAAATACACCATAAAATAAACAGATAACAATTCACAGAAATACACACTGCTTGTTCTTTTGCCACCAATATACCGAAAGCCTGCCGAGGAGATGGGGGACAAGGCGGGCACCAGGTAAGGATTCATTCCCCCGCAATCTCGTATTTTCTACTCCCTTGTCAGTGTGTGTGTTGTTGTGTGTGAAAGCACGAGCACGGGGAGCTAGCTACGCTAGCATCTTAGCATCACTTGAGACCAGCCTATTCCCCTTACATCAACATCAGATTGGTCCATACTTACCAAGGCAAGAATAGCAACTAGCTATCTAATTAAACTTTAGAGACCATTTAGCCAAAACGACCATAGTCGTAGGATTTCGAGAGCAGTGTTTGTGTTGTTGTTAGCCAGACCCATATGTTTCCTAGCTAGCTAATGTTAGCAGAGGTAGTTAGCGAGCTAGAACTCTTCGGGCGGAAGAGTCTTCGCAATCCACCGGAATATCCCTGTTTTACCTACACCTTGATGACGATAACATAATTTCTAGTTTAACTAGACAACTAGCTAGTTTCACTTCAATTGCAACAGTTTTAGTAAGCATGTTCTAGCTAGCTGCAGGGTGGGGTAAACGGTGTTATGATGGCCCCCGCGGTGTGTGTGGGTTTAGGTACAACTCGCATCCAACAACTAACGTTACTGTAGCTAGCTCAAAATGAACGAATGAGCTGATATGCATGATTGATGTACTGTTTTGAGTCCTGGCTAATTAGCTGTCTGTTTATTTGGCCCTCAGTGACATCTATTTGATGTACATTTTACGCTTAATCGCCCAGTGTTATTTCATGCATAGATAAATATCCTGCATGTAAACAAACAAACACAAACACAGTCTATCAAGCTATTGATACCATGTGCCATATACGTGATTACTGTATATAGGCATGTTGTATAGCCACTGTTGTGTGCTGTCCATATCAGGCCAGGACAAGGATGCAGCTATTCATACACTTGCCGGCCTGACACCTTTGATAACTTCAAAGTATTTTGCTCTTGGTAATCAGCTGCTTGTATCTTCATCAGTATGTACAGTCTGACTCTGAGCAGCTGTACTTCTCCACTAGGTTATTCTGGATCGATGTCCTCTGCAAGTGACTATAAATAATGTGGAATATATTTGGAGAATGCAGCATGGTTCTCTACTGACATTTTTCATTGATTTTATTTATTGGTTATTGTGCAGTGGACAGGGTCACTTTCATGTAGAAGGTTTGACGTAAACGGTCAGATTGGTGTTTAGGTTCAGTGTTTTGAGATTTAGGGTCAAGGTCAGGTTAATAGGCGTTTCTCTTGTGGTTTCTGAAGCGTCAGCAGCAGTGATGACGACCCCCTGATGGATGCTCGTGAGCAAGTGGAGTGGTGTTTTTGAGGGGTCAAGGGTTTGGATGGTAACTAGTCAGGAGGTATAAAATGTAGCACTGGCTCGTAAATGAAGAGTCAGCAGAGCACTAGGCCAATGAGATTCAAACTGAGCATGTGCGAGAAGACAAGACATGCCCTGTCCCGTGTCCACTACACACTCACTATAGTTAAATGATATCCCAAGTCAAACTTACTACCATATGCTGTTAGTGTGCTCATGTTCTCCACCACTGGTGGGAAAGGGTAAAGTGTTCACCTTCTTCCACTAGCCCTGGTCAGAAATGGACTAGTAGTCAGTGGTCCCTCTTCATTCTCCTAATGTTAAGGAGTTGTTGACTTGTCCTTATCAGTTAGTTATCAGCAGTCACTGGGATGAGTTTCTTTGCAAATTTAGCCTAGATATCCCATTTATGACAGGACTACAGTCGTTCAATGCTCGCCAGTTAATATCCTCTTTCCTCCTATATGCACGCACACACTGTGTTACACCTTGCCACATTCCATGAACCTCTCACAAGTATGTGTGTTTGCGTACCTAGGTTAGGTATGCATAGGGTGTGTGTAGGCCTAGTCTGTGATAGTGAAAGTGCTCTCTGAGAATTTAGTTCAGAAACTATTGTTGAACATAATTTTTTTTCCTGCATGCTATCAATACTCCTTTGTAGATATTCCTAGTGAAATGAGGAAGGAGTTTTTTTGTCCTGTTGTTTTTGTGGCAGTCGGCAGCAGGAAATGGCCTCTATTTGCTAGGAGAGAGTTTCCTGTCCAGATGCAGGATATTGGGTCTAACCCTACACCTCAGGGACATGATAGAGGACAAACTGGACGAACACCAGGGGCGTATTCATTACGTGGATTCGGTTGCTAAATGTTTCTTAAATGGAAGCAAACAAAACGAGGAGTGACCTACCTTAATTTGTCCAATTAAAACACTAATTCTAGTAGCAAAATGTTACATTTTGCAACTGTTTGGACTAATGATTACACCCCAGAGGTGTGAAAGTTACACCCCATACTTTATAGGCTATAGCTTCTTACTTGATCAAATCTCTCTTTCTTTCTATCTCACTTTCTATCTCCCGTGTCCTTTTGTCAGAGTCTTCAAGAAATCAAGCCCCAACTGCAAGGTAAAGGACATGAGTATTGCATGACTAGTTGTATCCTTTGATGGTTTATGTTATTAATTGTGACACTTTCACATTTGTATAAAGTCCTCTACTTCCCTCCCTCCTTTCTGCAGGTCACAGTATACCTGGGAAAGAGAGACTTTGTGGATCACCTTGACCAGGTGGACCCAGTCGGTAAGTGCTGGATGGTCAATGAGTTTACTGGTGAGAGCATCATGGGACTCTCATAAAACTGCCTCATTTTATTGTTCGTAAACTCTGTGTTTCAAACAATTAATATTGTCTAATCAAAACCTTACCTCTTTACATTTTCCTTTCTCACAGATGGTGTGATTCTAGTGGACCCCGACTATCTGAAAGAAAGGAAAGGTATGAGTTGGCATCTTCCTCATTCTCTCCACTGTTTTGTCTCCTCTATTATTTTGCCATTTTATATCAACCTCTTCTGATGTTCAAACCCCTCCTCCTTCTCCCCAGTGTTTGTGACTCTGACGTGTGCATTCCGCTATGGCCGTGAGGACCTGGACGTGCTGGGCCTGTCATTCCGGAAGGATCTGTACATCTCCACCTTCCAGGCCTTTCCTCCAATCGCAGAGGAACGCAAAGCCAACAGTCGCTTGCAGGAAAGACTACTGAAGAAACTGGGCCAGCAGGCACACCCCTTCTACTTCACAGTGAGTCAAGTAGAGACACACAACCACACACACACATGAACATGCATATACTTTGAGTCTGTAAAATATGGCAAATTTGTGTCTCTCTCAGATTCCCCAGAACCTGCCGTGCTCAGTCACCTTACAGCCAGGACCAGAAGACACTGGGAAGGTAAAGACGCTTGAGCATCACTTCATGCAAACTTATACATTATATGACGGATATCTAAACTCAGCCATTTCCATACCTTTAGAGTCAACAATACACATCCACATGACGCTAATAATGCCGATTTGATCGTTTATGTCCATGTCGCTTCTCCTTTCCTCCACCTTTCCCTCTTTAGGCATGTGGGGTAGACTTTGAGATCCGAGCGTTCTGTGCCAAATCGATAGAGGAGAAGATTCACAAACGGTACAAAAGCCATTTTACTCTGTCTTCTGCAGGAGCTTTTTAGGGTCTGTAATCATTGAAAACATGTGATGTGCATTTCTCTATGTTTTTAGTTAGTCAGCAAAGTTGGTGATCTGTAACGTGTGTGTTGTGTAGGAACTCTGTGCGGCTAGTGATCCGTAAGGTGCAGTATGCCCCAGAGAAGCCTGGGCCTCAGCCCATGGTGGAGACCACACGGAGCTTCCTCATGTCGGACCGCTCACTACACCTGGAGGCCTCTCTGGATAAAGAGCTCTACTACCATGGAGAACCCATCAGCGTGAATGTTCACGTCACCAACAACTCCACCAAGACTGTCAAAAGAGTCAAAATCTCAGGTACCTGTCTTTCATCAAAGTTGTATCAATTGTTTTTTTATGACTCTAGGCTCTATTCGCTCTTCTCTCCTCTGTTTTCTTTTGTATGTGTGTGGTTAACTCTTTCTTTCCCTCTCCCCAGTGCGACAGTATGCTGATATCTGTCTGTTCAGTACGGCTCAGTACAAGTGTCCAGTGGCTCAGGTGGAGGCAGAGTGAGTATTTTACCTGACTATTATACCTATCACTCCTCAGTTCCTTTATTTCCACTTTGCCTGTTTCCTTTTATACATCACACCTAGGGCTGTTGCGGTGAGGTATTACTGCCACACAGGCAGTCATAAGTCATGACCACAGTAAAATTCTACTTGAACATTGAGTCAGGGTAATCTCTTTTTATGCACTCTGGACATGCATTAGTAGTAGCTTACCCAACTCCCTAACGATCATCAGGTGGCTAATGGCCTGGTACTCAGGGCTCTATTGTTCGTTTAACCCAGTGGTTCCCAAACAGGGGTACTAGGACCCCTGGGGGTACTTGGCCTATCCACAGGGGGTACTGGAAGACTGATTGGTCAAATCTACACGAGGGGGTACTCTGGGCAGAGCAAAATTAAATGGGTGGTACAGTAACCAAAAAAGGTTGGGAACCACTGCTCCAACCACTCTGACGTCTATGTAATCGAAAATCACATCAAACACTTATCATCAAGGCAGTAGGTGCTTTTACAACTTACCTCACTGTGCTTGATTAATTTGAAGAAAGAAGTTCAACAATAGGTTGAAACTGAGTGAAAAACATGGTCGTTGTGGATGTTGTTTCAAAGCCTAACACAACAAAATGGACAGCGCTTTCTAAGGTGATGATTAATTCAAAGCATACATATGCATATTAGAGCTTATGCATAGGCCTATATATGAGCCCAAGCCCCCAAATCCCCCTGAATTTAAATAAAGATTGTGCCATTAAATAGCCAACTACATATTATGCATGGCAGAAAAACATAAATACTGATTCATTATATCTTTGGTACATAATCGGTCTATCTTAAATGAAAGAAATTCAGATTTAGACTATAATTATAGTGAATTTGTTGTAGATTTTGAGTAATAGGGAATTTAAACAAATTATAATAATGGACTGACACATTACCTTGAGCTACAAAATATCTCACCACTGTGAGTTTCAATCTCCTCTCCTTTATTCCTTTCTCCAGCACGCAGAGAGAGAGGGGCTGTTATAACAGTTTAATGAAATATGTTTAGTTGTGAAAACATGTTACTATCGATGTTCCCAAACAGATTTCACTTGGTTTCACAAATTAAACACTGGGTAGCTGCAGGAACAGGGTTGGAGAGCACAGAGTTTGGCCTGAATATCACCTGTGTCGCAGCGAAATTACTGGAATAGTCTACCCAACATGAGTGAAAACCGTACCGGCAGGAAAGTGGCCTCCATTCGCTATTCCAGTGCATACGGATGACATGTATTTTTTGTATTGCTTGTTTGATAATGGGCCATTATAAATTGCAACTAATTTGACATATTAGTAAAGATGAGTTCATATTCAGAATAGTCTGATTGGTGGAAATATGATCACTTGATGAGAGAACAGCGTATGCAGCCTGAGGTAAGGAGCAGAGCTCAAGCTTTTTTGTTGTTGCGACTTTCTCAAATCATCAATAGCCTATAGTCGGATCATACAGCCCATATATCTTTGATTTCTAAATCATTTTAAGGTTTGTATCATTCACAACTAAAGTTGCCAAATAACTCTAAACCTAGCGCATAGGACTTGTTTCAAATAATCACTTTTACGCTCAACATAGCCACTTCATATGCGCTCTCTCTCGCTCCGGAATGGGAATATTATCCAGTCTATTTTTATCAGCTAAGTTCAATTATATTCTTCTTACTATAAAATCATATCATGTTCTCGGGACTTATACGCATATATTGTCTGCTAAACGAACAAGCCTACAGGTTATGGCATATTTTTTTATTTAAATTTTTTTTTTTTTATAGCCAGATAACACACAGCAGGCCAACTTATATACTGTTCTTTTGAAATACATTTATTTCAAATCATAATGTTTTTTTTAGACCTGCCTAAAATAAATGAATTTATTGTTATGGTGTATATTCAATTAGTTTTATTCAACTTTTTAAAATGTCGATGTTCCAAAGGTGTGCGTCAGAGGCTTGTATGCTACTTGTCTGAGTGGAGCCTGGAGATGTTACTTTAACATGATTGTTAATTAACAGTCTGAGACGGCCAGTCTTTTGCATGACAATAACCTGCTGACCGCTGTAGCACCAGACGTCATGGTATATAGACTATGTTGGTGAGCATTAAAGGTTTGGTTATACCATGTTTGATTTCTGGCGCCGTTCTGCCATTGTATACCAGTATTTTAGGATGAACAAATGTTGAAACAACATTTACCCTGGTCTGGCAAGGAACAACAAAATGTTGAGTTTGTAATTCTAAACAAAGTTCCTTCTATGCTACAGGTAGAGGACAAAACATGGAAACTCTGTGGGAATGAGAAACAACAAAGCAGAGGCTACATTGGTTCATCAACATTTGAGGCTACTTTAGATAGCAGAGAAACACCCTGTAATTTTGTGTATGTCAAAAAGAGTGGTGAAGCACTGTCTGTTACCCTGAGCACATCCCCCATCCTCTGGTAGTTCTGAACTACTGCAGTATAGCCAGTCATGCATTGTGGCTGGTAGCACCTGGGGATTTGCTGTTAGCTGGAATGACGCTGTGTAAAGCTTGTGTGTGTGTGCGTGTTTCTTTGGGTCGGAGCTTTCTCAGGGGCTACGTAGCAGATCTTAGATTGTTCTCGGATCTAGTTTGACTGTGTCTGCCTTGCTCGGTGGCGTTGGTGGCATCCATCCGCAAAGCCCAACTGAAGAGTAGCAACAGGAGGGAAGAGAGTGGATTTGAACCGCCATTCCTGAAGCCAGAACGACAACCCACTTGTCAGATATTGTTCACTTCATCTTTTGTTTTCATCAATTTCCTCTTTTGCTTTCTGTTAACCTTTAATATTTTATACATGCAAGAAAGAAAAATAGTATCATGTTTATAGCTAAGTTAGCTAAAAAGTCCTCTTCCAGGCCCACAGCCTCATCTAGCAAGTATGGCTGCTGTTCAAACAAATTCACTGTAGACTTGATATTTATCTAAGAAGTGTAAGGCAATATGAATAAATCATACATATTTATCTTTTCAATAGTGTATGATCCATGTACTGTATGAATACTTTCCAGGAGTAGCCCTGTTATTTTGTATTAGTCTGGAAGTTTGATTTGGTACAGGGGACCCTTGTTTCTAATAATATCCTGTATAGTTCTGGCTCGGGCTTGCTCTCCCTCCCCCATCCTTTCCTGTTCATGCCATTATCATTTTTCAGATTTCCAAGGCATCTCTTAATAACTTCTAGCTTGTGATCAGGGGTTTTTCCATACCTTCTTGTCCAGATCTATTGATATTCCAGTTATGCCCCAGGTGTGCTGATAGGTGTGTGTGTTCCTCTCCTCAGTGACCAGGTGTCGTCTAGCTCTACGTTCTGTAAGGTGTACACCCTCACACCCACGCTAGACAAGAACCGTGAGAAGAGGGGCCTGGCCCTGGACGGAAAGCTCAAACATGAGGACACCAACCTGGCCTCCAGCACCATGTATGATGACTCACACACACAAACACTGTAGTCTGGCATCCAGAACCATGTTAGATAATAATTACACTCTCTCTAGCTTGGCCTCAGCAATATTTCACATACCACACATACTGTAACTTGGCCAGCATATGAGTTTACACATGCTAAGGGAGTGGTTGAGCTCATAAATGCATTTATTCTGATTTATTTTCAAACGCAGCACCCTAGAAGATGCAAGAACCCATCCCTTACTGAGAACCTTTTTCACCACCCTCTCTTTCTCTCATGTTTGTGTTTCAGTGTTAAGGATGTAACTAACAAGGAGGTCCTTGGAATCCTGGTCTCCTACAGGGTCAAAGTAAAACTGGTCATCTCTCGTGGAGGGTGAGTTCCACATGAGTCTGGTCAATATCAATACGATGTTGTGGGGGGGTTCTGTGCAGGTACACACTGCAGTGTTTTCCTTACGCACTACTTTTTCTACTTCATATATTAACTAGGCTTCTTTTAATTTAAAAACCTCAAAGTCTAAGGGTGTTTCTCAAAATACATACTACCTCCGAACACGCAAATTGGTGCACTTGAGGGTTGGAGTATGAGTTCAAATCAAAGTATGTGAAACAGATCACAGGGACCTTCTTGATACCTACTCCATTTGTACATATTTTGAAGCATGCATCGACACAAGCAAAGAATTATGACGGAACCATGTAAAAAATTATGCAACATTTCTTGAAATCAATGGCATGCATTATTTGAGTTGAAGCGAGAGAATTAAATGTTGCCTGTTCACATCTCATATTTCCTGACTACAATATTTTATCTTGATATGTTAATAAATACATGCTGTGTTAATTTTGGCATGTTTTCCTGCCTATGTACCGTATACTGGCTAGCTACTAGTACTGTTAGATGGCCACAAAGAATTGTTAGCTAGACTTGTATCATCTTGTATAATTTTTGCTTGATTTTATTTTACCTTCTATTTAACTAGGCAAGTCAGTTAAGAACAAATTCTTATTTGCAATGGAGGCCTACCCCGGCCAAACCCGGATGACGCTGGGCCAATGGTGCGCCGCCCTATGGGACTCCCAATTACGTCTGGATGTGATTCAGCCTGGATTCGAACCAGGGACTATAGTGACACCTCTTGCACTGAGATGCAGGGCCTTAGACCGCTGTGCCACTCGGGAGCCCAGCTGTTAAACTATCTGGTTAGCTACATTATTATGATTCACATATAGCTAGCTGATAATTATGAAGTAAAACGGTTGCTTTGTGTTTATCTTGTTTCGTCTCTATTGCCATTGTTTTCATGATTGGAAAACAGTTCAGTGAATGGGTAAGTCAATAGGGCTAACTGGCTAGCTAGCCGTGAAGAATTGGTAGCTACCCATGAAAAATGTACATCTACCTTGCATAACATTAGTTTTAGGTCAATTTTGCCTGTTTAACTACATTATTACGATTCACATATCTAGTTGATTATTATGAAGTGAAATGTTTGCTTTGTGTATATATCTTGTTTAATCTATTGTTGCCATTGTCCTGGCTGGAAGAAGGTTCAGTGAATGGAGAGGTAAAGTGTGAGGTAATACAGTAGGGAGACTGCGAGTGCTTCTCAAATGTATTGTTTTATGGGGTTTTTTTTCCCACACTTTCGTCTTCACAAGAACATGATCTGAGAATGCACTCTTGAGCATGAGAGTGTGGAGCACGGTAGTATGAAAAATTGAGAAACACCCTAAGCCTCTCGGTTCTAAGCTGACATGTGGAATTGTTTTAAGGTGGTCATAACATAGATCATTTAGCTATTTGTTTTGGAATTGTAGGACTCCTTTAGGTATAAAAAAATAACTATGCATATAAATATTAAACAAGTATTGAATTTGGCCTTTACTACTATAGCCCATAGAAACGCATTGAATAACATATTCATAAATGGCAAAAGACAGAAAAAAAAATAATTATAAGGTTTAATAAGAAAGCTCAGGAAATATACACACTACAGGTCAAAAGTTTTAGAACACCTACTTATTCAAGTGTTTTTCTTTATTTGTACTATTTTCTACATTGTAGAATAATAGTGAAATAACACAGATGGAATCATGTAGTAACCAAAAAATGTTATAAAATATATTTGGATTTGTTTATTTGAGATTCTTCAATGTAGCCACCCTTTCCCTTGATGACATCTTTGCACGCTCTTGGCATTTTCTCAACCAGCTTCATGAGGTAGTCACCTGGAATGCATTTCAATTAACAGGTGTGCCTTAAGTTAATTTGTGGAATTTCTTACCTTAATGCATTTGAACCAATCAGTTGTGTTGTGACAAGGTAGGAGGATATACAGAAAATCTGGTGAAAGACCAAGTCCATATTATGGCAAGAACAGCTCAAATAAGCAAAGAGAAACGACAGACCATCATTACTTTAAGACATGAAGGTCCGTCAATACGTAACATTTCAAGAACTTTGACATTTTCTTCAAGTGAAGTCACAAAGACTATGATTAAACTAGCTCTCATGAGGACTGCCCTTGAGAATTTTCCTGCAGTTATATATTGTTTCTCAACAGGGAATCCATGTTTACTTGACAGAATACAACCTTTTTTCTTAGGTTTTTGCCACAATAAATGTAATTGAACGACTAGACTAGTTTTTCTGACTAGATTACTAATCTACCCTTCACTTCAAGTCTGAAACCCTACCAACTCTTTGACTCACAAACATCCTGTCCCCTCCCTGACAATCCCACCCACAGTGATTGATTGACAGGCCAAACTGTTAAAGGGATAGTTCGCCCACATTTCTAAATGACACATTGGTTTCATTACCCTTAGTGTCCATAGCCACAGAGCCAATAAAATACATAATTTTAAGAACAAACATCATTGTGGCAGTTCATATCTTGCAGTAAAATTGTAAATATAATTTTAATCTCAAGAGACTGGTTTAGTGATATATACGGTTATATTACTTAGAAAATAGCTCTGATCATATAGGCCTAGACAATATTAACAACACACTGAATTCATAAATTTTAATTAAGTCACAACCTGGGAGGTAAAGTCGTTAAAGTATTCAACAATTAACTGTGTATTTTGAATAGAATCAAGGAATTAGAATGTATCAGAGGTCACCAAAATAACACTTGTTCTGCAAAAAACAATATCCAGGAGGGCATGCCCCCCCCTCGCTGGCTACTTCCATGTCCTCAGGGAAACACTGACACACACATCTACCACTGACCACACACATGCTGTAGTCTACACACACGCGCACACACACACCTTTACACTCCAATCTGTATCATACACTCCTGATACTCTGCCACTACAACTTGTGTATAAACAGTCATAAAATCACGTCTCCCAGACCCTCACTCGTCTTTCTGCTCCTCCCACTCCACTCACTGGTGCGCCATGCTTTGTGGTCTCCCCTCTCGGTTACGGTTGCCTTGGTTTTGAGTTCCCGCCTCATTTCATCTTCCCTCCTGTGGTTTGTGTCTCTCTCGCCTCCTGTGTTTGTCCGCCCATCTGTTTGTTTGTGCGTCTCTCTCCCTCCACCCGTGCATCTGCTCTTGCATTGGGTCATCTCAGGCTGCTGAGTGGCGTGTTAGAAAGGTAATATGACATCCCAGCCACCACCTACATGTGTGTGTGGTGATCTTATACCCTACTGCCATTTGTGTGTGTGCGCGCTTGGTTGAGTGTCTGTGCGCCAGAACCGCCATCGGTGCCTCTTAAGTGTGTATGTGTGGTTATTTTACATACCAGCCATTGTATGTCAAATCTCACCTGCAGATGCTAAGCTGCAGCCTCCTGTGTTCTCCCTGCCTGAGTCAGTCCTAACCCTAAGGATGGTGTGAGGTTTCATTAGGCCCAAAGTCACACTGATGCAGAGTTATCAATGCAGTGTTGAGGGGAATTAAGCTTGAATATATTAAGTCTGCACATCTTGGTGTTCAGGCTTTGATTTATTACAATTCATTGGTTATTACTGTATAATGACTGTTTGGAAACAAAGTGCTACCCAGACCTGAAGAGTTCCCATTGGTGAAGATCAATGTTTGACAGCGAAGGAGGGTTGATGGGGATAATTGCCCCTTCACTGATCAAACATGTCACTAATCACTATTTCCTGGGTGGTTTCCTGTCAGATCTGGATTATTAATTGTGCAATAGTATATCATATGAATGAATCCATAGAATAACAAATTGTTATTGATTGACATGCATAATTGAACATGCATGTGGTCCTTCGTAGCTCATTTGTTAGAGCATTGTGCTTGCTACGCCAGGATAGAGCCTCCAATTCCCGGGACCCCCTCATACTTAATGTATGCACGCATGACTAAGTCGCTTTGGAATAAAGCGTCTGCTAAATGTCTTATAATATATATGCATGCATAATAATAATTATTGATCTTAATAAATGTTGTTTATGTTCTGTGTTTTTCCAGAGATGTGTCGGTGGAGCTGCCCTTTGTCTTAATGCACCCCAAACCCACAGAACTGCCCATATCCCGCCCACATTCAGGTACCTACAGATTCCCACCACCTCTCCATAAGCCCACTATCAGGTCTTTATCTCAGTATTTCAGGTTCCTCTCCTTCCCTCCATTTGCAGTGAATTGAGAGTTGAACAAATCCTCTGGCAAGCTTCCACCATATTCTTCCACCTTGTTACATTCACATATTCAAATGATCCGATCAGTTCAAATTAAGGCAGATGAGCACTTTAGAGTCCCTCAAGGGGCTTGCTTTTTTGTGTCATTGGGAAGCAGTGAATTAGTGGAGACTCTACTTATCCTATAAGTGAAGAGGAATTGACAATGGACACAGTCTTGTGAAATCTGTCAGTAGTTTAGTTCAGCCTTGTGGGCAGGGAACAACAGTCCCTCACATACACAAGCACATCAAATACATAATCTCACTCTGGTATTTCCTGCCTGTAAATTACTATGGAGTTGCCATGGTGACATCACACTGACATGTCATTATCTGTGTGTTCTAACAGCTGTGCCGGAGTCGGACCCTCCCATCGACACCAACCTGATAGAATTTGAATCAAAGTGAGTATTCATCTGGTCTGTCTGACTATTGTAATCACTGCTTCTTTACTGCGTTTACACAGGCAACCTAATTCTTATCTTTTGCCCAATTATTGGCAAAAGACCAATAAGTGAAAAAAATATCAGAATTGGGCTGCCGGTGTAAATGCAGCCAAAGACACCCTAAGACTATTCCCAAAGATCTAAAACACTCACACTTCTGCCATGTTTCCTTGTTTCTTGTCGTCCTGCAGTAGTTTCTCCCAAGATGACGACTTTGTGTTCGAGGACTTTGCCCGCCTGCGGCTCAAAGGAATGGCAGACGACGAGGACTGTTAGAGCTCACGCACACACACACGGTGGGATGAAGGCATGTGGATGGAGAGGTGTGGTGGCCTCGTGGTCTTCCCTATGTTGCTTGCGGTGTTCTTTTGTCTTGCTTAAGCCACTTTTCTTGTACATGTTCTCTGTTTTGCGTTCTCGCTGTCTGCAGTGGTTGTTGTTATGGGGGGTGGCAAACACAAGAAAACCCAGCACCATGTAAATGTTGATGTAATATCGTACCATGGCAATGCTGACAGATCCACAGGTGTCATTTGGCCAGCAGTTTTTAGGAGTGGTGTAATAAGTGCTATAATGGATAAAAAGTAGATGATTTAAATGTCATAAAGAGGGATGATGTGCCATGGCTGTCCCCGCCGAGGGAGTGCCATTAAAAGGAAGGGGGCTTTATCGTTCTTTTTCCACCAATAGTGATTTAAATGTAATTATTTCTACAAATATTGATCATATTGATCATGTATTGATCATTGATATAAAACGAGGTTTAGAGAGTACCTGTAAACACACCGAGAGAAGGGCAAACACACAGACTGACACACTTTGGTTTGGTGATGTAATTTAGGCAACCCTTTCATCTGCCCCATCTTGACATTCCTGAATTTCTACCCTGTCATTCATTCTGTAAAAACCTTCATGTTTTAAGGGAAGAATAGAGGTATCTATGATTCACTCTCTTCTACAATAAAAAGAGGACAGACGATACGCTCCCACTTACAATAAACTTGCACACACTGGACCTGCACTGTATAGCCTAGTGATACTCCTCATTGTCAGTTAATCTCAATGCACCACTGACATTCATCAGATTCTTTTTCAAATAATCAGATTCTATTCACTTTTGTGCTGAATCCCAAACTGGCCCATAGCTCTTCTTCTGTAGGCACTCCTGTAGATCTGAAAGGCTTGGATAGATATAAGTCATGTGGGGAAATTCCGACTAGCCAATGAGAAGGCAGGGTGAATCAATTACTATAATATTTATACCTATCCAATCCTAGAAGTGCCTAGTGACAGGCTAGCTAGGGGTCAGTTTGAGGTTCATCATTGGTGTCAGAGCTTTGTAGAGCAACAGCGACACCAATGGAGCATGTTTTTCAGTGTTGTGAACTATGATCTGTGATTGTTGTTGTGCATCTATGGGTTACCTGTTTGCAGCTCTGTGTGAATATTTGAAAGTGCTGCCACTGAGCTGTGGGAGAGTCTTAATGTCTACAGAAAGTATGCTGATATGATTTTGATGGAACATGACAGAACTATTAATATTATTACTGTATCATTGACTATGATTATTCTCAATCATTTAATACTTTTGTTTGCCTTTTTTTCAGATTTTTTTTTTAAAATTAAAGGCAAAATGAATTAAATTCTCTAGTAGATACTCCTTTTCGTGTACGTTCTATCAAGTCTCACATCCAAAGACGGAAGAGAAGTTCATCTGACTGTGGAAGTGATGAAGTCAAGTATCCAAACATGGGCTCAGATGACTTCCTCGTCAGAAGTTCAATTTCTTTATCTACAATGTGTGTTCGCGTTAAATTTGTTTTGCACAGTAGCTTGTCAGAAGTTATCAAAATGGCATCATGCTTCACCATTTGGGGCTCAAAGTGCCACTGACACATTTATACCTACTTTGCAGAAATGTGTAGTTAGGTAAGCTCCTCTGTGGGCCAGTGAGTGACCATTAAAGGATGGTCGCACATAAAAACAGGAAGCAGTCACAGGACAGAGAGCGGTGTCTAAGTGAAGTGAAAAACATGACAGAAGTTTTACTTTATTGCTCATAGTATTTTAAAACAGTTAATAATAAAACATTGAGTTATGTCTTAGGTACTCACTTAAAAGCCTGTACATACAGTATCTGAAATTCACAACAGTATTACAGTTTGGTTTATAATTAGCTTTACCTATAGCTACATTGATTCAAATCAATATCTTTCAATAGATAAACATTAAAAAAAAATTAAAAAAAACATTTGAGCCAAATTCAAGGTCTGTTTTAGTACAGGAAGTTTTGGGAAAATGTGTCAAGGTCCACCCTGGGCAGTGTGCACCATCCTCCTCTGGACAAAGCAGACCTTGATATTAGTAAGGAACGCAAGCGAGTGCCTGACACTGCTGTGTGTTCTGTGTCTCCTTACAGAGAAAAGACAGGAGAATGGACAGTGGGCAGTTATGCAAACGTGTCACTGTGATTAGAGTATGCAATCCGATCTACAATAGCAACCCCCCAATGAGGATAATTTAAGGCTATTGGAAGTCTTACTCTGTATGGCAGTTACTGGTTCTGTTGAAGGCCTACCAGTCATCCAGGAGTTGGTCTGCTCACCTGGTCGCAGCATCGTTCTACGGAGGTGCTTGTTGAGCCGACGGGTGAAACGACACCATCTGGTAGGGGAAAAGCATTCAATCACTGTACCTCTATCCACGTCCAGTACTACACACATCTCTTAGCCCCAACCACATTTACATTTGTACATTTTAGTCATTTAGCAGACGCTCTTATTCAGAGCAACTTACAGGAGCAAATAGGGTTAAATTCCTTGCTCAAGCGCACAATGACAGATTTTTAGCACTTAGTCGGCTCAGGGTTTTAACCATTGACCTTTCGGTTACACCTAGATATATTACTTTACCTCAAGGGGAATAGGCTAGGAGTTTAAATGTTCTAAGTATTCAAACTAATTATAGAACCCTTGCCCTGTCACCTTTCCTGTGACAGAGCATTGTGCCTGTTCACCCTCTCTGCCGCCGCCTCCTTCTCATCCATCCATCTCTCCAGAAGCCCCTCTCTCTCTCCAGGCCGCTGCAAGCACCTCAACTCCCGCTGCTCCAACCGCAGGACTGCCAACTCCTTTGATTGGGTCTCCAATTCAAACTAACGCTCTGATAGGCTGGCCTGCAGAATGTTGCCCCCCCCCCCCTAGCTTGAGTGACAGCTTCCTTCTGATAGCGGGAGACTAATAGAAGATGGTGACATGAGTCTGTAATTTTATATCAGACAACCTCACAACTAAGATCCCTCTCAGTTTCAGTATCTTTGTAGACAATGTCATGGATCCATTATTAAACCATATAGAGGACTGTACCATAACAATGTATAAACAGATTTCAATGGTTGATCACTTACTCTGAGTGGCAGTATTGAAGCTCTGCTTCTTTCAGGTACATGAGGGTGGTCAGGTCAGAAACTGTCCGAGAGAGCTGGGGAGGAAGAAGAGGAAGATTGGACTGGTAAGAGCAGGTCAAAAATAAGATAAACAATCACTGTTTTGATCCAATTCTGGGCAAGAAAGGCAAGGAGAAGCAATCTTGTGTACAAAGCTACTATGTAAGGGCTGGGTTGCCAGATGCAGCACAAGCGAAGACATCAGAGAATCCAATTGACTGGATGACATTGAATGGAACCAATGTAGCAGCAGCACCCACAACTCTCTTTCCACAATCTATGGAAAAGTGCACAAGAATCTTGAAACTGACCAAGAAATATGGGTTGAGTGAGACTGGATCCAGTAAGATAATTGACAGTCACCTTTTCTGTTATATGTTCACTCTCTCTGAGGTTGAGGTGCAATTCTCTGTGGTCAGCTGTCATTCCACCATATCCTTCAGAACTGTGGAAAATATTGATATATGGTCAGAGAATGCTGATGGACATCAAATCAAACATTAGGTTTGTATGTCAGTTGATCTTTCCAGATCAATAGGATGCATTGTTTGCATTACAACACATTTGCACAATTCTGGATTTCCTCTAGGTGTTTCCATCTCCTAGCCAAATCTGACCTTTACTCTGTTCCAGCTGGCATTCCTACCTGGGTCTCTGTGACTCATCCCAAAATGTCTCCCTTTAGTCAAGCCGCTCTGCTAATTTGGACACTGAAAAGAGACAATCACAACATGTTGGCAAATATATTCACAAATAACTCATTATTCAAATGTAATAAATCCACAGATAACTCTGACAATTTACAGGTGTTGAAGACACCAGTAAATGGGTCCTTTTGTTTACAATCTCTCTGGAACAGTCCAGCGCGCACGTGACTATTCTACCTTTCCATTGCCGTCTTTACTCTGAAGTTCTTATGGTAAAGTATTTAAACGACTTGTTGGAGGTTGCGATTGCTGTTGGCATAATTTTAAAACGTAAAATTGGCAAGAAACATTGTCAGTACTTGCATGTCTTTAGACTGAACACAGCGCCTGTCACAACGCTACCAAACATTCTACTGAGACGATAGAGGCGAAGCGAGAGATTTTTCTCTGCCCACGAAAATATTTGTTTGTTTGGAGGTCACTAACCACGTTTCCATCCGACAATTTCATGAAGATTAATTACATGGCGCATGAACAAAAAGTGACGACTCGGTTTATGGAAACATGAAATGCCGGTAAAATTGTATAAATGCCGAAATTCAATTTGTTCTTCAACATGGTGGGCTCCTTTTGTGTCGGTAAAATTAAATTATGGAGAAATGGCAGTGGAAACGCTTTTATGCGCAAATATTGCTATAATAACCATCATATCGAAGTAAATTTGGAGTCACGCGATGATATGTTGTGTGGTCCTCGCACATCGACTCGCGAAAGCATGCAGATTATTAGGCTACAGATGAACTTCACAGGGTGGTGAGTGAGTTTGATGCTCCTTTCCAATAAATAGGTTCTTATTCTGACAAATAATCTCGTTTTTATCCAGAATAATCTCATAATGAGTTGTTGGCTAGAGCGCATGTGCCAAAACCAGAGTGGGCAAATTGGATAATCACTGGATGACGACATCAATTGCACCATTGGAAAATATAGCTTGGACTGTAGCCTGTAAAAGCCTATTCCTGCTCTTTTCCCGCGATCCATCAAACACATTTGGTGTGTCATCATAGTGGTCTCTGATTTGAGGTCAGACTTGCTCAGGCAGAACAAATTTAAACCTGTGCCTTTTTTCAATGCTGATTTGAATGTCATTGAGAAAGTAGAAGTGTCATTTTTTTCTGCAAATATCCTTTCTGGATATAAAAGTTATCCTCGAAGTAATCATCTAGTTTTTCAAAAGTATCTGTAATCTGATTACACAATTTTTGCTGGTAATGTAAAGTATTAAACATTTTTGTAATCCCTTACATGTAATCCGTTACTCCTCACCCCTGAAGGTAGACTATCACTGCAGACCGGTGGCGGTCAGTGCCGTTTAAAATGAGGGAGGATGATTTTTTTCTTATGAGCACGGCCTTATTTATATTACAGCATATTGGAAGAGTGTCACATATTCCATTCACCCAGTTCAATGTAACAGCGTTGCAACAGCATTACAACATGATACTCAAATTTTACCTATACCCATCACGAGGTTGCTACAACCTATGAATGAAAGTTTACAACGTAGGTGCACACAGGACAAGAGAAAAATTGAGGTGACACATGGACACAGTGATATTCAATACAACCTTGCACACTCTTGCCTGCATCTAGCTGATATAGGGTGTAATCATTAGTCCAACAGTTACAAACAAGTTTCTATTGGACATATTCAGGTATGTTTATCCCCATTTTGTTTTCCGGTTTAAGAAACATTTTTCTACAGAATCGGCGGAATGAATACACCCCTGATCACGCTTAAACACAGTTCACTTTCATAGCAGCCACGTTGTTTTCCTTTTCGCAACTATGCGCTCTCCTCTTACCTTGTCCAGTTCACTTGTGGACTTCAATGCACAACACATCAGCTGTATGTGACCAGGTGAAAAAAGCTTTCCAAGTCAAACCGCTACACACAGCCTACATTGTTGTCACCATATTAGCTAAAGTAACGTCATAGTCAGCATAGCTAATAGAACTAATGCGTTAGTAAACCTGCTACAATCATGCAGTACAGTGTACAGTCAGTAAGCAGTTACACCGTGGGCCCCAGTTGCAATAAATTAGTAAAACCAAAAGCATACCTTGACTTGGAAGAGTTCCAGTGTTTTATTGGATGGGCATAGCCAGCTAGCTAACATAACATCCCTTTGTTTGAGCAGACTAAACTAGCTAGCTGCATTTGCAGTTTGTTTCTAGTAATCTCTCCTCCTTCAGGCTTCTTCTTCTTTGGACTTTATATGGCGGTTGGCAACCAACTTTAAGGTGCATTACCACTACCAAGTGGACTGGAGTGTGGACCCCAGTTCATCTTTTAATCACCCACGTGGGTATATGCCCCTAAAAAACAATGAGGAGATGGGAGAGGCAGGACTTGCAATGCGTCATAAATAGAATCAAGTTCTATTTTAACGCCTGGCTACGCAGGAGCTCGTTGACACGCAATGATTGAATAACATCTATGTGTACATTTATTTTGCAACACTCGTGCGACGCGAGCGGTGTGGTCAGCATGTAAGTCTATAGAAGGGGGTGAGAACCATGAGCCTCCTAGGTTTTGTATTGAAGTCAATGTACCCAAAAGAGGACGGAAGCTAGTTGTCCACTGGCTACACTATGGTGCTAAACTACAGAGTGCTGTTGAGGCTACTGTAGACCTTTCCAAATTATGTGTTTAATCAGTTATTTGGTGACGTGATTATATTTAGTATAGTTTTATCTAAAAAATAATAACTTTTAAAATGTTTTTCAATTTTTATTTGAATGAAATTCACTGAGGAGGATGGTCCTCCCCTTCCTCCTTTGAGGAGTCTCCACTGTTGGACCCAGTGCTTGACTTGGATCAGCATCAACAGAGTGGAGACTGAAACGCCTACACCAGTAGAAATTCACTTTTTCGAGCTGAAAGACAATGGCTATGATGTTGCAGAACAATTTAAGTCAATAAGTAATCGTTTTATTGACTTAAAGTGACAAACACAAACAGAAAATTTGTGCCAACAATGCGTCTTTTCTTCAGTGGTGGAAAAAGTATACAATTGTCATACTTGAGTAATAGTAAAGATGCCTGAAAAGAAAATTACTCAAGTGAAATTCACCCAGTAAAATACTACTTGAGTAATAGTCTAAAAGTATTTGGTATTAAATATATCAAAAGTAAGTATCAAAAGTAAATGTAATTGCTAAAATATACTTAAGTATCAAAAGTAAAAGTATAAATTATTATAATTTATTTTTTTCCTTTTTGTGTACTTTTTAATTGTATTATTAAGCGATATTACAAATGCCTAGACTCCTCATGGTGTCTTGAAGTTCATTCCGACAGTTGGCTGGGTGACTTGCAGGTTCGACAAACTGCCAAAGTCCAGTAGCTTGAGCATCTCCTTGGTGTCTGGGTCGACCTCGATTATCTCCTGGTCGAGTGCAGACACCTCTGGGACGTAGTTGTCCCTCCTCTCCCTCTCCTCCTCCTGGAGCTTGATGGAGATGCCTCTGACGGGGCCCCTCTGGATGCGCTTCATGAGATGGGTCACATACCCAGCTACAGTGCCTTGCGAAAGTATTCGGCCCCTTGAACTTTGCAACCTTTTGCCACATTTCAGGCTTCAAACATAAAGATATAAAACTGTATTTTTTTGTGAAGAAACAACAACAAGTGGGACACAATCATGAAGTGGAACGACATTTATTGGATATTTCAAACTTTTTTAACAAATCAAAAACTGAAAAATTGGGCGTGCAAAATTATTCAGCCCCTTTACTTTCAGTGCAGCAAACTCTCTCCAGAAGTTCAGTGAGGATCTCTGAATGATCCAATGTTGACCTAAATGACTAATGATGATAAATACAATCCACCTGTGTGTAATCAAGTCTCCGTATAAATGCACCTGCACTGTGATAGTCTCAGAGGTCCGTTAAAAGCGCAGAGAGCATCATGAAGAACAAGGAACACACCAGGCAGGTCCGAGATACTGTTGTGAAGAAGTTTAAAGCCGGATTTGGATACAAAAAGATTTCCCAAGCCTTAAACATCCCAAGGAGCACTGTGCAAGTGACAATATTGAAATGGAAGGAGTATCAGACCACTGCAAATCTACCAAGACCTGGCCGTCCCTCTAAACTTTCAGCTCATACAAGGAGAAGACTGATCAGAGATGCAGCCAAAAGGCCCATGATCACTCTGGATGAACTGCAGAGATCTATAGCTGAGGTGGGAGTCTCTGTCCATAGGACAACAATCAGTCGTATATTGCACAAATTTGGCCTTTATGGAAGAGTGGCAAGAAGAAAGCCATTTCTTAAAGATATCCATAAAAAGTGTCGGTTAAAGTTTGCCACAAGCCACCTGGGAGACACACCAAACATGTGGAAGAAGGTGCTCTGGTCAGATGAAACCAAAATTGAACTTTTTGGCAACAATGCAAAACGTTATGTTTGGCGTAAAAGCAACACAGCTGAACACACCATCCCCACTGTCAAACATGGTGGTGGCAGCATCATGGTTTGTGCCTGCTTTTCTTCAGCAGGGACAGGGAAGATGGTTAAAATTGATGGGAAGATGGATGGAGCCAAATACAGGACCATTCTGGAAGAAAACCTGATGGAGTCTGCAAAAGACCTGAGACTGGGACGGAGATTTGTCTTCCAACAAGACAATGATCCAAAACATAAAGCAAAATCTACAATGGAATGGTTCAAAAATAAACATATCCAGGTGTTAGAATGGCCAAGTCAAAGTCCAGACCTGAATCCAATCGAGAATCTGTGGAAAGAACTGAAAACTGCTGTTCACAAATGCTCTCCATCCAACCTCACTGAGCTCGAGCTGTTTTGCAAGGAGGAATGGGAAAAAATGTCAGTCTCTCGATGTGCAAAACTGATAGAGACATACCCCAAGCGACTTACAGCTGTAATCGCAGCAAAAGGTGGCGCTACAAAGTATTAACTTAAGGGGGCTGAATAATTTTGCACGCCCAATTTTTCAGTTTTTGATTTGTTAAAAAAGTTTGAAATATCCAATAAATGTCGTTCCACTTCATGATTGTGTCCCACTTGTTGTTGATTCTTCACAAAAAAATACAGTTTTATATCTTTATGTTTGAAGCCTGAAATGTGGCAAAAGGTCGCAAAGTTCAAGGGGGCCGAATACTTTCGCAAGGCACTGTATCTTGTTGCGCAGATTCTTGCTGTGGATGATTGCGATCTCCTCGCACACCCTCTTGTTGGTGTGGAAGTCATTTCCCAGCCTGGTGTAGTACTTCTCAATGATGACACGGGCGGCCTTTTTCACTGTCTTAGTCCTGACTCGGGTTAGTTGAAGAGCCAAAGTATAAATTATTTTACATTCATTATATTAAACAAACCAGATGGCACAATTTTCTATTTACGGATAGCCAGGGGCACACTAACACTCAGACATAATTTACAAACAAGCATTTGTGTTTATTGAGACCGCCAGACCAGTGATGTTCTCTTGATAAGTGTGAATTGGACCATTTTCCTGTCCTGAGTACTTTTGGATGTCAAGGAAAGTGTATGGAGTAAAAAGTACCCAAAAAAGTAAGTATTATTTTGTTTAGGAATGTAGTGGAGTAAAAGGCAAAGTTGTCAAAAAATATAAATAGTAAAGTACAGATATATATTTTTAAACTACTTATGTAGTACTTTAAAATATTTTTACTTAAGTACTTTACACCACTGCTTTTCCAATTAAATGACATGCACATTTCTTTTTAGCCTACATTTAGTTTCAGGGCTGGGTTTTATTTGAATCGTACCACCCACCAGCACGGCATTGTTTATTAATCAGAACCACCTGCAAAGTTTGTGAGTCGCGACTGAGCTGAGCAATATAAAATATAATATTTGTCTGCAGCAAAGATGGTGGATAAATAAAGATAATTCACTCAGGCGTTTACCATTTAAAAATGTTTGTCAGTTTCGAAGGACACATGGCCCTCGACCTTCGCATCTCCCGAGTCCGTACGGGAGTTGCAGCGATGAGACAAGAGTGTAACTACTACCAATTGGATACCACGAAATTGGGGAGAAAAAAGGGGTATCACTGGAACTAAGGGGCCAAGCCTGAAATATAAAAAACAACCCCAGACTATTATTCCTCGTCCACCAAACTTTACAGTTGCCAATATGCATTGGGGCAGGTACCATTCTCCTGGCATCTGCCAAACCCAGATTTGTCCGTCGGACTACCAGATGGTGAAGCATGATTTATCACTCCAGAGAACTCATTTCCACTGCTCCGGAGTCCAATGACTGCTAGCTTTGCACCACTCCAGCCGACGCTTGGCATTGCGCATGGTGATCTTAGGCTTGTGTGCAGCTGCTCTGCCATGGAAACCCAGACTAACTGTTCTTGTGCTGACAATGCTTCCAGAGTGTTGCAACCGAGAACAGAAGATTTTACAAGATTTTGGCAGTGCCATTCTGTGAGCTTGTGTGGTCTACCACTTCACGGCTGAGCCATTGTTGCTCGTATATGTTTCCATTTCACAATGTCAGCAGTTACATTTGACCGGGGTAGCTCTAGCAGGGCAGAAATTTGATGAACTGACTTGTTGGAAAGGTGGCATCCTACATACTGTATGACGGTACCACGTTGAAAGTCACTGAGCTCTTGAATAAAACCATTCTACATCTAATGTCTATGGAGATTGCATGGCTGTGTGCCAAATCCACTTACGTGAAGAGGTGGCCACATACTTTTGTATATATAGTGTATGTAATAGGCAATTGATAAACACTATATATATATATATATATATATATACACACCTACTCATTCAAGGGTTTTTCTTTATTTTGTACTATTTTCTACATTGTAGAATAATAGTGAAGACATCAAAACTATAAAATAACACACATGAATCATGTAGTATCCAAAAAACTGTTAAACAAATCAAAATATATTTTTGATTTTAAATTCTTCAAAGTAGCGACCCTTTGCCTTGATGACAGCTTTGCACACTCTTGGCTGTGTCCTTAGGGTCGTTGTCCTTTTAGAAGGTGAACCTTCGCCCCAGTCTGAGGTCCTGAAAGCTCTGGAGCAGGTTTTCATCAAGGATCTCTCTGTACTTCGCTCCATTCATCTTACCCTCGATCCTGACTAGTCATGCCAAAGAGTTCAATCTTGGTTTCATCAGAACAGACAATCTTGTTTCTCATGGTCTGAGAGTCCTTTAGGTGCCTTTTGGAAAACTACAAGCAGGCTGTCATGTGCCTTTTTAATGAGGAGTGGCTTCCGTCTGGTCACTCTACCACAAAAGCCTGATTGGTAGAGTGCTACAGAGATGGTTGTCCTTCTGTAAGGTTCTCCCATTTTAACAGAGGAATTCTGGAGCTCTGTCAGAGTGACCATCGGGTTCTTGGTCACCTCCCTGACCAAGGCTCTTCTCCCCCGATTGCTCAGTTTGACTGGGCAGCCAGCTCCAGGAAGAGTCTTGTTGGTTCCAAACTTCTTCCGTTAAAGAATGATGGAGGACCACTGTGTTCTTGGGGACCCTCAATGCTGTAGACATTTTTTGCTACCCTTTCCTAGATCTGTGCCTCGACACAATCCTGTCTTGGAGCTCTACGGACAATTCCTTCGACCTCATGGCTTGGTTTTTGCTCTGACATGCACTAACTGTGGGATCTTATATAGACAAGTATTTGCCTCTCCGAATCATGTCCAATAAATTGAATTTACCACAGGGGGACTCCAATCAAGTTGTAGGAACATCTCAAGGATGATCAATGGAAACAGGATACACTTGAGCTCAGTTTCGAGCCTCATAGCAAAGGGTCTGAATTCTTTCTTAAATAAGGCATTTATGTTTGTTGTATTGTGTGTAGATTGACGAGGACAAATTTGATCAATTTTAGAATAAGGCTGTTATGTAACAAAATGTGGAAAAAGGGAAGGGGTCTGAGTACTTCCCGAATGCACTGTATATTTGCTACTGCTTGACAAAGAAAATTCTTGGTCAACCAACAGCTTATCGGCCAAACAATCGACCAGTCGACTAATTCGGATCAGCCCTATCTGTCAGTCTTTATCTCTGCCTCTGTCTCTCTCTGTCTCTCTCGTTCTGTCTGTCTCTGTCTGTCTCTCCATCTATTTGCGTCTGTTTCTCTTTGCCTGCATTTCTCTCTCTCTCTCTCTGTCTGTTTATCTTTCTCTGTCTCACTTTCTGTTTCTCTTGTGACCAACAATAACCAACCTTGGCCTTGGGTCCTATGTGATTATTCTTTGTAATTGCTCCTAATTTTAAAATGCCTTTATTCTCTCTATCTAGGTAATATCAGCATCTGCAATGATGACCTGACATTCAGGAACATGGACATGAGCGAGATCCTAGAATCGTCCTGCAGTGACACGGAAGGAAAGGAGAGTGAAGAGAAGGAAGTGCTAAGGGTTGTCACACCCTAGTGGATTCCTACCTACTCGAATACCCCAACAACATCCTGTCGGTCCCCATGCCAGACCTATCTCAGCTCACACTCTCCTCCCATGACACCTCTCAGGTAGGGACTGCTGGTTTACTAACAGACAAACAACAACTGAACTTCTACAAGCTTGTTTATTTGTCTGGATGGAGTTGTAGTGATACCAAATACACTTTTTGAAAATCTCCTTATATTACCTAACCAAACAGGTGCCACGAGTTCCATTCCAAGCCCTGGCCATGGTGGAGCCAGACAGAGTAACCTCCAACATCACAAGACCTCCACCCATCATCACAAAAGGTCAATCCCACAGTAAATATAGGTCTAACTTTGTTAATTCCCTGACCAAAAAGACACCAGTTGACTGCACAAGGCAGTAAAGCATTATAATGATTACATTAATATGGGTACAACCTTGTAGATAACTGGTTGTGTTGTCCTGTGTACAGTGGCGTCCCGTCATACACACACTACCGGCCAAAAGGTTTAGAACACCTAAACGGTTGGAAAAGCATTCCAGGTGAAACTGGTTGAGAGAATGCCAAGAGTGTGCAAAGGTGTCATCAAGGCAAAGGGTGGCTATTTGAAGAATCTCAAATATATAATATATTTTGATTTGTTTAACACCTTTTTTGATGTCACTATTATTCTACAATGTAGAAAATAGTAAAAATAAAGAAAAACCCTTGAGTGAGTAGGTGTTCTAAAACTTTTGACCAGTTCTGTATATATAATTTATAAATCCAAAAAATGTGTACAAGTTTGAGCATGTGTTCATTCGGCCTATGGATTTTTTTGTTTGTTATCAGCAAAAATTAGATTGAGCAATAAAAGCCCCGCTTTTATTCCATAGGTTTGGGATCCACATTATGCAGCTGTTGCAAGAGCTCAGTGTTCACTGTCTGTTCACTGGTTTAAAAAACAATGATTGATAGGCAGTTTAAACTTCTTGAATTCAACTAATATTGTGTTGAAATACACATTTAGATTTGTCATCAGCCGTCCACAACCACAATCCGTAAGGCACAAATAGCTAAATGAGAGAGCAGCAGTGTGATTCACATCAATGTGTTATGTATATATCAATAGGAAGTGATATCTGCATCGCCGTAGACTACACCACTGCTGTCATCCTTACCTCCAAGCGTTTATTCAAATGGGATAATCTTTGGATGCCGATGGCAGTCGCATCATTGGAAGACACAGCTCTTTTCCCGCGATCCATCAAACACATTTGGTGTGTCATCATAGTGGTCTCTGACTTGTGATCAGGCTCGCTCAGGTAGAACAAACTTACATTTGCGCCTTTTTTCAATGTTGATTTGAAATGTCATTAAGAAAACAGAAGTGTCAAATATATTTTTTTCGCAAACATACTTTCTGAATGTAAAAGCAATCCTCGAAGTAATCATCTAGTTTTTCAAAAGTATCTGTAATCTGATTGCTGGTAATGTAACGGATTACAGTTACCGGTTTTTGTAATCCTTTACATGAAAGGGATTACATGTAATCCGATACTCCCCAACCCTGCAGTTAGGGCACTTGCCAAAAGAGATTATCTCTGTTCTTTACATTTTGTTGTGTAGGAAATAGAAAAGTGTCTGTCATTATTTACACTACAGTCTAACTGTTATTCAACTAAACTGTTTTTGGAATATCAAATGCCAACAACAATGGTGGTTTAGTTTGTCTTGCAAAATAAAAAAAATGTGTCTAACATTGTGGATGTCAATGTCAACAATTAAATGTTTAAAAACAATTTATTTGCTTTTTTTTTTAAGTTGGTAAAAAAAAATATTTCCTTAGTAAACTAGTAAGCTATGTGACTGACTTCCTATTCATCTGTAGACTAATTATTATTATTTTTTATCAGAACACAAAAGGTTTGGAACGACAACAAGCTGTCAATCATTTAAATAACTATGTTTCACAGGTCATGGCTAGAAAGTAACCAGCTTTTGTCAAAATAACGTCAGATTTGATTTTTCGTAGCATTTTAGAAGAATTTACGCTGCAGGTTAGGAGAATTAACATAGCCTGTTAGGAGCATTAGGTTAAGGTTAGTAAAATAATTAGGCTTAGGGTTAGCTAAAATGCACACAAAAAAATCTACCTTTGACGTTAATTTGACAAAAGCTGGATCCCTTCTAGCCATGTCTCAAAGGGATTGAAGAAAACAAAATTATTCTGTTGATTATTCTTCGCATTTAGGCTACGCATAAGGTAGGCTACTTAGCCTTGGCTCCTTGAGTTTAGTCAGCTACTCTACGGGAGGCTTGTACCTTGGGATAATAGTTCATTTGGCTGGTGTGTAACTTTCATTGGGTTGTAATCTATTGTAACCTACATCGAATCTATCTGCCTCAGTTTTGTAAATGTCTTATGATTAAATATTTGTTTTGCCTCTTTCCAAAGATGCCTTCATGCAATGAGGAAAAGTGGTGCCAAGCACTCACTAAGATTATAGAGGAACTGGATGAGGAACAATATAGAAAGATGTATCACTTTTTGAATAAAATTCCAAATGGTGTAAAGAGTGACATTAAGCCGGTAGACATGCCTAAAACCATTAAATGTCACTTGGGAATGAATAAGTCTATCCTTGAGATGGAAAGAGTGATGGGGAAGATCCCAAGAAAAGACTCAGCTATTCAGGACCGTCTGCGTCCCTTTGTTCAGAACCTGCTGAATGGGAAACAGCAGAAAGGGAAAAAGGATAGGCCTACCATAAACATACATAATTGGAATGTACAGTATTACAATTTCACAGAAAGTAGTGTGTAGTGTAAATGATCAGGCCCCATCTCACTACCCATGGTCAGCTAAAATTGTTGACTGCAACAAAGTGGTAATGAACTTCGCAGTGGGCAAAACCTGGTTGAAAAGAAGTCCGTATTTTTTTACTGACCAGAATATTACGTGTTTTTCTGACCACTATAAAACCATCTGGTCATAATTGTGACCTCAATCTGACTAGCCGGGCATAATTCTGACCACTGCATTTTGTGCTATATTATGATCCTACTGGTCATAGTTAAGACCTCATTATAACCTGGTAATAACCACCTGACTACAGTTTATTACTTACTGTAAACAGCAGAGAATAAAGTTGGATATTGAAAAAAGTGTTAATTAAATGTCTAATTGTTTCCATAGTCACAAAAAGAAAGTTGAAATCTGCAACAAATTATTTAAAATTGATCAAGCAATGGCAAAAACTAATCTATATTACAATTTTTTGCACATCTGCATACAGCAATTGTTTCAGAATTCACCAAAATACATTACATGCATAGAAAGACTGGGACAGAGTATATAAAGGTCCATTGTTTTATTTGTATTAATGATTAACAAGGGTGGTGTGATGGGGTAGATCTGAGCGCAGAAGGCGATCTGGGCCTGGATTCACAAAACATTACTTATGAAAAAAACGTAAGAACTTTCTTCTTAAAACTTCTTATGGCTGCAGGGGCAGTATTGAGTAGCTTGGATGAAAGGTGCCCAGAGTAAATGGCCTGCTCCTCAGTCCCAGTTGCTAATACACTGCTCAAAAAAATAAAGGGAACACTTAAACAACACAATGTAACTCCAAGTCAATCACACTTCTGTGAAATCAAACTGTCCACTTAGGAAGCAACACTGATTGACAATACATTTCACATGCTGTTGTGCATAGACAACAGGTTGAAATGATAGGCAATTAGCAAAAGACACCCCCAATAAAGGAGTGGTTCTGCAGGTGGTGACCACAGACCACTTCTCAGTTCCTATGCTTCCTGGCTGATGTTTTGGTCACTTTTGAATGCTGGCGGTGCTTTCACTCTAGTGGTAGCATGAGACGGAGTCTACAACCCACACAAGTGGCTCAGGTAGTGCAGCTCATCCAGGATGGCACATCAATGCGAGCTGTGGCAAGAAGGGTTGCTGTGTCTGTCAGCATAGTGTCCAGAGCATGGAGGCGCTACCAGGAGACAGGCCAGTACATCAGGAGACGTGGAGGAGGCCGTAGGAGGGCAACAACCCAACAGCAGGACCGCTACCTCCGCCTTTGTGCAAGGGGGAGCAGGAGGAGCACTGCCAGAGCCCTGCAAAATGACCTCCAGTAAGCCACAAATGTGCATGTGTCTGCTCAAACGGTCAGAAACAGACTCCATGAGGGTGGTATGAGGGCCCGACGTCCACAGGTGGGGGTTGTGCTTACAGCCCAACACCGTGCAGGACGTTTGGCATTTGCCAGAGAACACCAAGATTGGCAAATTCGCCACTGGCACGCTGTGCTCTTCACAGATGAAAGCAGGTTCACACTGAGCATATGTGACAGATGTGACAGAGTCTGGAGACGCCATGGAGAACGTTCTGCTGCCTGCAACATCCTCCAGCATGACCGGTTTGGAGGTGGGTCAGTCATGGTGTGGGGTGGCATTTCTTTGTGCTCGCCAGAGGTAGCCTGACTGCCATTAGGTACCGAGATGAGATCCTCAGACCCCTTGTGAGACCATATGCTGGTGCGGTTGGCCCTGGGTTCCTCCTAATGCAAGACAATACTAGACCTCATGTGGCTGGAGTGTGTCAGCAGTTCCTGCAAGAGGAAGGCATTGATGCTATGGACTGGCCCGCCCGTTCCCCAGACCTGAATCCAATTGAGCACATCTGGGACATCATGTCTCGCTCCATCCACCAACGCCACGTTGCACCACAGACTGTCCAGGAGTTGGCGGATGCTTTAGTCCAGGTCTGGGAGGAGATCCCTCAGGAGACCATCCGCCACCTCATCAGGAGCATGCCCAGGCGTTTTAGGGAGGTCATACAGGCACGTGGAGGCCACACACACTACTGAGCCTCATTTGGACTTGTTTTAAGGACATTACATCAAAGTTGGATCAGCCTGTAGTGGGGTTTTCCACTTTAATTTTTAGTGTGACTCCAAATCCAGACCTCCATGGGTTGATAGATTTGATTTCCATTGATAATTTTTGTGATTTTGTTGTCAGCACATTCAACTATGTAAAGAAAAAAGTATTTAATAAGAATATTTCATTAATTCAGATCTAGGATGTGTTATTTTAGTGTTCCCTTTTATTTTTTTGAGCAATGTATATGCATATTATTATTAGCATTGGATAGAAAACACTCTGACGTTTCTAAAACTGTTTGAATGATGTCTATGAGTATAACAGAACTCATATGGCAGGCGAAAATCTGAGAAGAAATCCAAGCAGGAAGTGGGAAATCTGAGGTTGGTCGATTTTCAGCCCCTATTGAATACACAGTGGGATATTGGTTATGTTGCACTTCCTAAGGCTTCCACTAGATGTCAACCGTCTTTAGGAACTTGAATGAGGCTTCTACTGTGATGTGGGGCCGGATGAGAGCTCTTTGAGTTAGTGGTCTGGCAGAGAGCCAGGTCTTGGTCACGCGTATTTCACGTGATAGCGACCTGCGTTCCATGGCTTTTCTACAGACAATGGAATTCTCCGGTTGGAACGATATTGAAGATTTATGATAAAAACATCCTAAAGATTGATTCTATACTTAGGTTGAAATGTTTCTACGAACTGTAATATAACTTTTTGAAGTTTTCATCCTACGTTTGGCTGGACCTGCACTAGCTTTTGGATTTGTGTACTAAACGACATTATCGAACAAATCAAGCATTTATTGTGGAACTGCGATTCCTGGGAGTGCATTCTGATGAAGCTCATCAAAGGTAAGGGAATATTTATAATGTTATTTCTGATTTCTGTTGACTCCAACATGGCGGATATTTTATTTTTTTTCTGAGCGCCGTTCTCAGATTATTGCATGGTTTGCTTTTTCGGTAAAGTTTTTTAAAATCTGACACAGCGGTTGCATTAAGGAGAGGTATATCTATATTTCCATGTCTAACAATTGTATTTTCATTACATTTATAATAAGTATTTTTGTAAAATGATGTGGCTCTCTGCAATATCACCGAATATTTTTGGAACTAGTGAACGTATACTGAGATTTTTTTAATATAAATATGAACTTTATCAAACAAAACATACATGTATTGTGTAACATGAAGTCCTATGAGTGTCATCTGATGAAGATCATCAAAGGTTAGGGATTCATTTTATCTCTATTTGTGCATTTTGTGACTCCTCTCTGGCTGGAAAAATGGCTGTGTTTTTCTGTGAGTTGGTGGTGACCTAACATAATTGTTTGTGGTGCTTTTGCTGTAAAGCTTATTTGAAATCGGACACTGTGATGGGATTAACAACAAGATACAGTGCCTTGCGAAAGTATTCGGCCCCCTTGAACTTTGCGACCTTTTGCCACATTTCAGGCTTCAAACATAAAGATATAAAACTGTATTTTTTTGTGAAGAATCAACAACAAGTGGGACACAATCATGAAGTGGAACGACATTTATTGGATATTTCAAACTTTTTTAACAAATCAAAAACTGAAAAATTGGGCGTGCAAAATTATTCAGTCCCCTTAAGTTAATACTTTGTAGCGCCACCTTTTGCTGCGATTACAGCTGTAAGTCGCTTGGGGTATGTCTCTCTCAGTTTTGCACATCGAGAGACTGACATTTTTTCCCATTCCTCCTTGCAAAACAGCTCGAGCTCAGTTAGGTTGGATGGAGAGCATTTGTGAACAGCAGTTTTCAGTTCTTTCCACAGATTCTTGATTGGATTCAGGTCTGGACTTTGACTTGGCCATTCTAACACCTGGATATGTTTATTTTTGAACCATTCCATTGTAGATTTTGCTTTATGTTTTGGATCATTGTCTTGTTGGAAGACAAATCTCCGTCCCAGTCTCAGGTCTTTTGCAGACTCCATCAGGTTTTCTTCCAGAATGGTCCTGTATTTGGCTCCATCCATCTTCCCATCAATTTTAACCATCTTCCCTGTCCCTGCTGAAGAAAAGCAGGCCCAAACCATGATGCTGCCACCACCATGTTTGACAGTGGGGATGGTGTGTTCAGCTGTGTTGCTTTTACGCCAAACATAACGTTTTGCATTGTTGCCAAAAAGTTCAATTTTGGTTTCATCTGACCAGAGCACCTTCTTCCACATGTTTGGTGTGTCTCCCAGGTGGCTTGTGGCAAACTTTAAACAACACTTTTTATGGATATCTTTAAGAAATGGCTTTTCTTCTTGCCACTCTTCCATAAAGGCCAGATTTGTGCAATATACGACTGATTGTTGTCCTATGGACAGAGTCTCCCACCTCAGCTGTAGATCTCTGCAGTTCATCCAGAGTGATCATGGGCCTCTTGGCTGCATCTCTGATCAGTCTTCTCCTTGTATGAGCTGAAAGTTTAGAGGGACGGCCAGGTCTTGGTAGATTTGCAGTGGTCTGATACTCCTTCCATTTCAATATTATCGCTTGCACAGTGCTCCTTGGGATGTTTAAAGCTTGGGAAATCTTTTTGTATCCAAATCCGGCTTTAAACTTCTTCACAACAGTATCTCGGACCTGCCTGGTGTGTTCCTTGTTCTTCATGATGCTCTCTGCGCTTTTAACAGACCTCTGAGACTATCACAGTGCAGGTGCATTTATACGGAGACTTGATTACACACAGGTGGATTGTATTTATCATCATTAGTCATTTAGGTCAACATTGGATCATTCAGAGATCCTCACTGACCTTCTGGAGAGAGTTTGCTGCACTGAAAGTAAAGGGTCTGAATAATTTTGCACGCCCAATTTTTCAGTTTTTGATTTGTTAAAAAAGTTTGAAATATCCAATAAATGTCGTTCCACTTCATGATTGTGTCCCACTTGTTGTTGATTCTTCACAAAAAAATACATTTTTATATCTTTATGTTTGAAGCCTGAAATGTGGCAAAAGGTCGCAAAGTTCAAGGGGGCCGAATACTTTCGCAAGGCACTGTACATGTATGTTTGAGGAATTTTAATGATGAGATTTCTGTTGTTTTGAATTTGGCGCCCTGCACATTCACTGGCTGTTGTCATATCGATCCCGTTAACGGGATTGCAGCCCTAAAGTTTTTTTAAGAAGGTTTTGTGAATCTGGCCCCTGGAGCGTAGTGGCCCTCTCGAAGAGTGGTGTGGTTGGTCAGATCTGCAGTTAAGAGAATCAGCGTATTAAAACTTTATCAATTGGAGATTTTAAAAGAAAACTAGACAATCCTGAGTAAACTTTGTGGACTCAGCTGGCTGAAAGTATTTCCATGGTACTAGTTGAAGAAGTCTGTGGCAGTTATAACTTAGAGATGTCTTCAAGAAAGAGCAACTTGCTCATATTTATATTTTGCGTCCTCCTCCACCACGGCAGTCAGGGGCATATTTTAGGACTTTCCAGAGAGTTAGCAATAATAGTCATATCTTCAGGGTGAAATTCAGGAGAAGTAATTTTTTACTAATTATTGATGGAAATAAATGCGATAAAAATTGTGTTTTTGTAAATCCCGGTGGATTGTAGTTGGATATTGAAATAAAAGACATAGACCTACAGGTTATTTGATAAATTATAAAAGCACATTTAGTTAGTCATAATAGAACATCAAAACAACATTCAGTGGAACAGAAGAAAATGTGCAGCACAATAAACAGTGTAAATAGCTAACACAGACAAAATATTACAATTTGAAGCCAACACACAGCAAACTACCAGATACCATTAATTAAACCACCATTATTTCATTGTAATGCATTTTAACGGCAGCGATTTAAAAAAAAAGAAGGTATCCTGTATTATTGTGCATGTTTATCTTACATGCTGG
This sequence comes from Oncorhynchus mykiss, assembly GCF_057628025.1. Lineage (NCBI taxonomy): Eukaryota > Metazoa > Chordata > Actinopteri > Salmoniformes > Salmonidae > Oncorhynchus > Oncorhynchus mykiss. Next base: position 34,666,519 of record NC_143031.1, on the reverse strand, counting down.
TAGCCTAGAACTAATGTTATGGAAGTGAATATGCACTTTTCAATTGGGTAGACTGCAACTAAGGAAACCACTGCCATAGCCTGTAGCAAAAGCAAAAGCATTTATAGCATCGGAGATTCTTTAATTACGGACCATCTCTGATAGCTATCACAAATAGTTGTTTTTAATGACCTAGCAAATTTGATGACTTTGAGGTGAAATATGTCAAATTTCTTTGTTTATTAAATTGGTATTTTGCCGAATAAAAACCTCAAATGGCCCTACTCCTGAAAAAGTTAATTGTGTGCTAAGCTGAATCATGCAAACCCTGCAGAAAAAGAACATTACATTAATTGTAATAATTGTAATGGTTCTAGTGTATTATATACAATGGTTGCATGGCCCACAAACACTACGCACATGTTTATATAGACTGGTGTATATTAATTGAGTAGCATTTAGATAACTGGTCAGTAGTTCAATCAGATTTCAACCAAAAACCAAATATCAATCAAATATCAATCAAGCGTATTTTGCAAGACGTCTTTTGCGTCTTAATCTGGTTGGGGTCTGGTTATAAAACGTCCTGACCAGATTTCAACAAGTAAAAGACGTCGTTATCATGTCAAATGCCCACTGGGTTGTTAATTATTATGTTTGTTTTTCCCATCCCTGTAGGACTGCATAAGAACCGCATAACTGATTTGAGGCTGAGGAAGAGATACCTGCAGCCACTGGTTTGAATTTATTTTATTCAAGATAGTGTTTTTGACTACATGAATTTTCTCCGTTGGTCCAGTGTCCATTCAAATTAGTAACATCTTGCAGGGTGTGTGAATGATGAGATCACTTGAACTGTTGGTATAGGAAATTCATTTAAAGCGGATTTCCACTGCTCTAGTCTAGTGGTACATTTCTGTTGTGCATAGGACATTGAGATGAAGGAAAAACAATATTCATAAAAACAACAATACAAGTATTATTTGATAGAAAATACATTTATTTTTCAGGACAGAAGAGGAAATATATGAGCGAATCAGAGGACAAGGAGTCAGAACCAGGTTCTAAAGAATATGTTTTCAAGTTTCAGTCAATCAATTTATGGGGGTCATTTATATTCTACATACAGTTGAAGTCAGAAGTTTACATACACTTAGGTTGGAGTCATTAATACTCATTTTTCAACCACTCCACAAATTTCTGGTTAACAAACTATAGTTTTGGCAAGTCGGGTTGGACATCTACTTTGTGCATGACACAAGTAATTTTTCCAACAATTGTTTACAGACAGATTATTTCACTTATCATGTTGTGTGGGTGCTGTGCTGCAGTAGGGACTGCTGCACTTCACAAAATAGATGGGATCATGAGGCAGAAAATATATGTGGATATATTGAGGCAACATCTCAAGACATCAGTCAGGAAGTTAAAGCTTGGTCACAAATGGGTCTTCCAAATGGACAATGACCCCAAGCATACTTCCAAAGTTGTGGAAAAATGGCTTAAGGACAACCAAGTCAAGGTATTGGAGTGGCCATCACAAAGCCCTGACCTCAATCCCATAGAAAATGTGTGGGAAGAACTGAAAAAGCATGTGCGAGCAAGGATGCCTACAAACCTGACTCAGTTACACCAGCTCTGTCAGGAGGAATGGGCCAAAATTCACCCAACTTATGTGGGAAGTTTGTGGAAGGCTACCCGAAACGTTTGACCCAAGTTAAACAATTTAAAGGCAATGCTACCAAATACTAATTGAGTGCATGTAAGCTTCTGACCCACTGGGAATGTGATGAAAGAAACAAATTATTATTAATAATTTTTACTATTATTCTGACATTTCACATTCTTAAAATAAAGTGGTGATCCAAACTGACCTAGGACAGGGAATTTTTACTAGTATTAAATGTCAGCAATTGTGAAAAACTGAGTTTAAATGTATTGGCTAAGGTGTAGGTAAATTTCCAACTTGAACTGTAGATGTTCACTTGACAATTATTATTTTAATTTTGTCATGCCAATTTTGAGCAGAATTCATTGTGACTAATTTGTTTTAAGGTCCAGAGAACAAGGTGCAAGGGGAAAATAACAAGGTATGGGCACATTTTGCAATCCATTTACAAGCTGAAGTTAGCAATACAGATACTTTGAACTTGTATAGGTGAGGATGGTTTGACTAAATCCCCCATATAATTACAGTAATATTTATGTATGTTCTACCCATTATGTTTATATGACAGAACCACACATATTTTTACTTTCTCAGGGTAATCCTCCCCCCTCTTCCAAGTGCAAATCCAACTCCTGTGTAAGTTTGGCTGTATTTACACAGGCAACCCAATGCTGATATTTGTTTCACTTATTGTTTTTGTTTTTTACCAATCAGATAAATTCTTTAGCCAATAATTGGGAAAAAAATTCAGAATCTGTCTGCCTGTGTAAACTCAGCCTATCCTTTTCTGAAACCTGAAGACTCATTAGGTCCCAGAGCTTGAGTCACACAGACGCCTACAGTCAAGGGTTAAATACCTGATTGGTCACATAGAGTCAATTGGATATTACATGTGGTTATAAATTGTGTGACAGATCCTCTTCTACACTGTGTTTGTCAGATGCTAACCATCGCAGATATGAAAAACCTGGGAGGACTTGGCGATAAAGCGATAACATGAAACATTTTTAAAAATCTGATCTGATATATTATGACACAAAGGCAAAGAAAAAACTAATTATTTTCCATGTGGGTCTGACTGATGACACAGCCAGTATCAAAGTCACTGTATATGGGAAGGAGTGATATGACTTATTTCAAAAGGGAAGCTTTTACTAGTTCAAAGTCTTCTTTGTGGAAGGGGATATAGTGAAGGTCACAAAAAAAGGAAAAGTGTCCAAAACAAGCCAATTAGAAGTTCCTCAGAGGCTGGAGTTGGAGGCAAGAATGCTCATTGAACCGGCCCAGCATCCAATCTGCTCCATGATTGAGGTCTGTCTCTGGAGAGAGCAGGCCCGCAACTGCAGTGCTTTGGTTGGAGATGCCGTAAGAGTGACCAATGTGTACTCCAGTGAGTACTTTGACAGTATTTCTCTCAACTCAACTGGAAGAACCAGGGTTTATAAGGTGGGTCCTGTTACTAAGGGCCAGGTGGTCTGCCATTGCCTCTGCTTTTCAAATAGATGATCAGCTCTTTATTGCAGGCTAGTGATGATATTCATATAAAACCTATAAATGTTATGGTCTCTCTCTCTGTGGTGTAAATTAGGTCCAGCCTGCTACTTTGGAGACTGTGAGGCTGTCTATTGAAGCAATTGAAAAGTGTACTAAGATGGGGGTGACCATGGAAACAGACAGATGGAAAGCTGAGCCTTCATTGTAGCATCGGAGATCCTGGTACAGACCTATGGCATTAAACTTGAGGGAGACTTTGAAGAGGCTTCTTAAGATAATGCCGCCTTTTGCAGAGGCAAAAATACAAGGCAATAGAATTACGACTCTCAAAGATTGAAGTCCATCCTGAATGATAAAAGGTTTTGTGGATGAAAAGTTGGATTACTGGCAACTTTGGCCACATAACCAATTACTTGAGCTAGAATATAATTGTTAATGTATTGATTTGTATTTTTACTTGAACTTTTTCATTTAGTAATGAACTGAGCTGAAGTGGTACACCGCAAACAAATATAATTGAATCCAAGATTTGTCTGATTTCAGTTTAATTCCGCATGTAAAACCATTATTTCACCAGTGGTAAGAGAGGGGTAATGGGTTTCTATTGTTAAACTATTATACACAATGTATTCAGCTAAAATAAATTGCTTTTATTAGAAGCTGAAAGAGACCTGGCTGATTGATGCCTGTATTATAAATACTGTACATAGGGCTCTATTTCAATCTGTATGCGCAATAAAAATCTAATGGTAATTTCCAATTGAGCAGACATATGCAGCGTTTACCGTCAACGCGGGACCATTGCCTTTAAATTTCAATTGGGCTTTAATAGAGCCCATCATACCCCAATGTTTTATCCTTACCACGTTTTCTTTTCGGGGAGGCTTGGCTATGGCCTTTTGTCAAACATGTATCATCAAGGAACCAATTTCCTTTTTATCCTTCCAGTTTATTGCAGGGAACATCTACAAGAGATTGAGGTCCTTCACATCAAGTACCATTTAGATAGATCCTTTCACATCATTACACTCAGGAAAACAAACACATGAAATAAATACTTCATTCAAACATTTGGTGCACCATATTTTTCTGAGGAACTACTACATAAGTGACTAACAAATTAAGAGCTATATCTCAACAGCATACAATTCACAACAGCAAACACGAAAGACAGTACACAAAATGTACATATTTAACCATTTTTGACATATCTCTTGATTTGACAAACATTGACCATTATGAATTTGCAGTGAACTACGATTGCTCTATTGAAACAGATCGTTCTATATCTTTTTTAAAAACGTTGTAGTTGTCTGTTGCATCTAGGAATGTGTGTTGAGTTATCTAGCACACATGATGTATGCACTGAAATGGTCCTTGAGGGGAACAATATTTACAATTTTATTCACCATGATCAATTGACAGTTTGCATTTTTGGTCAATTCAATAAATAGTTGTATGCAAATACAAGGAATGATTCATTAGCATATAAACAGACATGACTTATGTTGAATGTTTTACTCTGAAGTTACAAATAAATAGCTTTTTATAAGGTTGCTTCCCTTGAGAACTTGAAATAGTGTGTGTGTGTGTAATCTTGTGATGCTGCAGGGGGACTTAGGTCACCATGTACTCCTGGCGCTTGTTGAGTCGAACCTGGCAGAGTGACACCGCCCCCACTGCAACATAAATGGCTGCTGCGATGAAGCAGTTGATGCCCACCTGGTTGTAGAGTCCATATATGGTCCCCGGGGGGTTCTTACTGTGGGGCAGAGAGAGAGATGAAAAACAGTTGAGTTTGGGGGAAAACCCAAGAGAGACAACATGGGATGGTTTTCTAAGGGTGAATTCAAAAGGGTTCTAAACTAGAAGAGAAACTCAGTTCATGGTAAGAGTAATGGTTCCTTTTCTTCACACCACTTACTCATTGCGGATGTCCTCCTCTGTGAAGGGCACGTCCTCAATCAATACAGCAGACTTTGCACTGAAGAAGATCCCCAACATCACCTACAATACAACAAGAGAATACATATGTTATGCATTATGCACATTCAGTGTAGTCAGAGAGTAAAGGGGTTTGTATTACGGGGCCAATTAGGGCCTGTCATGCCAAATAGTGTCCCCCTCTACGGGATTCGATGAGTTCTAGCTTCTGTTGCCAAAACTTGCAACATTCTGACCGGATTAAGTAATGAACCAAAGCATCCGTTGCTATGCTGGTTGCTTGGCTCCATTTTACCTCGTAGCAGTTACGAAGGAGGATGCGGGCAGTTCACCTCACCTAGTCCTCGCAAAATGATTACCTCAGATTTGCTCTCCAAGGACAGTGTTTCTGACAGTGACAACATGCTAACTACTAAGTGAAATTCAAAAAAAATTACTTGTTTCAAAAAATTATATAAAATAAAGTGTTGAGTGCATATGTATTCACCCCCTTAGCTATGAAGCCCCTAAATAAGATCTGGTGCAACCAATTAACTTCAGAAGTCACATAATTAGTTCAATAAAGTCCACCTGTGTGCAATCTAAGTGTCACAATCTCAGTATATACAGTGGGGCAAAAAAGTATTTAGTCAGCCACCAATTGTGCAAGTTCTCCCACTTAAAAATATGAGAGGCCTGTAATTTGCATCATAGGTACACTTCAACTATGACAGACAAAATTAGAAAAAAAATCCAGAAAATCACATTGTAGGATTTTTAATGAATTTATTTGCAAATTATGGTGGGAAATAAGTATTTGGTCACCTACAAACAAGCAAGATTTCTGGCTCTCACAGACCTGTAACTTCTTCTTTAAGAGGCTCCTCTGTCCTCCACTCGTTACCTGTATTACTGGCACCTGTTTGAACTTGTTATTAGTATAAAAGACACCTCTCCACAACCTCAAACAGTCACACTCAAAACTCCACTATGGCCAAGACCAAAGAGCTGTCAAAGGACACCAGAAACAACATTGTAGACCTGCACATCAGGCTGGGAAGACTGAATCTGCAATAGGTAAGCAACTTGGTTTGAAGAAATCAACTGTGGGAGCAATTATTAGGAAATGGAAGACATACAAGACCACTGATAATCTCCCTCGATCTGGGGCTCCACGCAAGATCTCACCCCGTGGGGTCAAAATTATCTCAAGAACGGTGAGCAAAAATCCCAGAACCACACGGGGGGACCTAGTGAATGACTTGAGAGGGCTGGGACCAAAGTAACAAAGCCTACCATCAGTAACACACTACGCTGCCAGGGACTCAAATCCTGCAGTGCCAGACGTGTCCCCCTGCTTAAGCCAGTACATGTCCATATGTCAGAGAATGTCATATGGTCAGATGAAACCAAAATATAACTTTTTGGTAAAAACTCAACTCGTCGTGTTTGGAGGACAAAGAATGCTGAGTTGCATCCATACCTACAGTGAAGCATGGGGGTGGAAACATCATGCTTTGGGGCTGTTTTTCTGCAAAGGGACCAGGACGATTGATCCGTGTAAAGGAAAGAATGAATGGGGCCATGTATCGTGAGATTTTGAGTGTACATCTCCTTCCATCAGCAAGGGCATTGAAGATGAAACGTGGCTGGGTCTTTCAGCATGACAATGATCCCAAACACACCGCCTGGGCAACAAAGTAGTGGTTTCATAAGAAGCATTTCAAGGTCCTGGAGTGGCCTAGCCAGTCTCCAGATCTCAACCCCATAAATATGTGGAGGGAGTTGAAAGTCCAGCAACAGCCCCAAAACATCACTGCTCTAGAGGAGGTCTGCATGGAGGAATGGGCCAAAATACCAGCAACAGTGTGTGAAAACCTTGTGAAGACCTCTGTCATTGCCAACAAAGGGTATATAACAAAGTATTGAGAAACTTTTGTTATTGACCAAATACTTATTTTCCACCATAATTTGCAAATAAATTAATTAAAAATCCTACAATGTGATTTTCTGGATTTATTTTCTAATCTTGTCTGTCATCGTTGAAGTGTACCTATGATAAATTACAGGCCTCTCTCATCCTTTTAAGTGGGAGAACTTGCACAATTGGTGGCTGACTAAATACTTTTTTGCCCCACTGTATACACCTGTTCTGAAAGGCCCAGAGTCTGCAACACCACTAAGCAAGTGGCACCATGAACACCAAGGAGCTCTCCAAACAGTTCAGGGACAAAGTTGTAGGAGAACAGAAGATCAGGGTTGTGGTATAAAAAAAAATCTGAAACTTTGAACATCCCACAGAGCACCATTAAATCCATTATTAAAAAATGGAAAGAATATGGCACTACAACAAACCTGGCAAGAGAGGGCCGCCCATGTGGGAGAAATTAGGTACATATATGGATAAATATATTGTCCTATATAATGGCATTTGCCATTCTGGTAAGGTACATTGTCTATTGTATAGGACAGGAAGCCAGAGTGGGGCCATGGGAGAGGGCAACACCTAGGGCAGCTGGACATACAAAGGTCAGAGGTTATCTAAGGAGGGGGTCAGCCAAAGGACCAATTGATGGATTACAGACATCAATCACATCACAGGAGACAAGTCTGTTTGATCTTAGACAACCATATGAAGAGAAGGCGACCAGAACAGCTAGGCACCCTAAAGCTAAAGGAGATGAAAGACACCAAAAGGGACACATGGAGTTAATTACAGGGTATGAACACAGGCCACAGGAAAGGGGAATGTATAGTATTTTTAGTATAGCTGAGCATGCTAAAAACAGAAGAGACACATAGTCTGCTGACCCTAGATAACACACAAACAGGAGAACGCATTAAGCTGAGTGAAGGGTCAAAGCAAGGGTCTTGTCACCATTAGGATCTAATGGAAAGCAGATGGGGGCGTTATTGGGTTGAACAAGCAGGAAGCACGGATTGGGATGTAACTTAATTTGCATATGGGAGGGACTTATATGGTAGGTGTATAACTCAGAGCGGGGGCTCTGAAAAAGTGTGTGTGTTCCGCGGACCGCTCCGGCTTATGATACTGTTGTATTAAAAGTCTATATTGATTTTCACAAAGTTCTTGGTTGTGTCATATTTGAACCAATTTGCCACTACACCCACCAAAACTCACGGACCAGGCAAGGAGGGCATTAATCAGAAGAAACAAAGAGACCAATGATAACCCTGAAGGAGCTGCAAAGCTCCACAGAAGCGATTGGAGTATCTGTCCATAGGACCACTTTAAGTTGTAGGCTCCACAGAGCTGAGCTTTACGGAAGAGTGGCCAGAAGAAAGCCATTGTTAAAGAAAAAAATAAGCAAACGTTTGGTGTTCGACAAAAGGCATGTGGGAGACTCCCCAAACATACGGAAGAAGGTACTTTGGTCAGATGAGACTAAAAGTGAGCTTTTTGGCCATCAAGGAAATGCTATGTCTGGCACAAACCCAACACCTCATCACCCCGAGAAGCATGGTGGTGGCAGCATCATGCTGTGGGGAGATTTTTCCCCACGGCAGGGACTGGGAAACTGGTCAGAATTTAAGGAATGATGGATGGAGCTAAATACGGGGAAATTCTTGAGGGAAACCCATTTCAGTCTTCAAGAGATTTGAGACTGGGACTGAGGTTAATCTTCCAGCAGGACAATGACTAAGCATACTGCTAAAGCAACACTTGAGTGGTTTAAGGGGAAACATTTAAATGTCTTGGAAAGGCCTAGTCAAAGCCCAGACCTCAATCCAATTGAGAATCTGTGGTATGACTTAAAGATTGCTGTACACCAGCGGAACCCATCCAACTTGAAGGAACTGGAGCAGTTTTGCATTGAAGAATGGCCAAAAATCCCAGTAGCTAGATATGCCAAGCTTATAGAGACATACCCCAAGAGACTTGCAGCTGTAATTGCTGCAAAAGGTGTCTCTACAAAGTATTGACTTTGGGAGTGCTGAATAGTTATGTTTTTTACGCTCAAGTTCTGTTTTTCTGTGTTATTTCATTTGTTTCACAATAAATATTTTGTATATTGAAAGTGGTAGGCATGCTGCATCAATCAAATAATACAAATCCCCAAAACAATTTTAATTTCAGGTTGTAAGGCAACAAAATAGGAAAAATGCCAAGAGGGGTGAATACTTTCACAAGCCACTGTATTTAAGTACATATTGTTAAATAGGAACAAATAATTTAAGCTGTTTTTAGATTGATGTTGCTAGCTACTCTACTTATATACCTCAGCCTGCTTAGCCAGCTACAGGAGCTGGCTAGCTAGCCAGACCGGTTATTTTCTGTCACCAATGGCTTGTTTATATACTTTTTTATTACAATTTGTTTTTCCATGGTACATAAGACATACTTCAATGTCTTACATTGTCAATAGATATTGCTTTCCTACCCCCTCCTCCAGGTTTGGTGAATGGACCAGGAGTTATTGTAGACCTGCACCAGGCCACCAGAACCAGTGAGTTCGGATCAGTCTGATTCTCTGTGCTCTGAGTGGTTGGGGGACCAGCTTGAGGTAGGCTGTACCTTCCAAAAGTGTTGTACGGTACATATCTCCCATTTATAACACTGCACTAATCCATCACATTTTCTCACAGTAAAGTGTAACCTGTGTGTTTGCTTGTTTACATCTGTCTCCTACCCTGTTCCCTTTAACTCTGCTCCTGTTCTCCAGGACCTAGGGGTTCTGTCCAACACCCAGATGTGGATGCACCGGATGTACTCCAATACCAACCACCCTCCAACTTTTCATTACATCATCTACAGCTACTGTTGTCATTCTCTGCTAAGAAAGTTTTTGCTCTATTATACTGGGTATATACAGTACCTTGCGAAAGTATTCGGCCCCCTTGAACTTTGCGACCTTTTGCCACATTTCAGGCTTCAAACATAAAGATATAAAACTGTATTTTTTTGTGAAGAATCAACAACAAGTGTGACACAATCATGAAGTGGAACGACATTTATTGGATATTTCAAACTTTTTTAACAAATCAAAAACTGAAAAATTGGGCGTGCAAAATTATTCAGCCCCCTTAAGTTAATACTTTGTAGCGCCACCTTTTGCTGCGATTACAGCTGTAAGTCGCTTGGGGTATGTCTCTATCAGTTTTGCACATCGAGAGACTGACATTTTTTCCCATTCCTCCTTGCAAAACAGCTCGAGCTCAGTGAGGTTGGATGGAGAGCATTTGTGAACAGCAGTTTTCAGTTCTTTCCACAGATTCTCAATTGGATTCAGGTCTGGACTTTGACTTGGCCATTCTAACACCTGGATATGTTTATTTTTGAACCATTCCATTGTAGATTTTGCTTTATGTTTTGGATCATTGTCTTGTTGGAAGACAAATCTCCGTCCCAGTCTCAGGTCTTTTGCAGACTCCATCAGGTTTTCTTCCAGAATGGTCCTGTATTTGGCTCCATCCATCTTCCCATCAATTTTAACCATCTTCCCTGTCCCTGCTGAAGAAAAGCATGCCCAAACCATGATGCTACCACCACCATGTTTGACAGTGGGGATGGTGTGTTCAGGGTGATGAGCTGTGTTGCTTTTACGCCAAACATAACGTTTTGCATTGTTGCCAAAAAGTTCAATTTTGGTTTCATCTGACCAGAGCACCTTCTTCCACATGTTTGGTGTGTCTCCCAGGTGGCTTGTGGCAAACTTTAAACGACACTTTTTATGGATATCTTTAAGAAATGGCTTTCTTCTTGCCACTCTTCCATAAAGGCCAGATTTGTGCAATATACGACTGATTGTTGTCCTATGGACAGAGTCTCCCACCTCAGCTGTAGATCTCTGCAGTTCATCCAGAGTGATCATGGGCCTCTTGGCTGCATCTCTGATCAGTCTTCTCCTTGTATGAGCTGAAAGTTTAGAGGGACGGCCAGGTCTTGGTAGATTTGCAGTGGTCTGATACTCCTTCCATTTCAATATTATCGCTTGCACAGTGCTCCTTGGGATGTTTAAAGCTTGGGAAATCTTTTTGTATCCAAATCCGGCTTTAAACTTCTTCACAACAGTATCTTGGACCTGCCTGGTGTGTTCCTTGTTCTTCATGATGCTCTCTGCGCTTTTAACGGACCTCTGAGACTATCACAATGCAGGTGCATTTATACAGAGACTTGATTACACACAGGTGGATTGTATTTATCATCATTAGTCATTTAGGTCAACATTGGATCATTCAGAGATCCTCACTGAACTTCTGGAGAGAGTTTACTGCACTGAAAGTAAAGGGGCTGAATAATTTTGCACGCCCAATTTCTCAGTTTTTGATTTTTTAAAAAAGTTTGAAATATCCAATAAATGTCGTTCCACTTCATGATTGTGTCCCACTTGTTGTTGATTCTTCATAAAAAAATACAGTTTTATATCTTTATGTTTGAAGCCTGAAATGTGGCAAAAGGTCGCAAAGTTCAAGGGGGCCGAATACTTTCGCAAGGCACTGTAAATATGTGAAATACACAGATTAAAAACACTAGCACTGCAAACACTCAGAACAAAGAGAGCAGCAGTGCCTGGACTTTGCAGTCCCCCTTCTTCAAGTCCCCCTTCTGAGACTGGCAGAACCTCTCACCGACACAGCAACCACCTCCTCTATATTCCACACATCAGAATTCAGTATTTTAGTCTGATTGCCATGTGAGTGTAAAAAAAATGTGAAAATAAATTAATGACGAACTTTGATAGGTTTTGGTACCGTTACGTATTAAAATATTTAATATTGCCAGGTTTACAGCTGCTCCATAAGGTGTTCATGATTGTAAGTTATCCTTTGTTGGTATTTATTTGTTCCACATTATTCATCGTTGTATCCTTGGACCCACAATATATATATTTATAAATATAAAACACCAATCGGAGGGGGCGTTTTTATTTATATAAAAATAATATATAGATATATTTATTTATATATATATATATATATATAAATAAATAAAAAATATATACACACCCACACACAAGGGCATATTAATGAGCTATGCGAGATAGAAAAATGTAATCATAATAGAGGACTACTGAAATTATATTTCAATGTAGATAAGGGAAGCATCTGATTGGCGTTTCCACTCACTACCAAATATGGTGATGTGAGGAAGCCCAGTGGCTGGCAATGGGAGGAGATGGAGCGAGATGGATTTTGGCAGACATTCTGTTCATATTCTCATGGATGAACCATTCTAACCATGAACCAAATAAATGCTAGAACGTGCCAATAGGATCTCACTAGCTCGTGCTTGGCTCTGCACACATCATTGTTTGTTCTGCCCACTATGATTAATTTACTCCCAATGGAAACGGCAGGCTCTGGTCTACATTGGGTTAGTTATAAAAATCTGCTTTCACCAGAGAAGAAGGGTCATGGCTAGAAGGGCTCTAGCTTTAGTCAGGATTTACTTTTCATAACAGGTTTAGCAGAAATTGCACAGCTGGTTAGGAGAATTAGGCTAAGGTGGGGAAAGGGGTTAGGGTTAGCTAAAATGCAACGCCCCCCCCCCCAAAAAAAAAAAACCCAGAGTAAATTTGACCATAGCTGGATGCCATCTAGACATGACCGAGAGGAAGAGGTAAAGCGAGAGGGACAAAGAACAAACAGAAAAACATACATGATCAATTACAAGTATTAGAACAAACTATTAAAGACTACCAGAACCCACTGGATTCTCCAATTATATTGAACGAACTACAGGACAAAATACAAACCCTCCAACCCAAAAAGGCATGTGGGGTTGATGGTATCCTAAATGAAATGATAAAATATACAAACCACAAATTCCAATTGGCTATACTTAAACTCTTTACCATCATCTTCAGCTCAGGCACATTCCCCAATATTTGGAACCAAAGACTGATCACCTCAATCCACAAAAGTAGAGACAAATTTGACCCCAATAACTACCGTGGGACATGTCAACAGCAACCTTGGAAAAATCCTCTGCATCATGATTATCAAGCAGACTTGTACATTTCCTCAGCAAAAACCATGTACTGAGCAAAATGTCCCAACATTTTTTTTACCAAATGACCGTACGACAGACCACGTATTCACCCTGCACACCATATTTGACAAACAAACCAAAACAAAGGCAAAGTCTTCTCATGCTTTGTTGATTAAAACCTCTTGAAACTAGGGGGCACTATTTTTAAGTAAACCGCCTATTTCTCAGGACCAGGTGCTAGAATATGCATATAATTGGAACAAAATAAACATTTGCTGTCTAACTGGGAGTCTCGTCAGTGAAAACATCCGAAGATCAAAGGTAAACGGTTAATTTGATTGCTTTTCTGATTTTCGTGACCAAGCTTCCTGCTGCCAGCTGGACATAATGCTATGCTAGGCTATCGATAAACTTACACAAACACTTGTCTTGCTTTGGCTGTAAAGCATAATTTCAAAATCTGAGATGACAGGGTGATTAACAAAAGGCTAAGCTGTGTTTCACTATATTTCACTTGTGATTTCATGAATATGAATATCTTCTAGTAATATTTTTTGACTGTTGCGCTATACTAATTAGTGTAGTTGATGACAATTCTCCCGGATCCGGTATGGGTAGTTCCAAGAGGTTAAAAAAAAGAAGCTTTCGACTGAATTTGGCATGAGAGCCTGCTATACAAATTGATGGAAAGTGGTGTTGGGAGAAAAACATACGACATTATAAAATCCATGTAGACAAACAAGTGTGCAGTTAAAATTGCCATAGAAACATTTATTTCCATAGGGCTGGGAGATGAGACTGGGATGCAGTTTACGCCCCACCCTCTTCAAACATGATATATATATATATATAGATATATATTTTTTTTTAAAGAATTCGCATGGGCAATAAAACAGTTTGCAGCACCCGGCCTGACCCTACCAGAATCTGAAGTCAAATGTCTACTGTTTGTTGATGATCTGGTGCTTCTGTCCCCAACCAAGGAGGGCCTACAGCAACACCTAGATCTTCTGCATAGATTCTGTCAGCCCTGGGCCCTGACAGTAAATCTCAGGAAGACAAAAATAATGGTGTTCCAAAAAAGGTCCAGTTCCCAGGACCACGAATGCCCTAGAGCACAAAAAACAAAACAATATATACCTCAGCGCCACAGGTAACTTCCACAAAGCTGTGAACGATCTGAGAGACAAGGCAAGGGCCTTCTATGCCATCAAAATCACATAACATTTTACATATCAATTATGGTGAGTATAATTTGTGGAACGTTTCAACAGGAATCTGTTCCAAAAACGTAAATGACAAGGTTGCCAAAAAACAACGCATACAAAGTTTAAGAACAAGCTACGAGGTGAGTTGATGCCTATTCGGCAGCTAGTTAGCTAGGTGAATTGATCGTGCTACTTTGTATGTGTTGTTTGTTGGCAACCTTGTACTTTACAAAGTTTTTGGAATAGATTCCCGTTGGAACGTTCCACAAATTATACCCACCATACCAATTAGGATCTGACTAACAATACTGGAATCAGATATAGAACCCATTGCCCTTTATGGTTGTGAAGTCTGGGGTCCGCTCACCAACAAAGAATTCACAAAATGTGACAAACACCAAATTGACTCTGCAAAAAATATCCTCAGTGTACAACATAAAACACCAACTAATGCATGCAGAGCAGAATTAGGCCGATACCCACTAATGATCAAAATCAAGAAATCCAGAAAAAAAACATTCAATTCTACAACCACTTAAAAGGAAAGCAATTACTAAACCTTCCATAACGTACAGAGAAATAATAAACCTGGAAAAGAGCCCCCTAAGCAAGCTGGTCCTTGGGCTCTGTTCACAAACAAACAGAACCCCAGGACAGCAACACAATTAGACCCAACCGAATCTTGAGAAAACACATTACTTGACAAAAACAGAAAGGCTACAGTGCTATTTGGCTCTAAACACAGAGTACACAGTGGCAGAATACCTGACCACCGTGACTGACCCAAAATTAAGGAAATCTTTGACTATGTACAGACTCAGTGAGCATAGCCTTGCTATTGAGAAAGGCCGCAGAAGGCAGATCTGGCTCTCAAGAGAAGACATGCTATGTGCACACTGGTTTAAGCCGCAACATTTTTTTTAATGGTCTGAGTTTTGAAAATGAAGATTTCTGAAAGCTAATAATGCGACCACTGATTATACTTTCCTGTGGATATAGTGTGACACATTCCTACCTGCAAACGGACACACCGGTAAAGTAAATTACATTTTATTTAACATTCTGGTTTGTAGAGGTCGTGAGAGGAAACTTTCCTGATCCAAATGCTCATTTATGCCCGACGTTGAATCCAATGCAATTCAACATCATGTCTCCAGGCTGCTAGCTAGCTTGCGGCTGCCCAATTTGGCTCTAATTACCAGATAATGAAAAGCTAAAGTTACTTTAGCACACAATCACCTACAGGTGTCTTATCAAAAACCATGACTGTCAAGTAGCTAATATCGAAAGGTGGAAAATCTTGACACGACCTATAACTAACGCTAAAGCAGATACTTTATTGGCAAGGATGGGGTGGGAGCTAACGTTAGCCAGCTAATCCTTACCAGCATGATGACTCCCCATATGCTGATCACTATTCCACAAGCGGCCATTTTCGGACCACAGAATAAAAGGGATGGCATTCTTGTACTTTATCTTTTCTAACAAAAGAAACTATTTCGATACACTAATATAAAACAGTATTTTCTTTTCTCAAAGGACGAGCGTCGTCCTAGACTGCATAAGATGACAATCGTTTCCTTCGTTAATTTCCGTAAATGTTCGTCTATTTCGGTACGAAAACCAATCAAAATGGGTCCTCAGTCAGGCCCCGCCTTCTCCCTTTCTCGAATCTCGCGCGACAGTCACCTACCTACCTAGCTAGCTAGCTAGCTAGTTAGTTAACAAATCTTTATTAATTTATTTGACCGTTTTGTTGCGAAATTGAAAAATGTAGTTTTCAAAAGACAAAGTTACACTTCGTAAACGCATTAGTCTATGCGAATTTGTCTTGCGTCTTAATTGTTGAAACGCTTAATTTGCCGCCTTTTATTGTAACTACCCTGCTTACGTTAGCTTCCCCTAAGACATTTGCTATTGTTGTTGCCTGGGATAGCAAGCTACAGTAACAGCCCAAAATGACTTCAGCCTCTACTAAGGTACGAACAGTCTAAGATCTTAAATAGGTCTTATCTATTTTACTAGTAACCATGGTGTGAATGCGTCATATGATATGGCCCTAAGCTAATTTAATATTATTACGTTTCCATGTCTCTATTTCTGTGACAGGTGGGAGAAATCTTCTCTGCAGCAGGAGCAGCCTTCACCAAGCTGGGTGAGCTTACCATGCAGCTGCATCCAGTAGCTGACTCTAGCCCTGCAGGGTGAGTGTACACTCTTTCACTCACTCAAAACAATATGGGGATTAAGGTTTAGTTAATAAGAGTGATGCTGAGACTCCGATTTTCACTTTAAAATATATGTCAAACAAAAACCATTGATTGCTAAGTTAAACATACCATACAACTCTATGCACAAGGACTACTTAACAATTTCCACAGAACATTTTTACAAAAACACATTTACTTGAATAATAGCGCGGATGCAAAGTTTGGTAATAGAATGACAGCACAAACCATCAACAATGTTCTAAAAGTAAATATATTTTTGTTAAAAGTAGTAGTCAGTGGCGACCCGGCTTGCCTGTTTTGGATGTTATTTTGGCATTAATATGTGTCACATATCAGTTTTGAACAATGTAGAAATATATATTTAGTTAATAAGAGCCGCATACAAACATGGTCTCTTTTTTTATTTTCTTGAGTAACAAAGCTCCAAAATGCAGGTGTTTTAGCCTAGCTCAGTCAGTGCTTTCTGTGGTGGTGGGGCAAGCCAGCAGAAAATACAGAGTGTGGTGTCGGGATTGGCTCAGTATTCTGTCACTCATGGCGACTTTACGTCACTGCCATGTGTAAGAGGAGACATTGAAAATTCAAGCCCTTTGGCTACTGTCATAGAAGTGCCCATCCAAGAAGGCTCAAGGTCATTGGCCACAGATAAAATTACATCAAATCATATTATATGTACAGGAGTTTTGATTGGACTGATCATGTCAACATCATACTTTCAAAATCTTAGCTAGCAGTCATCATCATTAATCAAGTCAAATCAAATAAAATGAATTTATATAGCCCTTTGTACATCAGCTGATATCTCAAAGTGCTGTACAGAAACCGAGCCTAAACCCCCAAACAGCAAGCAATGCAGGTGTAGAAGCACGGTGGCTAGGAAAAACTCCCTAGAAAGGCCAAAACCTAGAAAGAAACCTAGAGAGGAACCAGGCTATGAGGGGTGGCCAGTCCTCTTCTGGCTGTGCCGGGTGGAGATTATAACAGAACATGGCCAAGATGTTCAAATGTTCATAAATGACCAGCATGGTCAAACAATAATAATCACAGGCAGAACAGTTGAAACTGGAGCAGCAGCACAGCCAGGTGGACTGGGGACAGCAAGGAGTCATCATGCCAAGTAGTCCTGAGGCATGGTCCTAGGGCTCAGGTCCTCCGAGAGAGAGAAAGAAAGAGCGCATTAGAGAGAGCATACTTAAATTCACACAGGACACAGGATAAGACAGGAGAAGTACTCCAGATATAACAAACTGACCCTAGCCCCCCGACACATAAACTACTGCAGCATAAATACTGGAGGCTGAGACAGGAGGGGTCAGGAGACACTGTGGCCCCATCTGATGATACCCCTGGACAGGGCCAAAAGGGAAAGATATAACCCCACCCACTTTGCCAAAGCACAGCCCCCACACCACTAGAGGGAAATCTTCAACCACCAACTTACCATTTTGAGACAAGGCCGAGTATAGCCCACAAAGATCTCCGCCGCTACAACCCAAGGGGGGGTGCCAACCCAGACAGGAAGATCACATCAGTGACTCAACCCACTCAAGTGACGCACCCCTCCTAGGGACGGCATGAAAGAGCACCAGTAAGCCAGTGACTCAGCCCCTGTAATAGGGTTAGAGGCAGAGAATCCCAGTGGAAAGAGAGGAACCGGCCAGGCAGAGACAGCAAGGGCTGTTTCTTCGCTCCAGTGCCTTTCCGTTCACCTTCACACTCCCGGGCCAGACTACACCCAATTATATGACCCACTGAAGAGATGAGTCTTCAGTAAAGATTTAAAGGTTGAGACCGAGTTTGCGTCTCTCACATGGGTAGGCAGACCACTCCATAAAAATGGAGCTCTATAGGAGAAAGCCCTGCCTCCAGTTGTTTGCTTAGAAATTCTAGGGACAATTAGGAGGCCTGCGTCTTGTGACCGTAGCGTACGTGTAGGTATGTACGGCAGGACCAAATCAGAGAGATAGGTAGGAGAAAGCCCATGTAATGCTTTGTAGGTTAGCAGCAAAGCCTTGAAATCAGCCCTTGCCTTGACATGAAGCCAGTGTAGGGAGGCTAGCACTGGAGTAATATGATCACATTTTTTGGTTCTAGTCAGGATTCTAGCAGCCGTATTTAGCACTAACTGAAGTTTATTTAGTGTTTTATCTGGGTAACCGGAAAGTAGAGCATTGCAGTAGTCTAACCTAGAAGTAACAAAAGCATGGATACATTTTTCTGCATCATTTTTGGGCAGAAAGTTTCTGATTTTTGCAATGTTATGTATATGGAAAAAAGCTGTCCCTGAAATATTTGTCAAAAGAGAGATCAAGGTCCAGAGTAATGCCGAGGTCCTTCACAGTTTTATTTGAGATGACTGTACAACCATTAAGATTAATTGTCAGATTCAACAGAAGATCTCTTTGTTTCTTGGGACCTAGAACAAGCATCTCTGTTTTGTCCGAGTTTAAAAGTAGAAAGTTCGCAGCCATCCACTTCCTTATGTCTGAAACACAGGCTTCTAGCGAGGGCAATTTTGGGGCTTCACCATGTTTCATTGAAATGTACAGCTGTGTATCCTCCGCATAGCAGTGAAAGTTAACATTATGTTTTCGAATGACATCCCCAAGAGGTGAAAATATATAGTGAAAACAATAGTGGTCCTTAAACGGAACCTTGAGGAACACCGAAATGTACAGTTGATTTGTCAGAGGACAAACCATTCACAGAGACAAACTGATATCTTTCCGACAGATAAGATCTAAACCAGGCCAGGACTTGTCCGTGTAGACCAATTTGGGTTTCCAATCTCTCCAAAAGAATGTGGTGATCGATGGTATAAAAAGCAGCACTAAGGTCTAGGAGCACGAGGACAGATGCAAAGCCTCGGTCTGATGCCATTAAAAGGTAATTTACCACCTTCACAAGTGCAGTCTCAGTGCTATGATGGGGTCTAAAACCAGACTGAAGCATTTCGTATACATTGTTTGTCTTCAGGAAGGCAGTGAGTTGCTGCGCAACAGCCTTTTGTAAACATTTTGAGAGGAATGGAAGATTCGATATAGGCCGATAGTTTTTAAAATATTTTCTGGGTCAAGGTTTGGCTTTTTCAAGAGAAGCTTTATTACTGCCACTTTTAGTGAGTTTGGTACCTATCCGGTGGATAGAGAGCTGTTTATTATGTTCAACATAGGAGGGCCAAGCACAGGAAGCAGCTCTTTCAGTAGTTTAGTTGGAATAGGGTCCAGTATGCAGCTTGAAGGTTTAGAGGCCATGATTATTTTCATCATTGTGTCAAGAGATATAGTACTAAAACACTTGAGTGTCTCTCTTGATCCTAGGTCCTGGCAGAGTTGTGCAGACTCAGGACAACTGAGCTTTGAAGGAATACGCAGACTTAAAGAGTCCGTAATTTGCTTTCTAATAATCATGATCTTTTCCTCAAAGAAGTTCATTAATTTATTACTGCTGAAGCGAAAGCCATCCTCTCTTGGGGAATGCTGCTTTTTAGTTAGCTTTTTGACAGTATCAAAAATACATTTCGGATTGTTCTTATTTTCCTCAATTAAGTTGGAAAAATAGGATGATCGAGCAGCAGTGAGGGCTCTTCGATACTGCACGGTACTGTCTTTCCAAGCTAATCGGAAAACTTACAGTTTGGTGTGGCGCCATTTCCGTTCCAATTTTCTGGAAGCTTGCTTCAGAGCTCGGGTATTTTCTGTATACCTGGGAGCTAGTTTCTTATGAGAAATGTTTTTAGGGGTGCAACTGCATCTAGGGCATTGAGCAAGGTTAAATTGAGTTCCTCAGTTAGGTGGTTAACTGATTTTGTCCTCTGACGTCCTTGGGTAGACAGAGGGAGTCTGGAAGGACATCAAGGAATCTTTGTGTTGTCTGTGAATTTATAGCACAATTTTTGAAGCTCCTTGGTTGGGGTCTGAGCAGATTATTTGTTGCAATTGCAAACGTAATAAAATGGTGGTCCGATAGTCCAGGATTATGAAGAAAAACATTAAGATCCACAACATTTATTCCATAGGACAAAACTAGGTCCAGAGTATGACTGTGACAGTGAGTAGGTCCAGAGACATGTTGGACAAAACCCACTGAGTCGATGATGGCTCCGAAAGCCTTTTGGAGTGGGTCTGTGGACTTTTCCATGTGAATATTAAAGTCACCAAGAATTTGAATATTATCTGCTATGACTACAAGGGCCGATAGGAATACAGGGAACTGAATGAGGAACGCTGTATATGGCCCAGGAGGCCTGTAAACAGTAGCTATAAAAAGTGATTGAGTAGGCTGCATAGATTTCATGACAGAAGCTCAAAAGATGAAACCGCCTTTTTTTTTTTGTAAATTGAAATTTGCTATCGTAAATGTTAGCAACACCTCCGCCTTTGCGGGATGCACGGGGGATATGGTCACTAGTGTAGCCAGTAGGTGAGGCCTCATTTAACACAGTAAATTCATCAAGCTTAAGCCATGTTTCAGTCAGGCCAATCACATCAAGATTATGATCAGTGATTAGTTCATTGACTATAACTGCCTTTAAAATAAGGGATCTAACATTAAGTAGCCTTATTTTGAGATGTGAGGTATCACGATCTCTTTCAATAATGACAGGAATGGAGGAGGTCTTTATCCTAGTGAGATTGCTAAGGCGAACACCGCCATGTTTAATTTTGCCCAACCTAGGTCGAGGCACAGACACGGTCTCAATGGGGATAGCTGAGCTGACTACACTGACTGTGCTAGTGGTACACTCCACTAAGCTGGCAGGCTGGCTAACAGCCTGCTACCTGGCCCACACCTTATTTCAATCTACTGGCAAATCCTTTTTAATCCTTGTCATATGAAGAGAAATTATAAATAAAACGTATCGGTGCTCATCGGCCATTGGACATAAACATTACACAACAAGTTGGAAATCTCAAATTCAGTGGTTTGGAAGGAATCAGTGACAGTGGCTGTGTGGTGCCAAATCTGAGATTAAGGGGTTCTTTTCCAAATTTAAAATGATAAACAGTCAACATTGGCCATGCTGTCAATGAAGCATGATTTGTGCCACGCTCAAAACAACTCTTAACTTGGTGGACCGCCTCATCAACTGTTCAAGTGAGCCAAGCACAACAATGTGAGTCCAACATTTTTTTGTAAGCTGCTTCGTAAATGATGTTATATACCAGGGATATACACTGCTCAAAAAAATAAAGGGAACACTTAACACAATGTAACTCCAAGTCAATCACACTTCTGTGAAATCAAACTGTCCACTTAGGAAGCAACACTGATTGACAATACATTTCACATGCTGTTGTGCAAATGGAATAGACAACAGGTGGGAATTATAGGCAATTAGCAAGACACCCCCAATAAAGGAGTGGTTCTGCAGGTGGTGACCACAGACCACTTCTCAGTTCCTATGCTTCCTGGCTGATGTTTTGGTCACTTTTGAATGCTGGCGGTGCTTTCACTCTAGTGGTAGCATGAGATGGAGTCTACAACCCACACAAGTGGCTCAGGTAGTGCAGCTCATCCAGGATGGCACATCAATGGGAGCTGTGGCAAGAAGGTTTGCTGTGTCTGTCAGCGTAGTGTCCAGAGCATGGAGGCGCTACCAGGAGACAGGCCAGTACATCAGGAGACGTGGAGGAGGCCGTAGGAGGGCAACAACCCAGCAGCAGGACCGCTACCTCCGCCTTTGTGCAAGGAGGAGCACTGCCAGAGCCCTGCAAAATGACTTCCAGCAGGCCACAAATGTGCATGTGTCTGCTCAAACGGTCAGAAACAGACTCCATGAGGGTGGAAATGAGGGCCCAACGTCCACAGGTGGGGGTTGTGCTTACCGCCCAACACCGTGCAGGATGTTTGGCATTTGCCAGAGAACACCAAGATTGGCAAATTCGCCACTGGCGCCCTGTGTTCTTCACAGATGAAAACAGGTTCACACTGAGCACATGTGACAAAGACTGGAGACACAGTGGAGAACGTTCTGCTGCCTGCAACATCCTCCAGCACCTCCAGCATGACCTGTTTGGCGGTGGGTCAGTCATGGTGTGGGGTGGCATTTCTTTGGGGGGCCGCACAGCCCTCCATGTGCTCGCCAGAGGTAGCCTGACTGCCATTAGGTACCGAGATGAGATCCTCAGACCCCTTGTGAGACCATATGCTGGTGTGGTTGGCCCTGGGTTCTTCCTAATGCAAGACAATGCTAGACCTCATGTGGCTGGAGTGTGTCAGCAGTTCCTGCAAGAGGAAGGCATTGATGCTATGGACTGGCCCGCCCGCTCCCCAGACCTGAATCCAATTGAGCACATCTGGGACATCATGTCTCGCTCCATCCACCAACGCCACGTTGCACCACAGACTGTCCAGGAGTTGGCGGATGCTTTAGTCCAGGTCTGAGAAGAGATCCCTCAGGAGACCATCCGCCACCTCATCAGGAGCATGCCCAGGTGTTGTAGGGAGGTCATACAGGCACGTGGAGGCCACACCTACACTACTGAGCCTCATTTGGACTTGTTTTAAGGACATTACATCAAAGTTGGATCAGCCTGTAGTGTGGTTTTCCACTTTAATTTTGAGTGTGACTCCAAATCCAGACCTCCATGGGTTGATAGATTTGATTTCCATTGATAATTTTTGTGATTTTGTTGTCAGCACATTCAACTATGTAAAGAAAAAAGTATTTAATAAGAATATTTCATTAATTCAGATCTAGGATGTGTTATTTTAGTGTTCCCTTTAATTTTTTTGAGCAGTGTATGTATACTGTAGTGCGGGGATATATGCATACTATAGATAAGAAAGTAGTACTAAGTGTATGTTGTGTAGTAAGATGTTTGTAGCCCATGTGCCTCACCCTAATAATTTGGTCTATTTACCCCTCTTAATTTCGACTACTGTTCTGACTGTTCTTCTGTAGCCTATAACCTGTTTTAGAGAAATGTAATCATTGAATATTGTAAGAGCTTTCATTGTCTGCTTATATGCCCCCTTTATTTATCCTACGGTTCTAGCATGGTGTACAGGGAGAGCACTGTAAGAACGGCCCATGTCGTAAATTCTGTTTCTGTACATTTCAAAAGTGCTAAACAAATAGTTATATTGACTAACGTTACGTCCGTCCTAGCTCGCTCATTGTCTTAATCGAAATTACGGATGGTCTTTTATCCACTTGTTGTCCCCTTATGCCATTGTTTGTACATCTCAATTGTCAGTAGAAACCACATTTGTTTAAGCAAGTCAGCCATATCAGCTATGTTTTTTAAAAAGACAGTAAATGAGGCTGAATGAACTGTTTTGCTGCCAGACAAGGCTCCGCTGATAGCCAGGTGTAGCAGTGGTAAGATGTCGGGACTGTTGTTGGGACAGCTTTATGTAGGCCCTAACAGTTTGTGGACACCGTTTGTCACTGTTATAGTGCAATTAATGTATTATTTAGTGTTGTGTAGTGGCTTTGCTGGTATGTAATTCCACTTTTAAAAAAATTTGCCACACCAAGATTTACATGCTTAAATCGCCAATGCTAGTTGTGCATAGTTATATGGTTTGTTTAACTTTGCAGTCGTTTGTTTTTGTTTGACATACATTTTAAAGTTGAAAATCTCAGCATCACTCTGTTACCGTGGAATTGTCCAGCAATAACGGTAGCAGTGATTATTATTATTATTTATTTTTTGTCAGTTTACAAAGATTGCATAGAAAATAGATGCAACAATTTAATTTCCATTTAACTGTCTTGTCAATAAAAACAGCTGGATGTAATGACGTCACACCAAAAACAAACTTTTTCGCAATAACCTACATTGTCGAATCATGTAGTAACCAACAAAGAAAAGTGTTAAACAAATCAAATATATTCTTCAAAATAACCACCCTTCGCCTTGATGACAGCTTGCACACTCTTGGTATTCTCTCAACCAGCGTCATGAGGAATGCTTTTTCCAACAGTCTTGAAGGAGCTCCCACACATGCTGAGCGCTTGTTGGCTGCTTTTTCTTCACTTTGCGGTCCAACTCATCCCAAACCATCTCAATTGGGTTGTGGTCGGGTGATTGTGGAGGCTTGGTCATCTGATGCGGCACTCCATCAATTTCCTTGGTCAAATAGCCCTTATAAAATCTGGAGGTGGGTTTCGGGTCATTGTCCTGTTGAAAAACAAATGATAGTGGGACTAAGTGCAAACCAGATGGGATGGTGTATCGCTGCAGAATGCTATGGTAGCCATGCTGGTTAAGTGTGCCTTGAATTATAAATAAATCAGTGTCACCAGCAAAGCACCATCACACTTCCTCCTCCATGCTTCACAGTGGGAACCACACATGCAGAGATAATCTGCTTACCTACTCTGTATCTCACAAAGACACAGTGGTTGGAACCAAAAATCTCAAATTTGGACTCATCAGAACAAAGGACAGATTTCCACCAGTCTATTGTCAAAGCAAAGCAAGTCTCTCTCTTGGTGTCCTTTAGTAGTGGTATCTTTGCAGCAATTAGACCATGAAGGCCTGGTTGACGCAGTCTCCTCTGAACAGTTGATGTTGAGATGTGTCCGTTCCTTGAACTCTGTGAAGCATTTATAATGGCTGCAATCTGAGATGCAGTTGACTCTGCAGCAGAGGTATCTCTGGGTCTTCCTTTCCTGTAGCGGTCCTCATTAGAGCCAGTTTCATCATAGCGCTTGATGGTTTTTGCAACTGCACTTGAAGAAACTTTAAAAGTTCTTGAAATGTTCCACATTTTATTCTAAAATGGATTAAATACTTTCCCCCCCTCAACAACCTACACAAAATACCACATAATGACAAAGCAAAAACAGGTTTTTAGAAATATTCGCATGTTTATGTAAATAAGTTATGTTTTTATTTTTAATGTGTATTCAGACCCTTTGCTATGAGACTTGAGATCAGGTGCATCCTGTTTCCATTGATCATCCTTGATGTTTCTACGACTTCATTGGAGTCCACCTGTGATAAATTCAATTGATTTGGAAAGGCACACACGTCTATATAAGGTCCCTTAGTTGACAGTGCATGTCAGAGCAATATCCAAGCCATGAGGTCGAATTGTCCGTAGAGCTCCGAGACCTGCTTGCAGTTTGCCAAAGGCCATGTAAAGCACTCTCAGACCATGAAAAACAAGATTCTCTGGTCTGATGAAAACAAGATTGAACTCTTTGGCCTGAATGCCAAGCGTCACGTCTGGAGGAAACCTGACACCATCCCTACGGTGAAGCATGGTGGTGGCAGCATCATTCTGTGGGGATGTTTTTCAGCTACTAGTCAGGATTGAGGGTAAGGTTAACGGAGCAAAGTACAGAGCGATCTGCTGAAGGACCTCAGACTGGGGGCGAAGGTTCACCTTCCAAAAGGACAACAACCCGAAGCACACAGCCAAGACAATGCAAGAGTGGTTTCGGGACAAGTCTCTGAATGTCTGAGTGGCCCAGCCAGAGCCCGGACTTGAACCCAATCGAACATCTCTGGAGAGACCTGAAAATAACTGTGCAGCGATGCTCTCCATCCAACCTGACAGAGCTTGAGATGATCTGCAGAGAAGAATAGGAGAAACTCCCTAAATACAGGTGTGCCAAGCTTGTAGCATCATACCAAAGAAGACTCCAGGCTATAATCGCTGCCAAATGTGCTTCAACAAAGTACTGAGTAAAGGGTCTGAATACATATGCACATTTTATATGTTTTTTTATTTGATAGAAATTAGCAAAAAATTCTAAAAACCTGTTTTTTTTGCTTTGTCATTATGGGTTATTGTGTGTAGATTGAGGGGGGAAAACGATTTAATACATTTTAGAATAAGGCTGAAACGTAACAGTGGAAAAAGTCAAAGGGTCTGAATACCTTCCCGAATGCACTGTATATGTTTCACGAGCCCACAAACGCCAGCATTTATAGAACGCAAGAATTGACTAATTTGCCATATTCTAATAATTCTCATGTGCCAACATATCTCCACGGTCCCTGCCATGGTAAAACTTGCTGTCCTGTAGATCTGAAATAATTGGATGGTGAAACTTGCATCCAGCCGACCAGAAAAAGAAGGCGAAGCAGTTCAGGTATTCTTGAAAGTCAGGACAATCCTTGTCATATCAAATCAAACGTTATGTCACATGCGCCATATACAACAAGTGTAGACCTTACTTACAAGCCCTTAACCAACAGTGCAGTTCAAGAAGAGTTAAGAAAATAGTTAGCAAATAAGCTAAAGTAATACAATAACATAACAATAACAGGGCTATATACAGGGGGTACCGGTACCGAGTCAGTGTGCGGGGGTACAGGTTAGTCGTGGCCAACAGTTTTGAGTGACACAAATATTAATTTTCACAAAGTTTGCTGCTTCAGTGTCTTTAGATATTTTTGTCAGATGTTACTATGGAATACTGAAGTATAATTACAACCATTTCACAAGTGTCAAAGGCTTTTATTGACAATTACATGAAATTGATGCAGAGAGTCAATATTTGCAGTGTTGACCCTTCTTTTTCAAGACCTCTGCAATCCGTCCTGGCATGCTGTCAATTAACTTCTGGGCCACATCCTGACTGATGGCAGCCCATTCTTGCATAATCAATGCTTGGAGTTGGACAGAATTTGTGGGTTTTTGTTTGTCCACCCACCTCTTCAGGATTGACCACAAGTTCAATGGGATTCAGGTCTGGGGAGTTTCCTGGCCATGGACCCAAAATATCATTTTTTTTGTTCCCCGAGCCACTTAGTTATCACTTTTGCCTTATGGCAAGGTGCTCCATTATGCTGGAAAAGGCATTGTTCGTCACAAAACTGTTCCTGGATGGTTGGGAGAAGTTGCTCTCGGAGGATGTGTTGGTACTATTCTTTATTCATGGCTGTGTTCTTAGGCAAAATTGTGAGTGAGCCCACTCCCTTGGCTGAGATGCAACCCCCACACATGAATGGTCTCAGGATGCTTTACTGTTGGCATGGAGTATATGTAAATTGCCATCATACAAACTGAGGCAGCAGACTTTGTGAAAATTAAAATATGTCATTCTCAAAACTTGGCCACGACTGTACATGTAGGTAGGGGTGAAGTGATTATGCATAGATGATAAACAGCGAGTAGCAGCAGTGTAGAAAACAAATGGAGGTGACGTTAATGTAATAGTCCGGTGGCCATTTTGTTTAGCAGTCTTATGGCTTGGGGATAGAAGCCGTTAAGGAGCCTTTTAGTCCCAGACTTGGCGCTTGCCGGTAGCAGAGAAAACAGCCTGACTTGGGTGACTGGAGTCTCTGACAGTTTTATGGGCTTTCCTCTGACGCCGCCTATTATATAGGTCCTTGATTGCAGGAAGCTTGGCCCCAGTGATGTACTGGGCCATACACACTACCCTTTGTAGCACCTTACGGTCAGATGCCGAGCAGTTGCCATACCAGGTGGTGATGCAACCAGTCAGGATGCTCTCGATTGTGCAGCTATAGAACCTTTTGAGGATCTGTGGACCCATGCCAAATCTTTTCAGTCTCCTGAGGGGGTAAAGGTTTTGTCGTGCCCTCTTCATGACTGTCTTGTTGTGTTTCGACCATGAAACTCTCTACCCGCTCTACTACAGCCCCGTTGATGTTAATGGGGGCCTGTTCGGCAAGCCTTTTCCTGTAGTCCACGGTCAGCTCCTTTGTCTTGTTCACCTTGAGAGAGAGGTTGTTGTCCTGGCACCACACTGCCAGTTCTCTGACCTCCTTATATGCTGTCTCATTGTTGTCGGTGATCAGGCCTACCACTGTTGATATCAGCAAACTTAATGGTGTTGGAGTCATGTTTGGCCACGCAGTCGTGGGTGAACAGGGAGTACAGGTGAGTGCTAAGTGCACACCCCTGAGGGGCCCCAGTGTTGAGGATCAGCTTGGTAGACGTGTTGTTGCCTACCCTTACCACCTGGGTGCAGCCCGTCAGGAAGTCCAGGATCCAGATGCAGAGGGAGCTGTTTAGTCCCAGGGTCCTTAGCTTAGTGATGAGCTTTTTGTGCACTATGGTGTTGAACGCTGAGCTGCAGTCAATGAACAGCATTCTCACATAGGTGTTCCTTTTGTCCAGGTGGGAAAGGGCAGTGTGGAGTTCGAATGAGATTGTGTCATCTGTGGATCTGTTGGGGCGGTATGCGAATTGGAGTGGGTCTAGGGTATCCGGGAGGATGCTGTTGATGTGAACCATGACCAGCCTTTCTAAGCACTTCATGGCTACGGGGCGGTAATCATTTAGGCAGGTTACCTTCGCTTCCTTTGGCACAGGGACTATGGTGGTCTGCTTGAAACATGTCGGTATTACAGACTCAGTCAGGGAGAGGTTGAAAATGTCAGTGAAGACACTTTCCAGTTGGTCCGCACATGCTTTGAGTACACGTCCTGGTAATCCATCTAGCCCCGTGGCTTTGAATGTTGACCTGTTTAAAGGTCTTGCTCACATCGGCTACCGAGAGCGTTATCACACAGTCATACAGAACAGCTGGTGCTCTTGTGCATGCTTCAGTGTTGCTTGCCTCGAAGCGAGCATAAAAGGAATTTAGCTCGTCTGGTAGGCTTGCGTCACTGGGCAGCTCCCGTCTGGGTTTCCCTTTTGTAGTCCGTAATAGATTTTAAGCCCTACAAAGAAACAATTTATTTATAGTTGTAAAATGGATTTTGCAAGTAGTTGGCTTTAGAATTAAATGTGGAGCTTTATAGTTATGTGATATCACATGCCCCGCCTACCCTTAAAATGATTCGGCAATCATAATTTATTTGAAAAACAATTTCCGTCGTCATTTGTCGCAATTAAGAAAGTTTGACAAAGGAAAAATCCACCCGTCGAATGGATAAAATGTTGCCGATCTTTAGAAAATGTGTCTTGTATCTGCCGTTTCCATTACGCACGGCAATGTTTTTTGGGGGTGATAAATCTGGGTCAATGGAAACCTTCCTACTGACTCTTCTCCTTTCTTCTTCCCATTACTATGCCCCTCTCCCCAGAGCCAAATGGACAGAGACGGAGGTCGAGATGCTGCGGTCAGCTGTGCGGCGCTTCGGTGATGATCTGAACAGTATCAGCTCTGTGATTAAGGAGCGCACTGTGTAAGGATCCTTCTGTCCCCTCTTTCTTGCAATCCATGTTTATTCTATCCCGCCACACTTTCAATCTTTCTTTCTCCCCCTCTATCTCATCATACTGCACCCACTCTTACAATCTTTCATCCATTGATCTTGTATCTTTACTGCCTTTTTTCTAAAGAAGACATCTGGTGGGGTTGACTTCAACTCCTGACATCTCTGTTGGCAAATGACCTTGTTTACCATACATCCTATGTTTAAACCTGTATGAAAATCACATAACCAATCTGTTGCCTCCTCTGTTTTATGCAGAGCCCAGATAAAGACAACAGTGAAGAGGAAACTATATGAGGACAGCAGGGTGCCCCTCTCCTCCGACTCCCCCAAAAAGATCACCAAGAAGACCACAGTCATCATGGCAGCCGCACTAGCACCCGTGGCCCCCACTGTCATCGCAGTGCCCACCTCACAGGTTGTCATGACTACAGGGCTGCAGAGCTCCTCTATGCCCACTGCCATCAAGAAACAGAAAACAGCAGGTAAGTGGAATGATACAGGCCTTTACGTCATTGGGCAGGGATTGTAATGAATATGGCTTGTATACTGATTTTAGTTTATTCGATTTTCATCCATAGTCAAAAGACAAAGACATTTCTTTTGAAATATGCTAACCCTTTTCGAATCAATACTTGTGATGCGTTTACCGCAAACATTGGCTGACTTGAATGTATGTGCAAGTTTACTAACATGTTTCCCTGTCTGTGTGTAGATGTGACGCTCAGTGCTCTGAATGACTCTGATGTGAACAGTGACTTGGTGGACATTGAAGGACTGGGAGATAGTTCCAACACCAAGAAGCTCAACTTTGATCAAGGTGAATGATAATATCTGCTCCATCACTGGCTCTCAATCAACATGGTTCACATTGTGGCATTATGCCAAAGTCCAAGGTATTTAGCTGAATAGTGTCTTCATCAGTTCTGTCTTAAATCTATGTGGCTCATCTTGTTTTCCCAGAAAGCCTCAACCTGGACTCCAGCCTAATCATGAACTCCAGTGACCTGCCTCTCCTGTCTCGCTGACCTCTAACCCACTGTACCATTGGGTTGGAAACACTTGGTCCCTATATCACCAGAGAGCAGACTACAGTTAGTATCTTTGTTACAGAGCTTTTTTGGACACATTTAAGCAGATGTGTATTTTTATGAACAGACCCCTCTCCCCATCATGTACTTCTCTATTCAGTCATTTCTATTTGGCTGTTTCTCACAAACCTAGTTTGTGATGTATAGCTTTTTTGGATTGTAACATTTATTTGCTCTGCTAATTTTCAAAGTAGTGTATTGCAGCTACATATGCTGTTCATGATCTCCAGAGAGAAATGGTGTTTCAGTGCAGATGTCCATCGTGTAACGTAGAGTGAGTGTACATGTTGTCTACCACTGGTTGATATTTATAAATGCAAGACACCAGCTATCCAGCTATTACTGGTATTTCATTTTGTTCACAATGGTTGTGCATGACATGATTCCTCTTATGTTGATTTGTAGTAAAATATTAATATCTTGTGTCTGTTTCACTGGGCTCGAAGAATGTGATAGAGGGTAGCGGTTGACTGCCATCTAGTGGCTGTTATAAAAAAAAGATAGCAGAAATGTACAGGTGACCAAATCAAATTATCTATGGAGACAAAGGAAAGTCCACAAGTTTTCTAAAATAATACAGTGACTTTATCATGATATTTATTTATATATATATATATAATACAATATTTAAAAGGTGTACATTCTCACTTTCTTGTGCTTACAGTTCCATAAAAATACAATCTTCTCTTTATGTAGAGACTTGTCAAAGCTATTTACAGTTTGAAAATACTTGTCTGAATGTTCTGGCAATGTGCTTTAATTCCCTTTCTCACTTCTCTCTGTTTTATTCTATTGTCAGTAAAAAAATAAAAATAAAAAGGGTAAAAGGAGCCCTCTAACACTGACATATCATATTTGGAAAACAATCATTTTTAAGATTGTGGCTGTTCACATTTTTTTTTTTAAATGTGATATTTTGTATAATGACAACAGCAACAATAATGAAAAGGAAACAATAAAATAATCAGTAAATGGCAATACAAGTGTGTATAACTGACCTCGCAACAACCAGCTGGTCTCCTTGTTGAAGTATTGCAATTGAGACGGCCAGACGTGGCTTCTGTTTGTCTCCTAGATATGTCACCTTGGTCAGACCCAGGCTTATCTCCTACAGGCAGTGGTCTCATATGACAGGACACTGGGAAACACTGCTGATAAGGCATGCAAACCCTGTGGGTCAACTACAATGAACATCAACAGATTATTTAAATATTTTATATTTGGCTTCAGATCATGTCCAAATGTATTTATTTCCCTCTAGTTTATCTTCTGCAACAAGGATGGGATTGGTGAAACTACCATTGAATGTTAGTGCCATTTGATTGCAAGTTTTACTTGTAGGTTAACCGCAGATTAAAATGGAGTTAGCTATATCAGACAGATCAGCATCTTCTGTGGATGTTCATGTCATTTGACTCAGTATGCATTTACAGGATATCTCCCCATAATTAGGAAAGAGTATCGAATACATGTGTCTGAAAGCTGGTCTCTCTGTACAATGAGTATGAAAAGGTAATAATTTGGCTTTGGCAACGTGAGTTGATCATCTACACTAGGATCTCAATCATACACCTTGGCGAGAAATGGAGCTGTGATGCTGGTTGTCAATCTAAACAATGTATGCAGTCAAAATATAACTACAGTCTTGAGAATAAGTGAACATGAATATAACTTGAACTGGAGGTTTTTATTTCCCTCCAAATTCACTGATTGTCACTAAGGAAAAACAAAATTCCCTAATCTAAAATCAGTGGTTAAGATCAGCAGATGACCCTCAACCCTTGCTGACCCAAGCACATCTCTGAGACAGGACAGAGACAGTAACCTGATGAGAAATGAGCAAATGAAGCAAAATATACAAAGCAACAGCATGTCTTAAAATCAGGATATGATCCCATCCGTGTAACAGCAATATTGATTAATAATGTGAAACTAATACTGTGCAAAATTGTGAAATTAGGTCTACAAAAAGGAGACTTGCAGTAAAACTCAGCTCTGGAAAGGGTATTTGAATTAAGAGTATTACAGTTACTGTCGATAACATTCTGTTTTTGTATAAGACACTGCAGCTTATATAGACTATATATTTCACAAGTCAAAAGGTCTGGAGGTCACATAGTCAGTTAAAAACCACATAACTTTCCCATAAATTACATCAACCCAAACAGCATGATATGCCCTTGATGTCACTTATGTTATCTATCTACCAGGGTACTGAGCATGTATAACCATACCACTTTACAGAATTTGAATAAGACCGGTCAGCAATGTAATCCATGGGAAAAATGTATGTTAACACCCCACAGACTACCTCTGTTAAAGTACTCATATAGAAAAAGGGTAATATCACGCTCTACCCAGAGGACTGAGATCCCCAGTCCTGGTCCTTTCTATCTAACTAAAGAACACACACACACCTGTCAAGAGGTGATTCCTTCGTCAAGTAAATGTGTTGTAAAATTTTCTGGTGAAATTGTTCAAAGTAGTCCTTGTGCATAGAGTTGTATGGTGTTTGACATTTTAAATAGAAAAATCTGAGTCTGTAGCTAGGTTTCCATCCAATTGGTGACAGATTATCATTTGAATATTCTAAAATACGGTGGTGTTTCCACCAAACTGACCGATAATAATCAGTGTGTGATAACAGTGCACACAAAACATACTTTTTCGCTTAAGTTTTCCCTCTACCAATACTTTGGTCACAAACAGTTGTGTTAAATAGCAAATGTGCCTACTCTGGTCTTGGCACCTGCGCTCTAGCCAATACAATGCAGGTTGCCTAGTCTACATGATGAGATTATTATGGATAAGAGCCAGAATATTTTTATTTGTCAAAATGGCAGTCAAGTATCGATCATCATGTCACCAGAATAAGACTCTCTCGATATTTATTACAAAGGAACATTGTGCACTTTCCCCACCCTGTGAAGTTCATAACTTATTTCATCTGTAGGCTAATAAACTGCATTGTTTCCCTGAGTTGTAGTGGGAGGACAACACGTCATCGTGTGACTCCAAGTTTACTTCGATATGATGGTTATTTTATCAATATTAGCGCATAAAGCCATTTCTCGCATAATTTATTTTACAGACAAAAAGATCCCATGTCGAATTAACAAATTATCTGTCGGCATTTAGGAAATTGTACTGAAACATCCTGTTACCATCACAGCTGCCGTAAAAAAAAATGTTTTAGACAATATGACTTTACTGGCATAAAAACTGTGGATGGAAACATGGTTTGTGTCACTCTGATACAGTGGAATTGCTCTGTCATGTTAATGACAGATTTGTGCTCAAATTTGAGTTACCAGTATCCACGCAGAACAATCATTAGGATTGGGCCCTTAAGGACCAGGATTGGGAGGGTCCTCTGGGCAGAGCTTTGCTTGGGGATTCTATATTTACAGTACAAACCCCCACAGCCAGAGAAAGTGAGGGGCCATAAAGGCAGCCCTGGTTATATCCTCATATTCACATGTCAATACACTATTCACATATACACCGGCTCGGCAGTCCGCTGTGGTGACTTAATGTCTCATGTTTGAGCGCTAACTTCTGGACTATCAAAGAATACTGGACCATTGGGTCCCGTTCAGTGGGATATAACGTTCCCTCACCGTTACCCCTGAACACAACTTCAGACAAGGCCTTTCCTTGACTATTGGAAGACTATTGGAAGTCATTCTGTTTTACAGTACCAGTAACACCTCTGGATATGAGAAAAAGAAAATCCCAACAAGGAAAATTACAACCATAGTTGACATTGGTTATCACAACACAACCCACATGTCAACTACAGCGAAAAGTGAGTCCAGAAGTCCATTATTTTCTAAGTTCTTTCCCATTGTCATCACAATCTCTTCACCCTGACAATACCTTACAATGCGCTGGTCACCAACTCCTTTAGCAAGGCATTTCCTGCAACCTTTTGATTAACAAAGCACGAGTGCCAGTCTTTGTATAACATCTAGATATTATCTTGATTACAAATCCAGATCTGATTACTTCAGGAGCCAAGGAATATGTTTCCCCAAGGCTCTGATGGTTTGAGAGAGAGGAGTGCTCCCTGATAGGCAAATTGCGTAGAAACTAAGGTTCTGATAGGCTTACTGAGTTGATTCCCAGGCTCTGTAGGTGGACTGGGTGGGTGGGGCTGTGTTGAGAGGGATCCAGGGCCCTGACAGGCTGACTGTAGTCCTGGTCTATGATAGGCTCCTAGTGTTGGGGTGTCTAGATGTTGGGCTGGTAAGAGGGGGGAGGAGACAGGGACAGTGGACTACCCTGGGGACTGGCATCACACACAGACACACCACCTGTAGGAGAGTCTGCTGACGCCTGGGACACACTGGGGGAGGGGGAAAGAAGGAAATATAGAAAGAGGTTAACAGAGATGCAGCTAGCACCATATTTACAAGAGTGTGTTTGTGTGCGTATGTTTCTAGTTCTCACCTGACTGTGTAACTAGTCCGGTGAGCAGGTTCTGTTACCCCGGCAACAAACAGCTTCTTGGGGGGGCCATCAGACTCCACTCCTCCTACATGGCAGAACAACAGGATGGAGGAGAGGACACAGACAAACACACGCACACACCAAGACTGAGCAAAGTAAGCACTATTCTTGAAGCACCGTTCTTACCTTTCCTTTTCAGTGGAGTCAGGGCAGGCCATCTCACAGTAGAACTGACTGTAGGCCTGGTGGGGGACACATTATGTGTTAAGATGGTGTGGACACAGTGTCAGTCCACAATCATAGGATGGCAATGAATCTGCACTCAATTTAGTTTGCCATACAGCGTGGAACTCAACTTACCCCCTAAACCTTCGAGTTGGACTAGGGGACGAATTGGGTGTGACACCACTGTCCTGTGAATGGAATCCCTGTGAAAGACAGAGGACCAAGATAAATAAATAAATAAATAAATAAATAATGGTCAGAAGCCTCCATCTATTTATTAATCATTCATTCATTACACCTCTGTCCATGCTTTGGTATGACAAAGCACTACAGTCACATGCAGAACACAGAGGGAGTACTCACCCCTGATGAATGGTCATGCCAGTGACTGACAGGAGGAGGGACCAGGTTTGAAGCACTACAGCAAGAGAGAGAGAAAACATAGTAGTGTGTATGTATGTGCATTTGTACAGCGTTTTACTACCATACCTTAGTCTCTGAAGACTCCCCCTGAGTGTCATCTCCATATTCTCAACCTGGAACAAAAATAAAAACTTCCAGTCAGTGGTCATACACCACACATACTACAGCATGCTGCACACACTCTGAAACACCAATGTGAGCACTCACATAAGATAACCTCACACAGAACTGTACTAACACACAGGCTAATGCATAAGCAAACACTCAAACCAGCATCATTACTCAGAGGCAGGCATTTGCACAAATATCCCTAACCTTGTCCTCACCTGCCTTTTGTGGTCTGGTCTCTCACCACCCAATGAGAAAGGGGACAAGGGGACGGTCTGTGGAAACAAGACTGGAGGTATTATTGTCGGCCTCTTCTTGACGGAGTAACTGACAGAATACTGAATGATAAGGCGACCAGAGACAGACAGAAATACATGGAGATTGAGAGATCAGAAAACACTGAAGGCATTTCAACACCAACTTAGTCAGACAGAACACACACACACTCTCACTCACTCACTCACTCACTCACCCGATAAGGGCAACTGGGATTCACAGAGACACTGCTCCGCCGATACCGGGCTGAACTAGTTGGACTGAACACTGTCATACCATCACTGTTACACGGAGGGAAACAAACAATACAATAAAACTCAGTCATTCCAAAGCAGACATGAAAAACAAAATGACATACAGTTGCATTCACTCAAAGAGAATATCAATTTCACTGACCTGACACTTGTGATCATGGGGGCGCTGTTCGATCTACGAAGGGCCCCTCCTCCGCTCCCGATAGTTGCGCCTGCGCACTGGTCCACTTCCATTCGTTCCATTTGTTGAAATCCCCGGCCTCCAGCCTAGCAGCGCGAGCTGTCGGCCTAAGAGTGTTCACAGGCGGCGTACGGCCCTAATCTAGCTCGGTGAAAGCCCGACCTGCAGGCCTCACACACAAAGCGTTCGATCCAATTCAGAGCCGCTAAAATCAGCGGGAAATGTACTTGGTGTCTTCCTTCTATCTCATTTTTGTTAAATGAAGTCAGACTTTTGGCTCCAGTTACTGCAAGCGACTATTCGTAGCTAGCTAGCAAGCTAACCTTATAATAAAACACCTAGAAACCCAATTCATATGGTTGCACAAAGGCTAAACAAACAACGCATTGAAAAACACTAAACTAGCGAGATATATCCCTTATAATAAATGTTAACGTAAATTAGGTTAGCAGGCTAGCTGGAGACGTGACTTTTTAAGATTAGCTAGCTGGGTAGCTAGCAACTCCAACTGTTGGCTAGCAGCTAACCAGTCAGTCAGAATAAAACGGCACTGTCCTCAACAACAATATAACCTTTGGTTTTGGGTCGTTGAAGTGGTGCATCCTCCGGTTAAGTTGTTAATTGCGCAATCGACCAAATCTCCCAACATTTGAACTATATCGAAATATAACTAATTGAAAGATTTTACAACATAGTCATCCAACAATTAGAGGTAGTTCGTCATCTGTGATTACAGCGCCTCTCCTTGGCTAGATAGAATATTGCGCGAAGAGGATTCATTGCAACATGAGAAGGCTGGAGTGCTGCATGAGGACATTGTCTACTCCTCTGACGAGAGGGAGGGAGATGTTCTGTGAATGAATACAGAGTTCAAAGATGTGTGAGGGTGTCAGATTAAGCAATGTGCAGTGTCAGAGGACATACAGTATTGTATGTAGACCAGATGAAAGGGAGGTTCATTAACATTCTACCCTCTTTATGGATTGGCTAATTATCACAGGACACTCCCCCTAAAGTCCAGTCTTCGTTGGCTGGTGATCACACAAATAAAGTTAAACACAAACAATAAATAGACCACACTGTTCACGATAACTGTGATTATACTTTAAGACCCTGCCTTTTGTGAGTCAAAAGGGTCTGGTGGGGGTGATTTTAGGGTGGATCTGCCCTCTCTGCAAGCCCACTTCCCCCGGTCTGCCATGTGGAGAGCCCACGCTGGCTCACGTCAGAGGAGTATGTGGGAATCATCTCGGATGCCATCAAGATGAGTAAGAACGTGTGTCTGGCCCGCCATTTCTTCCAGCTGCAGGGAGAGGGCATGGGGACCAAGACGGACGGGCCGCGAGGATCATCGAAGTGTGGCCCGTCAACCTGCTGCAGCTGAGCAGCACGTCTGCAGCCTCCGTGGACTTGTGCAGTCTCTTCCTGCTGCAGATGGCGTGTGTTATCAATATGGCCAGCAGATGGCGCCATGCAAGAATGAGAAAATTCCTGTGTGTGGAGGCAGAATCCAGCGACCAGGCTTGGGTGGTTAAAGAGGAGACCTACCAGGAGCTGTTGAGGAAGCTGAGGATCAGGGCCTCCATCAAGATAGTGCCATGGGACTCTGTGGTGCAGCTCTATGGACAGAAACAGACACAGGACCCAGAGCTGGAGGGCCTGACGAAGCCGGCCCAGGCCCTTTCAGAGGACTTCCAGGAGGACAGTGCTGATGCTGCTGTCCGCTTCCTGTATTTACCATGCCCCCCTGCTCACTCCAGCCAATCACACACATATCTCAGTCAGCTGGAAGCTGTGACTTATGGTTTAGGCCCAACACTCTTGATTCAGGGTCTCACCCCAGTCACGTGCACTGAGCTTTGAGTGTCACTGTGTGTTTTATGGGATCAAAATGTCATGTAATTAACTTCATCCTGAACATGATAGAAAGGGCAGTCTAAATGTTTACAATATGAGCTACTTTACATAACATACTTTTTAGTTAGAAAATACAGTAGTCTAATTTATAATGCATCACCCTTCTACCAAATGCTAAGGATCATGCCATTCATTTGTTACTTGGAAAAATGATTTCTATTTTTATGCTGTCTTGCTATGCTTTTCTTATGGACAGATTTGGAAACAGAATGTTACTGCAAGGAGTTTGGTATCTATGAAAACTATTAATTAATTTAGAGGCATGTAGTTGGCGCTATATGAAAGCTTACATATTTCACAACTTGTGGTGGGATGTTTGTGCTTAAGCAGAAATAGTTTCCTCTTTACAGTCCTATGAAGTTACTGTATATTTCTGACTCTGCTCAGAATGTACTGTTCTCAGGTTGTGCCACACAGACTGTTCTCTAGAGTCTGTGGACTGATCAGTGAGTGCCAGACAGGCTGCTTGTGAGTTAATAAGGACTCTGTCCAAGCAAATGACTCAATAGAAAATGTCAAAAACCAAAGTAATTACATTAAACATGTGTTTTTATAACATACTGTTTCCTTTACACATATGTTACTCAGTAACAACAATTTGACAGCCATTTGTGAATGGGTTGGCAAAAGGCAATAAAATAAACAAAAGTAACTGTCTTTCTATTTATTTCTAAGAAAATCAAGATCACAAAAATGTGACGGTTGATACCAAAAATTGTACTATGTTAAAAGTCCAAATCAACCAGAACATGCATATGTTCAAGCATTCAGTTGTAATGTTGTAGTCTATATCCCTAATAAGTATATAGCTAATATATGTACTATAGAAGCCTGTTTGAGAGTTGCGTCTCCCACAGATCATACTCTGCTGCACTCAGGCTATATAGTTCATGATGGATTTGGGGTCAGCTTGTTTACATCACATCAACATTACACAATCTATTTCCTATTACCAATACCTTTCAATGGCAGTCAATGCAAAAACAGTAACATTGATCAATTAGTTGTCTACATATGAAGTAAAACTTCTCATATCAATTTCCAATATGACCTCTTTAAAGCACCACAAATGTTTCAGTAGCAACCTCCTTTGCACTCCTTAGTCCTCTTTGCTCGCAGAACGTTCTGTCATTTCATCAATTTTCTTCTCCATGCTCTGTGCAAATTTCTCTGTCTGCTTCACACAGTAGGATGAAAGGCGTAGCCAATCAGGGAAGAAAATGGACAGAGCAATGTTCTGTGAGATGGCAAAGAGAGACCGAGATATTTACAATCACATAAAATAGTCTAATAGTATATTCTGCATGGCTCATTTTTG
The DNA here is from genome assembly GCF_057628025.1 of Oncorhynchus mykiss. Lineage (NCBI taxonomy): Eukaryota > Metazoa > Chordata > Actinopteri > Salmoniformes > Salmonidae > Oncorhynchus > Oncorhynchus mykiss. The sequence goes on along the minus strand of NC_143031.1, from coordinate 34,626,719 downwards.
GCTAAGGTAACAAAAACGTTATAGAGTAGTTTGTTTTGAATATTTGAGTGGATAAGAGGAGTTCCTACTTGAAGAGCGTGAGAGGCACAGCCGCTGGTGTAGCTAGAGTGACCCACTGTGTTCAGAGCTTCACGGGCAAAAGCACTGGCACTCTTCAACAACAGGTTGGGGGGCAAGTTGTGGGTCATGTTAGTGGACACCATAAAGGGAGCCACACACTAAAGGAGAGGAAATTAAGAAAGCACAAGCGATTGGAAGAAACACAAAGATGCAAGGAAGGATACTGTAACAGGAGTGCAAGTGATACAAAATTCTTACAGTATTTTACCTGAACTGTTATTCCCTGTGACTTGTACTCTGAATTCAGAGATCTGGAAAAATATGTTACAAAAATCTGCCAAGAAAAGAATGGATAACATTGATCCTCTGTAGCTGTTATAGAGCATGTCACTGACAACACCAGGATAGTGGGTTTGATTCCCGGACCATCCGTATGTAAAATGTATGCATGCATGACTGTAAGTCGCTTTGGACAAAAGCATCTGCTGAATGGCATATACAGTTGAAGTCGGACATTTATATACACCTTAGCCAAATACATTTAAACTCAGTTTCACAATTCCTGACATTTAATCATAGTAAAAAATTCACTGTCTTTGGTCAGTTAGGATCGCCACTTTAACTTAAGAATGTGAAATGTCAGAATAATAGTAGAGAGATGGATTGAATCAGCTTTTATTTCTTTCATCACATTCCCAGTGGGTCAGAAGTTTGCATACACCCAATTAGTATTTAGTAACTTTGCTTTCAAATTGTTTAACTTGGGTCAAATGTTTCAGGTAGCCTTCCACAAGCTTCCCACAATAAGTTGGGTGAATTTTGGCCCATTCGTCCAGACAGAGCTGGTGCAACTGAGTCAGGTTTGTAGGCATCCTTGCTCAAACACACACTTTTTCAGTTCTGCCCACAAATTTTCTATAGGATGAGGTCAGGGCTTTGTGATGGCCACTCCAATACCTTGACTTTGTTGTCCTCAAGCCACTTTGCCACAACTTCGGAAGACCCATTTGCGACCAAGCTTCAACTTCCTGACTAATGTCTTGAGATGTTGCTTCAATATATCCACATAATTTTCCTCCTCAAGATGCCATCTATTTTGTGAAGGGCACCAGTTCCTCCTGCAGCAAAGCACCCCCACAACATGATGCTGCCACCCCCGTACTTCACGTTTGGGATGGTGTTCTTTGGCTTGCAAGCATCCCCCTTTTTCCTCCAAACATAACAATGGTCATTATGGCTAAACAGTTCTATTTTTGTTTCATCAGACCAGAGGACATTTCTCCAAAAAGTACAATCTTTGTCCCCATGTCCAGTTGCAAACCGTAGTATGGCTTTTTTATGGCGGTTTTTGGAGTAGTGGCTTCTTCCTTGCTTAGCGGCCTTTCAGGTTATGTCGATATAGGACTCGTTTTACTGTGGATATATATTTTTTTGTACCTGCTTCCTCCAGCATCTTCACAAGGTCCTTTGCTGTTGTTCTGGGATTGATTTGCACTTTTCGCACCAAAGTAGGTTCATCTCTAGGAGACAGAACACGTCTCCTTCCTGAGCGGTATGACGGCTGCGTGGTCCCATGGTGTTTATACTTGCGTACTATTGTTTGTACAGATGAACGTGGTACCTTCAGGCGTTTGGAAATTGCTCCCAAGGATGAACCAGACTTGTGGAGGTCTACAATTTATTTTCTGAGGTCTTGGCTGATTTCTTTTGATTTTCCCACGATGTCAAGCAAAGAGGCACTGAGTTTGAAGGTAGGCCTTGAAATACATCCACAGGTACACCTCCAATTGACTCAAATTATGTTAATTAGCCTATCAGAAGCTTCTAAAGCCATGACATCATTTTCTGGAATTTTCCAAGCTGTTTAAAGGCACAGTCAACTTAGTGTATGTAAACTTCTGACCCACTGGAATTGTGATACAGTGAATTATAAGTAAAATAATTAATAATAACAATTAATAATTAATAATTAACAAGAAATTTGTGGAGTGGTTGAAAAACAAGTTTTAATGACTCCAACCTAAGTGTATGTAAACTTCTGACCCACTGGAATTGTGATGCAGTGAATTATAAGTGAAATAATTAAAAAATAACAATTAATAATGACTCCAACCTAAGTGTATGTAAACTTCCGACTTCAACTGTATATACACTGAACAAAAATATAATCGCAACATGTAAGGTGTTGGTCCCATGGTTCATGAGCTGAAATAAAAGATCACAGACATTTTCCATATGCACAAAATGCTTATTACTCTCAAATTCTGTGCACAAATTAGTTTACATCCCTGTTAGTGAGCATTTCTCCTTTGCCAAGATTGTCCATCCACCTGACAGGTGTGGCATATCAGGAAGCTAATTAAACAGCATGCTCATTACACAGGTGCACCTTGTGCCTGGGCCAATAAAAGGCCACTCTAAAATGTGCAGTTTTGTCACACAACACAATGCCACAGATGTCTCAAGTTTTGAGGAAGTGTGCAATTGGCATGCTAACTGCAGAAATGTCCACCAAAGCTGTTGCCAGAGAATTGAATGTTAATTTCCATGAGAGGAATTACGTATTCACCTGATTTGTTTGATTTTAATAGTTAACAATATATACTTAACAACAGTAAGACATTTCTGTCCTACTAATGCTATGTTTTTATGGTTACTCTAGCTTCCTGCAGCTAGTCTGGGTGTCGAGGACATGGGTTTTACTAGAGATAGCTTGAGCTGACAATTGATTGGTGATGAAAACTAAACAGCCACATTCCATTCTATGATTAGTGGTGCATGTGAGACATATGTCTCTGGGCTGACAGCCTGCATTCCATAGATAAGATGTGGTGTGTGTGACTTGAGATAGAGATAACTTGGAGGAGTAGAACAAATATCAGGTGCAGATAACCAGATGAACCCAAGATGTCTTATGGTGCCCCCAATCTGCATGGGAGGTGTGGAACCAGCATTCTTAGTGTCAGCTATAACCAGCATTCTTAGTGTCAGCTATAACCAGCATTTTTAGTGTCAGCTATAACCAGCATTCTTAGTGTCAGCTATAACCAGCATTCTTAGTGTCAGCTATAACCAGCATTCTTAGTGTCAGCTATAACCAGCATTCTTAGTGTCAGCTATAACCAGCATTCTTAGTGTCAGCTATAACAAGCATTCTTAGTGTCAGCTATAACCAGCATTCTTAGTGTCAGCTATAACCAGCATTCTTAGTGTCAGCTATATAAGAAACAGCATTTTTTGTAAAGGTTAGACTCTCAGTCCAACACTCAAGGTGTTGGGTCGACCAGCCTCATTATTGCAATAATTAATCGATATTGAATAAAGATGATTGTTTGAAAAACTGACAAAGTCTCTCTCACTTGATTAGAATATTCCACAACATTTCTCTACCATAAGCCGCCTCAAAAGTCGATCTAGAGAATTTTGCAGTATGTCCAACCGGCCTCACAACCGCAGACCACGTGTAACCACGCCAGTCCAGGACCTCCACATTCAGTTTCTTCACTTGCGTGATCGTTGGAGGGGGGAGGGGGTTTTAATTAAGGAGTATTTCTGTCTGTAATAAAGTCCTTTTGTGGGGAAAAACTCATTCTGACTGGCTCCCCAGTGGGTAGGCTTATGCCCTCCCAGGCCCACCGATGGCTGCACCCCTGCCAAGTCATGTGAAATTCATAGATTAGGGCCTAATGAATTTATTTAAATTTACTGATATCCTTATATGAACTGTAACTCTGTAAAAGTGTTGCATGTAGCGTTTATATTTTTGTTCAGTGTATGTACATGAGGTTGAGCGTGTATGTGTGTGATACATTGTGTATGCTTGAGTGAGAGAAAGTTAAGTGAAAGGGAGTGGCACCTTGGTGGCGGAGTAGAGAGACAGCATGGGTTGTGGTTGAGCACCTGCCTCTGAAGACATGTTGATGATCAGACCGTTCCCTCTGGGAAAGACAGGACAGGTAAATAAAGGGACAATTCCATAGATTGAAATCATTAATAAGATTCACGTTTCATTGATATCACCATGATGCATATGTACCTTGCAACCATGCGTGGGAGAACCAGTCTGGTCATCTGAGGAATGATAACACCATCAGTACCATCACCAACATCTCCATAATCACTAGAATCCTCTTTCACCCCCATCACCATCATCATCTGCATCATGATCATCATGTTCAACAACACCAACGTTAATCTCCTAAATGTTAGCATTATATTTTTTACATAATGACCAAATATTAAAAGCTATGACTTTGTATGAGCCATACACTAGTTTAGAAACATAAACCAAGACATGGACCATGTGTCACGTCCTGACCATAGAGAGTCCTTATTTTCTATGGTGGAGTAGGTCAGGGCGTGACTGGGGGGTTAGTCTAGGTTATTGTTTCTATGTGCGGTTCTAGTTTAGTTTTTCTATGTTGGTGATTTTGTATGATTCCCAATTAGAGGCAGCTGGTAATCGTTGTCTCTAATTGGGGATCATATTTAGGTAGCCTTTTTTCCACCTGTGGGTTGTGGGATATTGTTTATGGGTAGTTTTATGTCAGCACTCCATTTTCGTCACGTTTCGTTATTAGTTTATAGTTTATTGTTTTTGCTAAGTTTCACTATTAATAAATTATGTGGAACTCAACATTCGCTGCGCCTTGGTCCGTTTCTACAAACGATCGTGTCAGATTATCCCACCACACCAGGACAAAGCAGCGTGCTACAATGGGGAAAATAAGTTGGACCTGGGAGGAAATAATGGAAGGACTGGAGATCCTTCCTTGGCAGGAGTCACAGAGGACGCAAGGAGAGAAGGGAGAACAGCGACGAGGCTGGGATTCTCGGCCACAAGGAAAGGCCAAAAAGACCTTTTTTTTGGGGGGTGGCACATGGGGTGGTGGGCGGAGCCGAGGTGTGAACCAGTGACAACATGGGAGGAGGTAGAGAGGTGGTAGGTCGACCCAGGGAGAGTGCCAGAGCCCGCCTGGGAGTCAATGGAACAATGCGAGGAGGCATACCAGAGAATGGAGTTGGCGAGGAGTATGCAGCAACGCAGGCGTTTGGAGGAGCGTGTTACCAGTCTGGTGCAATCTGTGCCAGGCCCACGCATCAGGCCTCCAGTGCGCCTCCCCAGTCCGGTACGTCCTGTGCCTGCTCCTCGCACTCGCCCAGATGTATGCCTCCATAGCCCAGTACGTCCTGTGCTAGCTCCTTGCACTCGCCATGCGAAGTGTGTCATCGTTCCGGTACAATTTGTGCCGGCTCTACGCGCCAGGTCTCCAGTGTGCCTCCACAGCCCAGTGCGTCCTGTTCCTACTTCCCGCACTCGCCCTGAAGTGTGTGTCACCAGTCCGGTGCCACCTGTACCGGCCCCAAGCATTAGGCCTCCAGTGCGCCTCCCCAGTCCGCTCCATGGCAGGAGCCTTCCTCGTCATCTAGGACCAGTCCAGGCACAGTGTTCAGCCTGGGTCCATGGCTGGATCCGCAGGATGAGCGGGTTCTTTAGCCCGCACCAGAGCCGCCACCAATGCTGGCGGATCCGTGGGATGAGCGAGTTCTTCGTACCGCACCAGAGCCGCCTCCAATGCTGGCAGATCCGCGGGATGAGAGGGTTCTTCGTCCTGTACCAGAGCCGACACTAGACACCCCCCTAACTCTCCCTTTTGGTTTCAGGTTTTGCGGCCATAGTCCGCACCTTTGGGGGGGGGGGGGGGGTACTGTCACGTCCTGACCATAGAGAGTCCTTATTTTCTATGGTGGAGTAGGTCAGGGTTTGACTGGGGGGTTAGTCTAGGTTATTATTTCCATGTGGGGTTCTAGTTTTGTTTTAGCGGAAGCTGGTAATCATTGTCTGTAATTGGGGATCATATTTAGGAAGCCTTTTTTCCACCTGTGGGTTGTGGGATATTGATTATGGGTAGTTGTATGTCAGCACTCCGTTGTCGTCACATTTCGTTATTAGTTTATTGTTTATTGCTTTTGCTAAGTTTCACTATTAATAAATTCAACTCAACATTCGTTGCGCCTTGGTCCGTTTCTACAAACGATCGTGTCACCATGCATAGAACTTCTATAAGAGTCTATAAGTCCTGACAGATCATCTCACCTGGGTGACAGAGAGGATGTTACAGTTGATCACCTGGGTGGTTCTCTGTGTTAGGGAGGAATGAAAACACAAATGAACTCAACTATTAACTGAAGCTATAAATCCAACCATAGTACATTATTACCTTGTTAGAATCAAAATGGCACACAAAACATGATATATACAGTTGCAGTCGGAAGCTTACATACACCTTAGCCAAAAACATTTAAACTCAGTTTTCCTAACATTTATTCCAAGTAAAAATTCCGTCTTAGATCAGTCTGGATCACCACTTTATTTTAAGAATGTGAAATGTCAGAATAATAGTAGAGAATTATTTATTTAAGCTTTTATTTCTTTCATCACATTCTCTAGTGGGTCAGAAGTTGACATACTCAATTGGTATTTGGTAGCATTGCCTTTAAATTGTTTAACTTGGGTCAAAGGTTTCAGGTAGCCTTCCACAAGCTTCCCACATAAGTTGGGTGAATTTTAGCCTATTCCTCCTGACAGAGCTGGTGTAACTGAGTCAGGTTTATAGGCCTCCTTGCTCGCACACACTTTCAGGTCTGCCCACAAATTTTAGGATGGAGGTCAGGGCTTTGTGATGGCCATTCCAATACCTTTACTTTGTTGTCCTTAAGCCATTTTGTCACAACTTCGGAAGTATGCTTGGCGTCATTGTCCATTTGGAAGACCCATTTGCGACCAAGCTTTAACTTCCTGACTGATGTCTTGAGATGTTGCTTCAATATATCCACATAATTTTCCTACTCATGATGCCATCTATTTTGTGAAGTGCACCAGTCCCTCCTGCAGCAAAGCACCCCCAACATGATGCTGCCACCACCGTGCTTCACGGTTGGGATGGTGATCTTCGGCTTGCAAGCATCCCTCCTTTTTCCTCCAAACATAACAACGGTCATTATGGCCAAACAGTTCTGTTTTTTTTCCATCAGACCAGAGGACATTTCTCCAAAAAGTGCAATCTTTGTCCCCATGTGCAGTTGCAAACCGTAGTCTGGCTTTTTTATGACGGTTTTGGAGCAGTGGTTTCTTCCTTGCTGAGCGGCCTTTCAGGTTATGTAGATATAGGACTCGTTTTATTGTGGATATAGATACTTTTGTACCTGTTTCCTCCAGCATCTTCACAAGGTCCTTTGCTGCTGTTCTAGAATTGATTTGCACTTTTTGCACCAAAGTACGTTCATCTCTAGGAGACAGAACGCATCTCCTTCCTGAGCGGTATGACAGCTGCATGGTCCCATGGTGTTTATACTTGCATACTATTGTTTGTACAGATGAACGTGGTACCTTCAGGCATTTGGAAATTGCTCCCAAAGATGAACCAGACTTGTGGAGATCTACATTTTTTTTTATGAGGTCTTGGCTGATTTATTTTCATTTCCCATGATGTCAAGCAAAGAGGCACTGAATTTGAAGGTAGGCCTTGAAATACATCCACAGGTACACCTCCAATTGACTCAAATTATGTCAATTAGCCTATCAGAAGCTTCTAAAGCCATGACATAATTTTCTGGAATTTTGCAAGCTGTTGAAAGGTACAGTCAACTTAGTGTATGTAAACTTCTGACCCACTGGAATTGTGATACAGTGAATTATAAGTGAAATAATCTGTAGGTAAACAATTTTTGGAAAGTTTACTTGCGTCCTGCACAAAGCAGATCTCCTAACCGACTTGCCAAAACTATAGTTTGTTAACAAGAAATTTGTGGAGTGGTTGAAAAGCGAGTTTTAATGACTCCAACCCAAGTGTATGTAAACTTCCGACTTCAACTGTATACATAGACCATTATTGTGAGTGGGGGTGTGTGTGAATCCTACCTGCTCAGGGTTGGGAATGTCCAGGAAATGTACCAACTTGTCAGAATAGTTCATGCCTACATTGTTAACTGTAAATGAGGAGTGTCAGAATATATTTCTATGTAATTGAGTATTAGATTTCACTACTAACATCCATTGAAAGAGAGAAAAGCTACAGTGCCTTGAGAAAGTATTCACACCCCTTGATTTTTCCCACATTTTGTTGTGTTACAGCCTGAATTTAAAATGGATTAAATTGAGATGCATTGTCACTGGCCTACACATAATACCCCATAACGTCAAAGTGGAATTAGGTTTTTAGAAATGTTTACAAATTGATTAAAAATGAAAATCTGAAATGTCTCAAGTCAATAAGTATTCAACCCCTTTGTAATGACACGTCTAAATAAGTTCAGGAGTAAGAATGTGCTTAACAAGTCATAATAAATTGCACGGGCTCTGTGTGTAATAATAGTGTTTAACATGATTTTGAATGACTACCTCATCCCTATACCCCACAAATACAATTATCTGTAATGTCCCTCAGTTGAGCAGTGAATTTAAAACAACAGATTCAACCACAAAGACCAGGGAGCTTTTCATAAGACTCGCAAAGAAGGGCACCTATTGGTAGATGGGTGATATTTAAACAAAAAAAGCAGGCACTGAATATCCCTTAGAGGATGGGGAAGTTATTAATTACACTTTGGATGGTGTATCAATACACCCAGTCACTACAGAGATACAGGCGTCCTTCCTAACTCCATTGCTGGAGACAAAGGAAACAGCTCAGAGATTTCACTATGAGGCCAATGGTGACTTTAAAACAGTTACAGAGTTTAAGGAGCTGTGATAGGAGAAAACTGAGGATGGATCAAAAACATTGTACTTTTTCCACAATACTAACCTAAATGAGAGTGAAAAGAAGGAAGCCTGTACAGAATAAGAATATTCCAAAGCATGCATCCTGTTTGCAATAAGGCACTAAAATAAAACTGCAAAACCAGTGGCAAAGAAATGAACTTTTTGTCCTGAATACAAAGTGTTGTTTGGGGTAAATCCAACATAACACATCACTCAGTACCACTATTCATATTTTCAAGCATCATGGTGGCTGCATCATGTTATGGGTATGCTTATCATTGGCAAACCTGGTTCAGTCTGCTTTCCAACAGACACTGGGAGACAGATTCACCTTTCAGCAGGACAATAACCTCAAACACAAGGACAAATATACACTAGAGTTGTTTACCAAGATGACATTGAATATTCCTGAGTGGCCTAGTTACGGTTTTGACTTAAATCAGCTTGAAAATCTATGGCAAGACTTGAAAATGTCTGTCTAGCAATAATCAACAATCAACTTGACAGAGCTTGAAGAATTTAAAAAATAATAATGTGCAAATATTTTACATTCCAGGTGTGCAAAGCTCTTAGAGACTTTACCCAGAAAAAGTAACTGTTATAATCACTGCCAATGGTGATTCTAACATGTATTGACTCAGGGGTGTGAATACTTATGTAAATGAGATATTTCTGTATTTTATTTTCAATACATTTGCAAACATGTCTAAAAACATGTTTTCACTTTGTCATAATGGGGTATTGTGTTTTTTCAAATCAATTTTGAATTCAGGCTGTAACACAACAAAATGTGGGGGTATGAATACTTTCTGAAGGCACTGTATGTTGACGGTAATAAGAGCACAATCTACATTTAATTGCAGACTAGCTTTAGTTCCTTTTTCATTTCCTGATTGTCGTCCCCTTTTTGACTCCTTGTTCTCTTCCTCCTATATATCATTGCCATAGGTTCCCTACCCAGGATGCCTATGTCCAGGTCCCGTAGTGCCTCAGCTATAGCAGGGTAGATGTCATGGCCCTCTGTGAAGTCTGTCTGGATGATCTGAGTCTGGCGTCCATGTTGGCTCTCTGGAACAAACATATTGACGTACAATTTCATATAATGGGACAATTACATTTGCATATTGATCTTTTGTACCTCAACTCTTCATTTAGTTATGTTTTTCCATCTCAGCCCTTCACTCACCAATCTCCTTGGCGACAATGTGGAGTTTATCTTTTGACCGGCTGACCAGTACAATGTCCAGACCTCTTCTGGCCAACTGTAGTGTCCAGGAAGAAAGGCAACTGTTACGTGAGTAAACACTCATTTTACAAAGCACTTGAATTACATGCTTATGCATGCTTCAATCTCGTCTGTACACAGGCGAGAATCAGTAAAGACTCACCTCATTTGCGTAAGCTTTGCCAATCCCTGAGGTAGCCCCTGTGACAACTGTAGAAAGGAGATCATGGTCAGAATGAGTTAGTCCGCAGACTTCCATAATTACATATTACTACTATTGTTGTGTCTCCTCATCCTCTGCAGTGAGAGGTCTCTGAGAGAGGTCAGGTCGGACATTGGGTATGACTGCAGGATGGAGGAATATTTAAGGATCTCTCTCTCTTCCTTTCTTTCACAATGCTGGCAGGAATGCTGCAATCCTGGTCTGCTCGGTGGAAGCATACTATCCTTTGTCATCAGATACTTGTAAAATTGTTTTATAGTGGCCTTTGTCAAGCACTGGCAACAACTTTTCTTCAACTGCTGCCAAAAATTAAAAAAGATGTGCTGCAATAACCAACAGGAAAGTTAAGTTTCCAAATGAGACTGAAGTGGACCATTGCCCACACAAATCCTGTTCCACCTAACAGCAGATATCATCTTGTGCACAGGGCAAAATAGTGAGCTGTAAATTGGAATGTGACCTGCCTCTCTCAGTCTTCCATTGAACAGGGCTAGGGTAATGTGCACAGGGGAAACATGATACACTCCGGGTGGGTTGCACCAACATGGTTTAAATTAATCTAGGTTTTGTTTTTTGTATTATTTATTATTGTCATTACTTAACGTTAATGACCCATTTATTATTTGTCCGCTAGCCGCCTATTGTCGGAGCTGATGGAGGAATTTAGTAACATACTGGAGGATACAAAGACAGACAACACGACTGTCAAAAAGAAGGAAGACGCCTGGGCCATTTTATGCGACAAATGTAATGGATCGGCACGGATTAAAGAGAAGAGGGACCCAAATTGGATGAAAGCGTGCTGGAAAACAATTAAAGGCGAAAGCCAAAAAGGATGCGGCAGAGGAGAGGCGGGGGCTATTTCAGACCGGAGGGGGGCCTCCGTCCAATGGAATTGATCCTCCCAGAAGATATGCGAGATGATTCCTCAGCAGTTTGCCCCTCTCCATAACCCCTATGATGACGACGGACAACTTGACCCACCAATATTTAGTAAGCATAAATAACTGTTAAATATCAATGCCTATAATGCATGTTAAAACTAACGTTTACACTACTTCACTAAAATGTTACCGTTGTCAGGCCCGTTACAGCATGTTGCGTAACATCATCATTCGTACCAAGGCTGGGCATATCATAAACCCCAATTCAATTGTTGTACAAAATGGGCACGTAAATAGCCCACTGATGAGTTAATTATCAGAAAACTCAACAGGTCTCTAATTATTCTCTGAGGAACTCGTTTTGGTCTCTCCGCAGTAGATATGCTGTCATTTAATCAGTTAAACCACCTCAAGTGGCAGTTTAGAATTAATCTCCAATCTAAATGTATATAATTTTTAAAAATTCATTTAGCAACAGGCTTACAATTCATCTAGGTTTAAAGTGAAAACTAAACGTAGATTAGAGGAATGATGTTATTTAACTAGGATTCATTTAAAACTAGGTTTAACATTTGGTGCAACAATATTAATAGATACACTTTTATTTAACCCAGTTTAAGAGTTAATACATGTTGGTTTAACCCACCCTCAGTCTACTGTAGTAATTTGTTTTTTATATTGTAGAGAATGTCTAAAGAATCATGTAAAATAGCCATCACTATGACTAAAAAGAGAATGCATTTATTTTCATAAATAAACAAATATCAGTCTACTGTAAAAATAGCTTCCTTTACATAGCATGTAGCCTGCCTTACCTGCCCATTGTCCATATGCCTTTAAATCAGTTTGCCAAACCTTTGACAGCACATACACTCTGAATCCACACCAGCAAATCCAGGACCATTTGAGCATGTAATACAGCACTGTGAAGCCACCTATGAACACCAGTCCCCTCACAAGCATCGAGTCTGATACAGTATCCATGTCTGGGCAAATTTCACTCACACTTCAGCAGACAGTTCTTCAAAAATATGAACTTTGGCTGGTTTTAAATTAGAAATAAACATGGTTACTTAGACATAAAACGTGCAACGCTCCGCCCAAGAATCTTGATCTAATCGGCGCATTGGTCAGGAATATTTCCTGGTGCGTCATCTCAGCAAATCAATAGGCAAAAGCAGTATGACGCTTTTCCGCACCGTAAAGTGACTCAAGTAAGAATGAAGGTCACCCAGTAAACTATTACTTCAGTCTAAAAGTTTAAAAACACTTAGTTTTAAATATACTTAAGTATCAAAAGTAAAATGTAACTGCAAAAATATACTTAAGTATTAAAAGTAAAAGTATAAATAATTACAAATTCCTTATTTTAAGTAAACCAAACGATTTTCTTGTTTTCTTGACTTTATAGATAGCCAGGGACACACTCCAACAATCAGACAAGAAATGTATGTTACCAATTGAACAACATCTACTGCAGGATAAATCAGGATAAATCACTGTTAAAGTTTACATAGCTGGCCATATATATTGATGTTAAAATGTACTTTATGGGTTGGTTATGTGGCTTCTTCTAACCCATCGCTTTCTACTACACATACGATTAAATTATATCTTTACATTAAAAACCTAAGTCTATCAGAATTCCAGTCATTCCAATAAATGTTATACCCCTTGACCTTCAAGAATAGGACTTGGAAATATGGAAGTATAGATTAGCCAAATTGTTTTACCTGAGCATGACCCCAAAACGAAGGACTTATTAGCTAGCCCTACTCTGTTGTTTATGATTCTGTTGTCATGGAGGACTGATTGGGCTTATTGATTGATTCGAGTTGAAAAATAAGTGCTATGGGTGTGTAAAGCTTTCGTCAATGCAAAGGGTGGCTACTTTGAAGAATCTAAAATATATTTTGATTTGTTTAACACTTTTTTGGTTACTACATGATTCCGTATGTGTTATTTCATAGTTTACAATGTAGAAAATTGTAAAAAATAAAGAAAAGCCCTTGAATGAGTAGGTGTTCTAAAACTTTTGACCGGTAATGTATATATAATTTATAAATCCCCCCCAAAAATGTAGCAATTACAGATTGCCAGTTTAAGTTTATCAAAAGTGTGCAAGTTTGAGAATATGTCCATTAGGCCTATGGATATTTTTGTTATCAGCATGAATTAGGTTGAGCAATAAAAGCCCCGTTTTTATTCCATAGGCTTGGATCCGCACTATGCAGCTCTTGCAAGATCGCATTTTTCACTGGCTGTCCACTGGTTTCAAAAACAATGATTCATTGGCAGCTTAAACTTCTTGAATTCAACCATTATTGGGTTTAAATACACATTTAGATTTGTGAAGAACCATCCACAACAACCACACTCCGTAAGGCGCAAATAGCTAAATGAGAGAGCAGCAGTGTGATTCGCATCAATGCGCTAACGTTATGTCATGTTCAAAAAGTTCACAATTTGGCATTGCAGTCTTATCAATACAGTGTAACAAGCAATCAGTTATCTGTAAGTTGCGTGGCTCCATTGTAGAGGCTGTGCTTGTTATGTACTTTGTATCACTTGCTTGTCCTATGCAGATAAATGACCAAACGCTATACTGGCAGATTAACTCGTTGTGTGTGGTGATGTTTAAAAACAACATGTTTATGTTATGCTTATAGATAAGCTAAAAATGTGCGTGAGTAAGTGTTCATTATCATAATTGAGAGTGTGACGTCTCTCCTCTGCTGCTCAGTAATGTACATTCCCTGTGATAGCTTTAGGGTTTGTTCACTGTACAAACTGTGTGCTTCCCCTCCATGCAATCTACATAGTTTTATAATAACCTCCACAATCTTTGGTTTATGATAAGGTAATACACTTGTAGGCCTACTAATATCATTGAGATGTTTCATCTTTTTAAAACATGGATACCCTCTGCCCCCTGCAAAAGGTTGACATGAAACATTTGTTAAGGACTATATTTGAAAAAAGAACGTTTGCACTCGGGTAAAGGTTAATGAAGAAGAATGAATAGGGAAAGGCTATTCTTCAAGTTTTGACAATGCTTCTACTGGAGCCTATAGGTGCATGTTAGTGGAGCAGTTCATGTTGAGCGAGAGAATTTGATAGAATCTGATTGTACTGCCAGTCCCTGTCCCTCAAACAATCAGATGTCAATCCTATAGTTTGGATAGGGCTTTTACATAACATTCCAAGTGTTGTTGCAGTATTGAGTGTGCATAAATGTATGGAAATAATGGAATGACAAATGGAAGCTCTGTTCAGTCAAATGAATACAGTATAGCACAATGCTATGTAGGCCTGTTACTATAAGAATCAAAGTTAGATCATTATGACGGTCAAAGATAAAAGTAAAAAATAAAGTCAATATAAAAATAAAAAACAGTTATGGAGGGAGAGTCGCTCTGAATTGGAGTCAAGTTAGATGACTGAATGTAATGTAAATGTTGAGCGGCTTTACTGCAGGTAGATTGTATGTTTTAACACTCCCCCAAAAAATCGAAACATCTGACCATATATGCTATATAACACTAGAGGGAGCCAGCAGAATTGCCTTTACTGGCACCTCAGTCTAGAAGCAGCCAACAGAGAGACTGATAGGGAGCCTACTGGCACCTCAACAAGCTGTTTAGGTGCCAGTAGTTGAGGTGTCAGATATTGTCACAGTTGGGGTATCTTAATTTGATCACTCTGTTGTCACTATGATTTTTTCTGAGCTTAAGGAAATTCAAATGAGCCTCGTGATTTACATAAATTCAGTGAAAACCTTTTTCTCTTTCTCTCTCTCTCAATCGAATGCTAAAGTATCAGACATAATAAATGTCCTACAATTGTAGGTCCTACTACTGCGACATTCAAATGTACAAACATGTATTTGAAATGCAGCAATACACATCAACAACCATAATTTTATATAGCTTAATAACACACAGTGGTGTGAAGTAACTTTAGTAAAAAATATTTTGAAGTACTACTTCGTTTTTTGGGGGTGTCTGTAATTCACTTTACTATTTATATTTTTGGCAGCCTTTACTTTTACTCCACTACACTCCACTACATTTTCCCTAGCACCCAAAAGTAGGCCTACAAGTTACATGTTGAATGTTCAGAAAGTACAGTAATATGGTCTAATTCACTCATCTATCAGTATAACGTGTTGTCATCCCTACTGCCTCTTATCTGGCAGACACAGTAAATACAAATATTGCGTTTGTAAATGATGTCTGATTGTTTTAGTGTGCCCCTGATGTCCATAAAAAAAACGTTTGGTTTGCTTAATATAAGGAATTTGATGTATAGCATTTACTTTTACTATTTACTTTTTCCACAACTGTACTTAACTACATTTAAAACCAGAGTACATTTAAAACCAGATATTTTTTTACTTTTACTCAAGTAGTATTTTACTGGGTGACTTTCACTTCTGTTTTATATCAGGTAGCGTTACTTTTACTCAAGTGTGACAATTGATTACTTTTTCCACCACTGATAACACACAATATATATATTGATCTCCACTACAACATACAAGTGTATTCAAAATACAGCCATAGGCTACACCTAAATTATAACCTACTGTAGTCTATGAAAACTGATTTCCCGTTAGAAATGATTTTTTGACAGTAATCAAATCTTCCTGCTGCAGGATTATTTTACTCCTGCGACGAAACTGGTCAAATTAAGATCCTACATCTGTATGTGATGCACTGCACACAAAATACACTACAGTTCAAAAGTTTGGGGTCACATAGATATGTCATTGTTTTTAAGGAAAAGCACATTTTCTGTCCATTAAAATGACATAACATTGATCAGAAATACAGTGTAGACATTGTTAATGTTGTAAATGACTATTACTGGATACAGCTGATTTTTAATGGAATATCTACATAGGTGTACAGAGGCCCATTATCAGCAACCATCACTCCTGTGTTCCAATGGCACAATGTGTTAGCTAATCGAAGTTTATCATTTTAAAAGGCAAATTGATCATTAGAAAAGCTGAAAACTGCTGTTCTGGTTAAATAAGCAATAAAACTGTCCTTCTTTAGACTAGTTGAGTATCTGGAGCATCAGCATTTTGGGGTTTGATTACAGGCTCAAAATTGCCAGAAACAAATATCCTTCATTT
Source organism: Oncorhynchus mykiss (assembly GCF_057628025.1). Lineage (NCBI taxonomy): Eukaryota > Metazoa > Chordata > Actinopteri > Salmoniformes > Salmonidae > Oncorhynchus > Oncorhynchus mykiss. The sequence continues at coordinate 34,610,420 of NC_143031.1, read as the reverse complement.
CTCAGAACAAGAATAGACTGAATTGAATTGACTGAGTTTCAGACACAAGTTATTTGTTTCTGGCCATTTTGAGCCTGTAATCGAACCCACAAATGCTGATGCTCCAGATACTCAACTAGTCTAAAGGAGGCTGGTTTAATTGCTTCTTTAATCAACAGTTTTCAGCTGTGCCAACATAATTGCAAAAGGGTTTTCTAATGATCAATTAGCCTTTTAAAAGGAAAAACTTGGATTAGCTAACACGACGTGCCATTGGAACACAGGAGTGATGGTTGCTGATAATGGGCCTCTGTACGCCTACGTAGATATTCCATTAAAAATCAGCCATGTCCAGCTACAATAGTCATTTACAACATTAACCATGTCTACACTGTATTTCTGATCAATTTGATGTTAATTTAATGGACAAAAAAGGTGCTTTTCTTTCAGTAACAAGGACATTTCTAACTGACCCCAAACTTTTGAAAAAGTGTGAATATATGTCTCCATAGAGGAAGAGGCAACTACGCTTTTAAAAATCCATGGAAAGAGCAAATGCCACTTTTACAATTCATGTTCAGAGGGTTAAATAAGGAACGTGATATGTAATAGAAACCATGTGTGTGTGTAATACAGACAAAACAAAACGAAACTGAAACATGGATCGATGGTGACTAGAAAACTGGTGACGTCGACCGCCGAACACCACCCGAACAAGGAGAAGGGCCAACTTCCGCGGAAGTCGTGACAGGGGTGTAGATAACATTTTGCCATTTTAAAGCAAGTTTGCTATAATTCTGAACATTTTACCATTGGGCGGAGAGAAGATTTAGCAATGTTATGTCATGGAATTGTACTTATTTTTCCACGGGGTGTAGAGATAAATGTGCAGTTTCCCAGCTAATTTCCTGCAATTCTACACATTTTGCCATAGGATGGAGGCAAATGTTTGCAGTTTTTAATATAATAAGTGAGGATCATTGGGCACCACCCCGCTTGGTAATTCGACCATGCTTACTACTAGTTTAGATAGCTGGCTGCTAGACTAATTTACCAATCCAAAATAAAATATCTGACATGGGCTAATTGAATGAGTTCTAATGCACCTTGTGTATTCTATTATTCTAACTCTCAACAGGAAGCTGAGACCCCGACTGAGTTCCTAAATTTTTTTATAATAATAATACGTTGACATTTTTTGTTGTTGTGAAATTGCCCCGGGTCCGCCAGTTGCCCATCCCTGTTCTAAGTGAAAGTGAAAATCGAATGGCCATATCAAGTAACTTTCGTTTTAAGTCCTGGATTTCCCCTTGTTTTGTGAGATGAAAAACAAAACAACATATTGTTCTGTCACAGTGGATTTAGGCAGAGAAAGGAAGAGGAGCTGACGTTTTTTTTTTTCGGTTGGGACTTATGATTAAAAGGTAATGAAACATTATTGTATGTCATTGGTATGCTTGCATATTGATAGATACATTTTTTAAGTAAATCAAGTAGTTCGTAATCGATCTTTGAACCAGGTTCCTTGATTCGTAAGATACTTATGTTTTTTTTAGGATAACAGTATGAATCTTCACAAGGAATCACTTAAATGTGGATGATATAGCAACCAATGAAAAGGCACGTTCCTGGACGTTTTAAAGAGTAGAAGCGCCCTTTACTTACAATAGACCTTCCTGATTTTCACTGACCCTCTTCACTGTAATGTTCTATTTCCCTAGCCACTCAGAGGACAGTTGATAATGAGTGTCTCACTGCTGCTTGCACAGGTAAGCTGCACATTTCCACAGAGACAGAGTATAAAGTCACCGTCTTGTACTGTCACTATTTTTGGTACCAAGCAAGTTGGGCTGTCCAGTGCAATACCTATACAACAGCATTAAGTTATTACGAGGTACAGTGCATTCGGAAAGTATTCAGACCCCTTGACCTTTTCCACATTTTGTTACGTTATAGCCTTATTCTAAAATTGATGATTTTTTTTTTACTCATCAATCTACACACAATACCCCATAATGACAAAGCAAAAACAGGTTTCTAGAAATGTTTGCTAATTTATTAAAAATCAAAAACTGAAATATCACATGTACATAAGTATTCAGACCCTTTACTCAGTACTTTGTTAAAGCACCTTTGGCAGCGATTACAGCCTCGAGTCTTCCTGGTTATGACGCTACAAGCTTGATACACCTATATTTGGGGAGTTTCTCTCATTCTGCTCTGCAGATCCTCTCAAGCTCTGTCAGGTTGGATGGAGAGCGTTGCTGCACAGCTATTGTCAGGACTCTCCAGAGATGTTCAATCGGGTTCAAGTCTGGTCTCTGGCTGGGCCACTCAAGGACATTCAAAGACTTGTCCCAAAGCCACTCCTGCATTGTCTTGGCTGTATGCTTAGGGTCATCCTGTTGGAAGGTGAATCTTCGCTCAGTCTGAGGTCCTGAGTGCTCTGGAGAAGGTTTTCATCAAGGAGCTCTCTGTATTTTGCTCCGTTCATCTTTACCTCAATCGTGACTATTCTCTCAGTCCCTGCTGGTGAAAAACATCCCCACAGCATGATGCTGCCACCACCATGCTTCACCATAGGGATGGTGCCAGGTTTCCTCCAGACGTGATGCTTGGCATTCAGGCCAAGGAGTTCAATCTTAGTTTCATCAGACCAGAGAATCTTGTTTCTCATAGTCTGAGAGTCTTTAGGTACCTTTTGGCAATTGCACCTAGGTGCCTCCAAGCAGCCTGTCATGTGCCTTTTACTGAGGAGTGGCCTCTGTCTGGCCACTCCACCATAAAGGCCTGATTGGTGGAATGCTGCAGAGATGGAAGTTTCCTGCTTCTGGAAAGTTCTCCCATCTCCAAAGAGGAACTCTAGAGCTCTGTCAGAGTGACCATCGGGTTCTTGGTCACCTCCCTGACCAAGGCCCTTCTCCCCCGATTGTTCAGTTTGGCCGGGCGGCCAGCTCTAGGAAGAGTCTTGAGTGGTAGCCACATAGCCTGGTTCCTCTCTAGGTTTCTTCCTAGGTTTTGGCCTTTCTAGGGAGTTTTTCCTAGCCACCGTGCTTCTACACCTGCATTGCTTGCTGTTTGGGGTTTTAGGCTGTGTTTCTGTCCAGCACTTTGAGATATCAGCTGATGTACGAAGGGCTATATAAATACATTTGATTTGATTTTGTTTTGATTTGGTTCCATTTTTCCATTTAAGAATGATGGAGGCCAATGTGTTCTTTTAAGAAAACAATTATTTAACTAGGCAAGTCAGTTAAGAACAAATTCTTATTTACAATGACAGCCTAGGAACAGTGGGTTAAACTGCCTTATTCAGCAGCAGAACGACAGAATTTTACCTTGTCAGCTCAGGGATTCGATATAGCAACCTTTCGGTTTCTAGCCCAAAGCTCTCACCACTAAGCTACCTGCCGCCCTGTTCTTGGGGACCTTCAATGCTGCAGAAATGTTTTGGTACCCTTCCCCAGATCTGTGCCTCGACACAATCATGTCTCGGATTCCTACGAACAATTCCTTCAATCTCATGGCTTGGTGTTTGCTCTGACATGCACTGTCAACTGTGTTGACAAATGTATACATTTGCAAAATGTCTAAAAAACGGTTTCTGTTTTGTCATTATGGGGTATTGTGTGTAGATTGCTGAGGACATTATTTTATTTAATCAATTTTAGAATAAGGCTGTAACGTAACAAAATGTGGAAAAAGTCAAGGGGTCTGAATACTTTCCAGATGCACTGTATATAACAGGTAATCTCACAGATAATGGTTTATGACATTGTATACCTCTCCCCTCCCCACTCCTCACCAGTCCATTCCTCCATCCCCACTGAAGTGCCCTTGTTGCCACCAGGCTGGGGCCAGAAAGGTCAAAGGCCATCGTGCTGTGTGTCAACGCTGCTCCGAGGCTCTGCACCGTGTCTACCAGTTCTGCTGGGCTTGTGGGAGGGAGTGGCCTCAGTCAGGAGGAACCCTGGAGGGCCAAGGGAGCCATTCCTCCTGCCCTCTGCCAGGCTGTGGCCTCAGGGCTGCCCTCCTCTCCCTAGAGGTCATAGCTGATCCCTGCAGTTCAGCCAAGGGATGCCCCTTCTTCAGGGCCTGTCCTGGCTGTAAGGCCCTCCTCACTCACACCGGAAAGGGATGCCCCAATATCGTCTGTCCACACTGCCATAAAGTGTTCTGCTTCCGCTGCTTGAAGTGCTATTTTGAGTATGATTATTTTTTGGAGTCCCATCTACAATGCACTGTGGTGGGTAACAGTCAGTCTCTCAGAGAGCTGGGAATGTAGAGGCTATGGCATATGGTCTTTGGAACATTAATTAATGCCTCATTCATTATCACTTGCAAAAGGAAATCATATTGATTGTTAAATTGATTATTAAATATTACACAAATTATATTGTACAAAGACAGTAAATTGCTAGGCTTCATTATTGTCAATTTTTCCTCAGTTGTCTGCATGCTACTCAAGTAAAAGATTAATAAATCCAGAAATTATCATTTGTGTTCTGAGACCAGTCATGAGTTTCTGAATATCAGGGGGGAGGAGATTGACATGTTTTTGTGGCCGATGATGGGTTCAGGAATCATATCACAGACAGTCTATAATCAGGTGGCCATTTATAAACGCTCCTCCCATACACAGATGGTGGAACCTCCATTCCAGTCTTATTACACCTGACTAGTGTTCTGAGAATGGTCATATTTTTGGCCTCTGACACATCTATATACAGCCATGTTATAACTCAATCATACATAACTGACACCTGGTGGTGGCACTTTAAATAGCCGTTACATCTGATCTAACAGGACGGGACGTCGCCACGATTTTTAGCACAGGATTATTTGCTTATTATGGATTTAAAGGCATCTACATTTAATCTGCACGCTTATTACTGCTGGAAAAGATAATTAAACATAAAAGTCCTACATTGAAACTAATGCAAACAGATAAAACAAAGTGGAAGCATGCCACAATTGGACTAGATAATGAATTTGTAGGTTGGAATGTTGTTGAATAAATTCAATAAAATATTATAATTAGTTAATTTTACACAAAAATAATGTAACAAATCTGTTGATATGGCACTGTGGATGTATTAGACTTCAGAATTGCATTGGGTACTGTCACACCCTGATCAGTTTCACCTGTAATGCTTATTGTCTCCACCCCCTTCAGGTGTCACTTGTTATCCCTGGTGTGTATATCCCTGTGTTTCCTGTCTCTCTGTGTCAGTTAGTCTTGTATGTTCCAAGTCAACCAGCGCGTTTTTCCCGTGTTCCTGTCTTTTCTATTCTGTTTTACTAGTCCTCCCGGTTTTGACCCTTGCCTTGTTTTCTGGACTCTGTACCCGCCTGCCTGACCATTCTGCCTGCCCTGACCATTCTGCCTGCCTCCCACACTGTACTTTCTGGACTCTGAACTGGTTTTGACCTTTTGCCTGTCCACGACCATTCTCTTGCCTACCCCTCTTGGATGTAATAAATATCAAAGACTAAAACCATCTGCCTCCCATGTCTGCATCTGGGTCTCGCCTTGTGCCCTTATAGGTACATTCTTATATTGCAATGTACAGCCTTACCTATGGATCTTGGGTCCATGAAATAGGGTATCAGCCTACTCAGTGCCATATTACAATTGTAAAGAGTTTACACAAATATTAGTGTGCTCTTATTGTGAGGCTTTAACTTTCACCTCACAATTCAGTCTATTGTGCGCAATGTTCAGCCTAATTTATGGATCTTCGGTCCATGAAATGGAGTTCTCAGTGACACTCACAGAGCACAACTGTGAACAGTTTTCACAAATATTAGCATCATAGCTCTTATTGCGCAACTCTGAAAACACTGAAATTAGCAACATTAAGCTCATAAGTCAACCTATGTGTATTAAACATTCATATCGCAATGTACAGCCTGATACCCCCATTTCATGGACCCAAGAGTCATAGCTAAGGCTGTACATTGCAATAGGACTGTCCAAATCGCACACTAGGCTTAATAGTGAGGTGATTTCCCACAGTTAAAGTTCCGCAATAAAAGCTGTAAATATCATTGCGGTAAAGTGAGTAGACACTCGCAAAAAGCAGTCAAGTCATCGGCGCTTCAGTCTCCTGAATTTGGGTACCCGAATACACACCACTTTACGATATCACGTGTTTTCTGGTAGGGAACTCAGTTGGATGCACTCTCATGCACAGATAGAGATGATAGTTACAACTCATTCAAGCAAACAGTTTGAAGCACACTTATTCCATCTTTCACAATAAAATTATACCAAATCGCTTCTTTCATTTTCGTACCTTATCAAAAAGAACTTTATCACGGGTAGAGTGAGGCTGCAGAATCCTAAAGCGGGCGGGTGCTGTTTAGCAAATATGAAATTGTGAAAGCAAGATGTGTGACATATAGTTGAAGTCGGAAGTTTACATACACCTTAGCCAAATACATTTAAACTCAGGTTTTCACAATTCCTGACATTTAATCCAAGTAAAAGTTCCCTGTCTTAGGTCAGTTAGGATCACCACTTTATTTTAAGAATGTGAAATGTCAGAATAATAGTAGAGAGAATGATTTATTTCAGCTTTTATTTCTTTCATCACATTCCCAGTGGGTCAGAAATGTACACACACTCAATTAGTATTTGGGAGCATTGCCTTTAAATTGTTTAACTTGTTTAACCTGAAACTTTAAAGTTTCAGGTAGCCTTCCACAAGTTTCCCACAATAAATTGGGTGACAGCAACAGCCCCAAAACATCACTGCTCTAGAGGAGATCTGCATGGAGGAATGGGCCAAAATACCAGCAACAGTGTGTGAAAACCTTGTGAAGACTTACAGAAAACATTTGACCTCTATCATTGCCAACAAAGGGTATATAACAAAGTATTGAGATAAACTTTTGTTATTGACTAAATACTTATTTTCCACCATAATTTGCAAATAAATTCATTGAAAATCCTACAATGTGATTTTCTGGATTTTTTTCTCCTTTTGTCTGTCATAGTTGAAGTGTACCTATGATGAAAATTACAGGCCTCTCTTATCTTTTTAAGTGGGAGAACTTGCACAATTGGTGGCTGACTAAATACTTTCTTGCCACACTGTATTTTGTGAAGTGCACCAGTCCCTCCTGCAGCAAAGCACCCCCACAACATGATGCTGCCACCCCCGTGCTTCACGGTTGGGATGGTGTTCTTCGGCTTGCAAACCTCCCCCTTTTTCCTCCAAACATAACAATGGTCATTATGGACAAACAGTTCTATTTTTTTTTCATCAGACAAGAGGACATTTCTCCAAAAAGTACGATCTTTGTCCCCATGTGCAGTTACAAACCATAGTCTGGCTTTTGGCGGTTTTGGAGCAGTGGCTTCTTCCTTGCTTTCAGGTTATGTCTATAGAGGACTCGTTTTACTGTGGATATAGATACTTTTATTCCTGTTTCCTCCAGCATCTTCACAAGGTCCTTTGCTGTTGTTCTGAGATTGAATTGCACTTTTCACACCAAAGTAGGTTCATCTCTAGGAGACAGAACGCATCTCCTTCCTGAGCGGTATGACGGCTGCGTGGTCCCATGGTGTTTATAGTTGCGTACTATTGTTTGTACAGATGAACGTGGTACCTTCAGGCGTTTGGAAATTGCTCGCAAGGATGAACCAGACTTGTGGAGGTCTACATTTTTTCTGGTTGATTTCTTTTGATTTTCCCATGATGTCAAGCGAAGAGGCACTGAGTTTGAAGGTAGGCCTTGAAATACATCCACAGGTTCACCTCCAAGTGACTCAAATGATGTCAGTTAGCCTATCAGAAGCTTCTAAAGCCATGACATCATTTTCTGGAATTTTCCAAGCTGTTTAAAGGCACAGTCAACTTAGTGTATGTAAACTTCTGACCCACTGGAATTGTGATGCAGTGAATTATAAGCGAAATAATCTGTCTGTAAACAATTGCTGGAAACATTACTTGTGTCATGCACAAAGTAGATGCCCTAACCGACTTGCCAAAACTATAGTTTGTTAACAAGACATTTGTGGAGTGGTTGAAAAACAAGTTTTAATGACTCCAACCCAAGTGTATGTAAACTTCCGATTTCAACTGTACAAACACAGTATACAGACAGACACAGACAGACATAGTACACTGACACAATACACAGACACCCAGTTTCACAGCCATATCTAAGTGAGCTTGATAGGTTTTCTGTCACGAGTCCGACCGAGGGTGTTTCCCTTTCCCGGGCAGGTGGCGCTCGGCGGTCGTCGTCACCGGCCTATTAGCTGCCACTGATTGTTTTTCCTTCCCCTCCTTGTATGTTGAGTGGTAGCACCTGTGAATGTGTAATTAGTTTGTCTTTATTAGACAGCCGGCCCGCCTGGTTGTTGTGCGGGATTATTTCATTGTAAACCTTCGGCTCTGTGGTATAGGCACGTTGTGTCCCATTTGTACATTTTGATTCCCTGTGTTTTGGGAACGTAACGTTTTTGTGAGCACCCTGTGGTGCATTGGTGCGATTAAAGGACGCGCAGCATTGAACTCTCTGTCTCCTGCATTTGACTCCACACCCACGACACCCGGAGCATTACAGAATCCCGCACCTATCAAATTGATGGAGTCAGCAGGAGCAGCAGCCAACCCTCTCCCATCGATGGAGGAACGGGTTCTCCACCACACCACCGTCCTTCATCGGATCGGATCCGCGATGGATCAAGTGATGGAGAGAATGGACAGATGGGAGAGGAGTGGGCTCCTCTCTCCACCTTCGGCACCCACGGTTCCGGACTCCCCATCTCCCGACTCCAGCACCCTCCGTCTGACGCTACCGAGGGCTTATGATGGAGCGGCGGCGGGTTGCCAGGGGTTTCTGCTCCAGCTGGAGCTATACCTGGCCACCGTCAGACCCACTCCCTCAGGAGAAGAGAGGGTGAGTGTCCTCATCTCCTGCCTCACGGGTCGTGCCCTGGAATGGGCGAACGCGGTCTGGAATGGTCCAGACTCAGCGCGGGAGCACTACCCAGAGTTTTCCCGTCGCTTCCGCGCCGTGTTTGATCACCCTCTAGACGGCCGAGCGGCGGGAGAACGACTATTTCACCTCAGGCAGGAGAGGAGGAGCGCCCAGGATTACGCGCTGGAGTTCCGGACCTTGGCAGCCGGATCTGGGTGGAACGACAGGGCTCTCATGGACCACTACAGGTGTAGTCTCCGAGAGGATGTCCGCCGGGAGTTAGCGTGTCGGGACACCACTCTGTCACTGGATCAGCTGATTGACATGTCCATTCGACTGGATAATCTGCTGGCTGCCCGCGGGCGTTCAGAGAGGGTCCTGTGCGTTCCACCACCCAGCCCCTCCGCTCCCATTCCGATGGAGTTGGGAGGGGCTGCGCCGAGGGGTACCGGAGGAGGAGGCCTTCCCTGCACCAACTGTGGTCGGAGAGGACACACGTCTGATCGGTGCTGGGGGGGTCCGTCTGGGAGTAGAGATGGCAGGCGGAACGCTTCTCGGTCACCCCAGGTGAGTCAGCATCAAACTCACCCAGAACCCCCTGTTGGCCACATGTTTGTCTTAACTTTTTTCCTTCGCTTTTTTCCCTCTTCCCAGCATAGGGCGCTCGTCGATTCAGGCGCAGCTGGGAACTTTATGGATCGCGGACTCGCCCTTAAGTTAGGGGTTCCGCTGGTGCCGATAGATTCTCCTTTCCCCGTGCACTCCCTAGATAGCCGGCCATTAGGGTCAGGGATGGTCAGGGAGACCACGGTCCCACTGGACATGGTGACGCAGGGGAATCATAGGGAGCGTATCAGTTTCTTTATTATTGACTCGCCTGCGTTTCCAGTGGTGCTGGGGACTCCCTGGCTGGCCCGGCACAATCCTAAAATTTCGTGGAAACAGGGGGTTCTCCAGGGGTGATCAGAGGAGTGTTCTGGAAGGTGTTTGGGAGTTTCCATCGGTGCCACGTCGGTGGAGAGTCCAGACCAGGGTTCCACGGTGTGCATTCCCCCCGAGTATGCCGATTTGGCAATCGCTTTCAGTAAAGTGAAAGCGACTAAATTACCACCTTATCGACCGGGAAGGGATTGTACGATAGATCTCCAGGTAGACGCTGCGCTTCCCAAGAGTCACGTGTACCCGCTGTCCCAGGAGGAGACGTTGGCAATGGAGACATATGTCACGGAGGCGCTGGGACAGGGGTACATTCGGTCCTCCATTTCACCCGTCTCCTCAAGTTTATTTTTTGTGAGGAAAAAGGAGGGAGGCTTGCGTCCGTGTATCGATTATAGAGGTCTAAACGCCATCACAGTGGGGTATAGTTACCCTCTACCTCTCATCGCTACAGCGGTGGAATCGTTCCACGGAGCGCAGTTCTTCACAAAACTGGATCTCAGGAGCGCATATAGTTTGGTGCGTATTCGGAAGGGAGACGAGTGGAAAACCGCATTTAGTACTACATCAGGCCACTATGAGTACCTCGTCATGCCGTATGGGTTAAAGAATGCTCCAGCCGTTTTCCAATCCTTTGTAGACGAGATTCTCAGGGACCTGTGCGGGCAGGGAGTGGTGGTTTATATCGATGACATTCTGATCTACTCGGCCACTCACACCGCGCATGTGTCTCTGGTGCGCAAGGTGCTTGGTAGACTGCTGGAGCATGACCTATATGTCAAGGCTGAGAAATGCGTGTTCTCTAAACGAGCCGTCTCTTTTCTGGGATATCGCATTTCCACCTCGGGGGTAGTGATGGAGGGTGACCGCATTAGGGCCGTGCGTAATTGGCCGACTCCGACCACGGTAAAGGAGGTGCAGCGTTTTCTGGGTTTTGCCAACTACTACCGGAGGTTTATCCGGGGTTTTGGCCAGGTAGCGGCTCCCATCACCTCACTGCTGAAGGGGGGCCCGGTGCGTTTGCAGTGGTCAGCAGAGGCGGACGGAGCATTCAACAAGTTGAAGGCGCTGTTTACTGATGCGCCCGTGTTGGCGCATCCGGACCCCTCTCTAGCATTCATAGTGGAGGTGGACGCGTCCGAGGCTGGGGTGGGTGCCGTGCTATCACAGCGCTCGGGTACGCCACCAAAACTCCGACCCTGCGCTTTCTTCTCAAGGAAGCTCAGCCCAGCGGAGCGTAACTATGATGTGGGGGACCGGGAGTTGCTAGCGGTGGTTAGAGCTCTGAAGGTGTGGAGACACTGGCTTGAGGGGGCTAAACACCCCTTTCTCATCTGGACCGACCACCAGAATCTGGAGTATATTCGGGCAGCTAGGAGACTTAACCCACGTCAGGCAAGGTGGGCCATGTTCTTCACCCGGTTCCGATTTACTTTGTCTTATAGACCGGGCTCCCAGAACGTGAAGGCTGACGCACTGTCCCGCCTTTATGACACGGAGGATGGGTCCACCGAACCTACTCCCATCCTTCCCGCATCGAAGCTGGTAGCCCCAGTGGTATGGGAGGTGGACTCGGACATCGAGCGGGCGTTACGGGCTGAACCCGCGCCTTCTCAGTGTCCAGCGGGGTGAAGGTACGTGCCGCTTGGTGTTCGGGACAAACTGATTCGGTGGGCTCACGTTCTACCCTCCTCGGGTCACCCTGGGGTGACGAGGACAGTGGGGAGCCTTCAGGGGAGGTATTGGTGGCCTACGTTGGCTAAGGACGTTAAGGGTTATGTCTCCTCCTGTTCAGTGTGCGCTCAGAGTAAGGCTCCTAGGCACCTTCCTAGAGGGAAGCTACAACCCCTCCCTGTTCCACAGCGGCCATGGTCACATCTGTCCATAGATTTCCTAACCGATCTCCCGCCGTCTCAGGGGAACACCACGGTTCTGGTGATTGTGGATCGGTTCTCTAAGTCCTGCCGTCTCCTCCCGTTGCCCGGTATCCCTACAGCCCTACAGACTGCGGAGGCGTTATTCACCCATGTCTTCCGGCACTACGGGGTGCCGGAGGACATCGTTTCTGATCGGGGCCCCCAATTCACGTCCCGGGTATGGAGAGCGTTCATGGAACGTTTGGGGGTCTCTGTCAGCCTGACCTCCGGTTATCACCCCGAGAGTAATGGGCAGGTGGAGAGAGTGAACCAGGAGGTGGGTAGGTTTCTGCGGTCGTATTGCCAGGGTCGGCCAGGGGAGTGGGCACGATACATTCCCTGGGCTGAAATGGCTCAGAACTCACTACGCCACTCCTCTACTAACGTGTCCCCTTTTCAGTGTGTGTTGGGGTACCAGCCGGTCCTGGCACCATGGCATCCGAGCCAGACCGAGGCTCCTGCGGTGGAGGAATGGGTACAGCGCTCCAAGGAGACCTGGAGGGCCGTCCAGGAATCTCTACGACAAGCGAGTGGACGGCAGAAGAGGAGTGCTGACCGCCACCGCAGTGAGGCCCCCGTGTTTGTACCGGGGGACAGGGTCTGGCTCTCGACCCGAAACCTACCTCTCCGCTTGCCCTGCCGGAAGCTGGGTCCGCAGTGTGTAGGGCCCTTTAAAGTCCTGAGGAGGATAAACGAGGTGTGTTATCGATTACAACTCCCTTCCTATTATCGTATTAACCCCTCGTTTCATGTGTCTCTCCTCAGGCCGGTGGTAGCTGGTCCCCTGCAGGACAGTGAGGTACCGGAGGTCCCTCCCCCCCCGCTGGACATCGAGGGGTCCCCGGCGTACACGATCCGGGCCATTCTGGACTCAAGACGCTGGGTGAGGGGCCTGCAGTACCTCGTGGACTGGGAGGGGTACGGTCCGGAGGAGAGGTGCTGGGTACCGGTGGGGGACATCTTGGATCCCTCCATGTTGAGGGATTTCCATCGCCTCCATCCGGATCGCCCTGCGCCTCGTCCTCCGGGGCGACCTCGAGGCCGGTGTCGGCGCGCTGCGGGAGCCACGCGTCAGGGGGGGGGTACTGTCACGAGTCCGACCGAGGGTGTTTCCCTTTCCCGGGCAGGTGGCGCTCGGCGGTCGTCGTCACCGGCCTATTAGCTGCCACTGATTGTTTTTCCTTCCCCTCCTTGTATGTTGAGTGGTAGCACCTGTGAATGTGTAATTAGTTTGTCTTTATTAGACAGCCGGCCCGCCTGGTTGTTGTGCGGGATTATTTCATTGTAAACCTTCGGCTCTGTGGTATAGGCACGTTGTGTCCCATTTGTACATTTTGATTCCCTGTGTTTTGGGAACCTAACGTTTTTGTGAGCACCCTGTGGTGCATTGGTGCGATTAAAGGACGCGCAGCATTGAACTCTGTCTCCTGCATTTGACTCCACACCCACGACACCCGGAGCATTACATTTTCTTTTGTTTTTATTTGTATATCATGAAAGAGATATTTTTTTTAAAGCGTTGAATAGCAACATTTTACTTGGCCTATCCCCACATTCTTTATCTTTTTAATAATAATTTAAGAAAAGTTGTTATATTACTGTGACCTTTGATGACCCCATGTCAAAAGAAATCCCATAGCTTTTTATCTATGCTGGTTGTTAGCTTGCATAACTGATATTTGTATATTTGTAAGGGACACTTCATGTTTTATGGATAATATTTACATTTACAGAGTGGGTGAGCTCCATTCCTGACAGACTGATCAGATTCAATTTTAGCCTCAGAGCTTGATCACATTCATTCGCATCCTCAGAGGCTGATAAATCAGGATCCTGTCTTGTAGGCTGTTTCATAGGTAAAGCTCCTTGCAGGCAGATTAGCAGTCAGTGCATTATGTATATCATCAAGATTGGGTGCGCTCTATTCCTGGCAGGATGATCAAATTCAATAGTAGCCTCAGAGGCTTATAAGTCAGCCTCCAGTATTTAAGTTATAAGTTATGTCTCAGCTTCCAGTATTTATGCTACAGTAGTTTGTGTCGGGGGGCTAGGGTCAGTTTGTTATATCTGGAGTACTTCTCCTGTCTTATCCGGTGTCTTGTGTGAATTTAAGAATGCTCTCTCTAATTCTCTCTTTCTCTCTTTCTTTCTCTCTCTCGGAGGACCTGAGCCCTAGGACCATGCCTCAGGACTACCTGACATGATGACTCCTTGCTGTCCCCAGTCCACCCGGCCGTGCTGCTGCTCCAGTTTCAACTGTTCTGCCTGTGATTATTATTATTTGACCATGCTGGTCATTTATGAACATTTGAACATCTTGGCCATGTTCTGTTATAATCTCCACCTGGCACAGCCAGAAGAGGACTGGCCACCCCACATAGCCTGGTTCCTCTCTAGGCTTCTTCCTAGGTTTTGGCCTTTCTAGGGAGTTTTTCCTAGCCACCGTGCTTCTACACCTGCATTGCTTGTTGTTTGGGGGTTTTAGGCTGGGTTTCTGTACAGCACTTTGAGATATCAGCTGATGTACGAAGGGCTATATAAATACATTTGATTTGATTTGATTTGATGCTGCCTTGTAGGCTGTTTGTAAGGAACCCTTCCTATGAAACAGCCTACAAGGCTTTTTGCTAACTGGGTGCTCATTGCCTGATTCATCAGCCTCTGAGGCTGCTATTGAATCTGATCAGCTGCCAGGAATAGAGCGCACCCTCTCTGGAGTATATGCACAAGCCTATAAAGCACTGAGAGCTATTCTGCCTGCAAGGAACCTTACCTTTGAAACAGCCTACAAGGCACCCTAGTCAAAAAAAATCCTATAGGATTAGTGATTTTTCCAATAGAATCTCATAGGATTGTCACAATGGGGGTATGGAGGTATGCACAGCATCTAAGGAAAATAAATGTTAAGGTACAGTAACACACAGATATGAACTTTTCTTTCATTTAATATATAATAGTCAGCTATGCATACAATACATGGAATGTTCCCTTTACTCTCTTTATGTTGGGATAGGGAGAGGAAAATAAAAACCTAAAGATAATGAGACCCCCCCCCCAACCAACTCTTTCCTTCCCAGGGTTGTAGAAACCCCCCTCCCTCCCTCCCTCTCTCCCGCCCTCCCTCCCTCCTGGATGTAACTACCAGTGCCCATCTAGTGACCTCTTGGGACACCTGATCCAGGTGTTGTAAAAACAATAAATGTAGACCTGTGTCATTAAGATTACATCAACTTGTTAATATACTATATCTCTATGCTGTTTGGCTGTAATGCCACAGCTTTTTGACACAAATGTAAACAACCTTGCAGACAATCTCAGTAGGTTTAACAGCTATTGTTGTTGCAGTTGGAACAATAACTTTAATGTGTGATGCAGATGCACCAGATGCAAATGTTTACTCACGTTGTGTCACTTGGACCTCGGGGGGGGATGGAGCTGCATGAGATGGCTACTGTGCTAGGGGTTTCACCAAGTGGCAAGGGTGGCAGTTCAATATTGGTCACTTATGATGTTATTACAGTTCACATGTGTCCACTGTCCCACCTTGTTAGGTAATTGTCTAAGAGGTTTGGAGGGTGGGTGCTCCACATGTTAAGCAGCCAAGGTAACTATAGTCTAAAGCCACGTTTTGGGGATAAATCCTTTAAAATGTAATGTAAATATCTATACAATTCCAATCTACAAAATGTATAGAAATTCAATAGGAGAAAAAAAACATTGAAATCCTATAGGATCCTATAGTATTTCAATTCAATGAGCCAATTAGAATCCAATTCGATTCCAATAAAAAAATCATATCAGATTTTGGAAGCAGCCCTATTGGACTCCCATGGGATTATAATCTATGTGATTCATATACAATAATCTAATAGAGAGTTTTTCAGTGTGCAGGAGTCTGGTGCTGGTGCTGGTCTAAGCTCCTGACGCTGGACCTCCTTGATGATGTGTGTTTGATCCCTGGCTCAGCTGACTGTCTGTGCCCTTAACCACTTCCTGTTCTCACATCTGTCCTGTCAATACAAATGATTCTAATCTCACAAAAACATTTGACCTTGACCTAGTCTAAAAATCCTATAAGATTCCAATAAAAAAATCCTATTAGAATCCAAAAGAAAATCCTAGCAGATTTTGGAACCAGTCCCATTTGACTCCTATAATCATATAGGATAGGTTCCAAAATCTGCTAGGATTTTCTTTTGGATTCTAATAGGATAGGATAGGATTTTTAATAGGATTTTTGGACTTGGGCAGAATCCTGATTTATTGGCTTGTCAGGAATGGCACTCACCCACTGTAAATCAAAATATTATCCACAAAACATGAAGTGTTATATACAGTGCCTTGCGAAAGTATTCGGCCCCCTTGAACTTTGCGACCTTTTGCCACATTTCAGGCTTCAAAATTAAAGATATAAAACTGTATTTTTTTGTGAAGAATCAACAACAAGTGGGACACAATCATGAAGTGGAACGACATTTATTGGATATTTCAAACTTTTCTAACAAATCAAAAACTGAAAAATTGGGCGTGCAAAATTATTCAGCCCCCTTAAGTTAATACTTTGTAGCGCCACCTTTTGCTGCGATTACAGCTGTAAGTCGCTTGGGGTATGTCTATCAGTTTTGCACATCGAGAGACTGAAATTTTGTCCCATTCCTCCTTGCAAAACAGCTCGAGCTCAGTGAGGTTGGATGGAGAGCATTTGTGAACAGCAGTTTTCAGTTCTTTCCACAGATTCTCGATTGGATTCAGGTCTGGACTTTGACTTGGCCATTCTAACACCTGGATATGTTTCTTTTTGAACCATTCCATTGTAGATTTTGCTTTATGTTTTGCATCATTGTCTTGTTGGAAGACAAATCTCCATCCCAGTCTCAGGTCTTTTGCAGACTCCATCAGGTTTTCTTCCAGAATGGTCCTGTATTTGGCTCCATCCATCTTCCCATCAATTTTAACCATCTTCCGTGTCCCTGCTGAAGAAAAGCAGGCCCAAACCATGATGCTGCCACCACCATGTTTGACAGTGGGGATGGTGTGTTCAGCTGTGTTGCTTTTACGCCAAACATAACGTTTTGCATTGTTGCCAAAAAGTTACATTTTGGTTTCATCTGACCAGAGCACCTTCTTCCATATGTTTGGTGTGTCTCCCAGGTGGCTTGTGGCAAACTTTAAACGACACTTTTTATGGATATCTTTAAGAAATGGCTTTCTTCTTGCCACTCTTCCATAAAGGCCAGATTTGTGCAATATACGACTGATTGTTGTCCTATGGACAGAGTCTCCCACCTCAGCTGTAGATCTCTGCAGTTCATCCAGAGTGATCATGGGCCTCTTGGCTGCATCTCTGATCAGTCTTCTCCTTGTATGAGCTGAAAGTTTAGAGGGACGGCCAGGTCTTGGTAGATTTGCAGTGGTCTGATACTCCTTCCATTTCAATATTATCGCTTGCACAGTGCTCCTTGGGATGTTTAAAGCTTGGGAAATCTTTTTGTATCCAAATCCGGGCTTTACACTTCTTCACAACAGTATCTCGGACCTGCCTGGTGTGTTCCTTGTTCTTCATGATGCTCTCTGCGCTTTTAACGGACCTCTGAGACTATCACAGTGCAGGTGCATTTATACGGAGACTTGATTACACACAGGTGGATTGTATTTATCATCATTAGTCATTTAGGTCAACATTGGATCATTCAGAGATCCTCACTGAACTTCTGGAGAGAGTTTGCTGCACTGAAAGTAAAGGGGCTGAATAATTTTGCACGCCCAATTTTTCAGTTTTTGATTTGTTAAAAAAGTTTGAAATATCCAATAAATGTCGTTCCACTTCATGATTGTGTCCCACTTGTTGTTGATTCTTCACAAAAAAATACAGTTTTATATCTTTATGTTTGAAGCCTGAAATGTGGCAAAAGGTCACAAAGTTCAAGGGGGCCGAATACTTTCGCAAGGCACTGTACATATCAGTTATGCACGCTAACAACCAGCATAGATAACAAGCAAGCTTGCTTGCTAGCTCACAAGACTAGCCAAGTTAGCTGCTTTATTCTTTGCATGCGATTGTTTGTGGCCTTAGGTTCAGCACCAAGCCAGGAAGACAGGGCTGTCTGTCAGGCATCATTCAGGGCTTAAATGTCCGACGAGTGCATAGTGATCAACGCAGCCACAGGGCTACTTGATGAAGTACATATGAATGAAGGATGCATGGTACTTTTGATTATCTCTTAATCTCCACAAAGAGACCTGTCTTATTCGCGCCCATCTCAGTGAACTAATCGATTGCAGAGGACGAGACTAATTCATTGCGGAAGCCGCAGGGATGGCACAGTCCAGGAAGAAAGGGAGTGTGGCTGCACAATGCACTTCTCTCTCCAGAATGCGCCCTCTCCCGCTAATTTGTGCACGTTCATTGTTTCATAACTTCACTGTGTGAATTGTTTGCGTTTGATTGTTAGTGTCTATCAATTCCGAATTACATAGGCCTATATCACCAGTAGATAACTTACCATTAATTCCTATCATTTCTAATCTACAGTGTTTGTTTGGTTATGGTAATGTCTGTTAATTCATTCAATGTATTATTATTATAGATTTGAACCATTCTCATTGTCGGACTGGACATGTTGTTTGCAGAGCGCACAATCTATGCTACACTTGAGATAAACACGTTTTGGTTTTTATTCCATTTACGAGTTTTGTCAATTTAGTCATTATCTTTTGTTTGGAGCCTCCGGTCAATGTGGAGTAAGGACGTGCACCTGATTATGCATAGAAGTAGGCCTATAGCCTGCCTGGTCTGCGTGCAAATGTAGGCATATAAATGTTCTGATGGTATTTCTGATTGGCTTAATGCACAACCACTAATGAGCTGTGGAGCTTGTGAAAGTAATGTTTACTTCACCTCAAACAGCAAGCAAACAAAGTCTGTTTGTACATCCATTGAGAATGACAATAATTCCTCAATGTATTTGAAAAATCTTCCCAGCTCTTTCCCTTTCAATAACTACTCAGTATGAAAGGGAAAAATGTCATGCTCTGATCCAGTGGAAACATCATAAAATAGGCCTACCTGATTACTTCTTACCCCTTGAACAAATAGCCTACAGCTTTGTCTGTCCAGGGATCCCAATGTTGCAAGCAGCTTTAGGCTGGACCCAAGTTAATAGTTGATATGTTTTAAGTTCATCGCAGACAGGCCATTTATAGACAATGTGATATTTATTTTTATCAGGATATTGTCTACCTGCAGGCTGAAATGTTTTTATTTATTGGCTTTATAGGCTATTTTTTACAAACTGTAGTTGGCAATGGCAGTAGAAGTAACTTTTTTGGTTTGTAGAATTTTCATTTAGATTTGGACAGAATTTTAATTAACCACATGACAATGATTTTGAGTTACGAAGACATTGTTATAAATTAAATTTATCTGTTCCACGAAAATGTGTATATGAAAACCATAACTGGCACACATATTTCGGTAGATATGGTAAGATAAATTGGCATTCCACATGAGAAAGTTTACCGACTCCTTGTGTAGCCTATTACCGGCAACATCAGGAGAGTAATGGCAGAATCTACAAAAGCCAGTAGGACCGGGAGGAGAATGGTCAGGACAGCTTCAGTTCTCCCTCTTCTTGTTATCTTGATCTCTGGCTCCCTCTTGAGTCATTTGCATGTAATTTCATCAAACAGTGAGCTTAAAGCATCAGACAAGCTCAATAGTTTATTTTATTAAATCACATAGGATATTGTCTATATATGGAAAAATAGACGTTCAACATTTGACCAATCAATTGGTTGAAAGAGCAGACGAAGCACTGATGGCTTGACTGCTTTTTGTGAGTGTTGGCTCACTTGACCGTAGTGTAAATATCACAGTAGCCACTAGCCAGTAAGCAAAAACTATTTAATAATCCAAGCAACTTTTCTTCTAAAACATAGCTATTACACAGTTGAATAATGCAGCCAAACCATATTACACTCTTGAATAATACCACAATTCACAAGCATGTGCAGATAATTAAAGGGTTTCTTTTCTCTTCCGTACACATTAGCTGACAATACACAGCTAACTCCTGCTAGTCAAGCAGTCAAGCAAAGAAACATAAAAAATACAGTTGAGATTTAAAGGTACGGTGACAATTTCAGAATGTTACAGGCTGTTATTACAATTTCAGGTAAAAACTCAATAAAACAAGTCTTAACAATAAGGAAAATGTATGTACATGTGAAATTTGTACTGTAAGAGTGTTGGCTCAACAATACAATTATGTTTACACTGTCCTGCTTAGAGGGCGGTAACTGTCAGGCGAGTGTCATGCGCTACTTCCGGAGGTAGTGGTTGAGGCAAAGTCTACTAATTGTGAAGTCCCTCTAAGTTTGTTTCACAAAGCCTATATTTATGGAGTGAGACCAGGCAGCTGGCTGACCCACTTGATTTCAGCAGCCTGCTGCACTCTGCTCTGCCCTGAAACACTCATCTGGATTTATGCAACAGGCAGGCCCCTGGAAGTCCTGGCTGTACTCACCTTATGGCGACCTTAATACAGATACACTGGTTCTGCCCATTTAATCTTGCTGGGAATCAGTATCGACCTCTGATTTACTCTTAACCTTACGAAGAAGTACTGAATCTTTAGATGCCAATTGTGTCCCGATGGTGCCTTGAACATGAATGTAGGTCCCTAGACCCTCATTGTGACCCTTTAACAGTTAAACAATTTCCCTGTAGTTCTACTCCAACATTGCATGTCAGTATATAATTGCATTGCTACTTAATTGTATAATGTTCAACCTACATAATGAATTACGCAAACTCACTCAAACAATCACATGTAGTTTAAGCCTGCTTATTCGTTGTAGAGTCATTCCTCATAAGCTACAGATGCCGTATCTTAATTTGATCATCCTTTTGTTGCAGGAATTTTCCTGCAGCAGGAAATGCAAACTTGCAGTGTATTTCAGCGTTAAAAAAGCTTCAAAGGTTTGTAATTCGATTTGCCCTAACGAAAAATGCATCAACCCTTACAAAAAATGTCCATTCATTATAATCCACATAATAATTCACATTTCCTGTTGAGAAGCTAAATTAGTTGGAAAATGTTGTTTATGTGATCAATGTTTAGCTCCCTCAGAACTCTCTCCTGGCCTTGGTTAGTTATTCCAGAAGCCATCTTATTTATATATTTCTAATAACAACTGGATCTGAACATTTAAAGGAAGACGTAGCATCTTGGTGCCGGGGAGGGTGCAGGTAAAAGTGTCTTGGTCCCGATCGACACAGGGTCTTACTCCTATGACCTTCGCTGGCACTGTAAATAATTGATATCCATTCAGACAGATATGCAGAACGGAAACCCAATACAAACAGGCAGCTGCAGGCTCTACTACTGGAATGTTACTACAACATTGATTTATCAACACTTCGATTTATGTTTATTGACATTTTTCATGAACCCTTTTGTCAAATCCAAAATGTGTGTAAATTGGGTATTTACATCATTGTAAATCTTACAGCAGTAAGAAAAATCCTCATTCATCGTTCTCTGTATGTTTGTGGTGGTATTGATATTTTTGCGTATTTAATGTGTACAAATATAATATCTTACCTGGTTTTCTGGTGTTTTGAAAGATTGTCCTTTGTCACTTTAAAATATACCAGCCTGTTTCTTCCCTCTTGCCTTTGTCCTCGTAGCCAATGAACTCATCAGTAAAACAGTTAGCATACAGTAACAGTAACTTTCTCTCACCTTTCACATTATTATTTTACTCCTCTCCTCCTCCTGCTCTCTCTATCTCTCATCTGGTGCAGGTCAGGCATCCCTGACTCTGTTGCGCAACTATCCTCCTACCTCAGTTTTTCTTCATCCTCATCTCTCCCTCCCTATTCCTCTGTTGTTGTCCTCTCAATCATTAGTGCTGAGCTAGTCAACTGAAGGTCCCACTGGTACACACACGTTTACTCACTCGCACGCAAGCACTTAAACTATAGATTTGAACAAATATTGGAAATATTGTATGGTGTGCTAGCAGCAGCAAAGACAAACACAGTGACAGCACACAACATTGAATAACCTTACAAGGTTTATTGAATGCAAAATTATACGTTTAAAAAAAGTTAAGAATGAATAATACTTCAGAGATTAAAAAGTTCAATGTTACTTCATTGCATTCACCCTTTTCCCATGGCCTTGAATCTGCTATCACAGTTCATTGTTTCATCATACTACAAATACACGATTATTGGAAGTACCACATATAATAATTGCTAGTTAAGACACAAGAGGTAATAAGGCCAGGAGTTTTTCCTGATCATGTGACTTGAAGAGGAAAGACTCTGGGCCAGTAACCTGAACCGGGTGTTTGTCCCTGGTGAGGTCACATGGTCAGGAAAATATCCTGGCCTTATTACCTCTTGTGTCTTAACTAGCAATTATTATATGTGGTACTTCCAATAATCGTGTGTATTTGTAGTATGATGAAACAATGAACTGTGATAGCAGGACAAATACAAGAGGGAAGAAACAGGCTGGTATATTTTAAAATGGCAGACAAATGACAATCTTTCATAGCACCAGAAAACCAGGTAAGATATTATATTCATTATTAATGTCTCAAAAGTACCCTTTTTGGTTTTGCTTATTTTTAGACACATTTATATTATTGTTCAGAATACAAAGAATACATTATAGGTAATTAACCAATCCCAGCCCTACTGTAGGATTGCACATTCAGCAAATCACCAGCAGAAGGAGTTCCCTTTGAATCATAACTTTAAAAGTAACAGAGCCCACTCTGGAAATGTGATGTACTAGTAAAATAGATTGTTTTGAACAATGTCTAAAACTGAACAAAATCAAAAAGGGTACTTTTGAGATAATATTAATAGTTTTAATCTTGAATAAATTAATGTGTAAAATTGTATTTCAGAATGTAATGACAGTCCGTATTTTAGAGCTATTAGGGGTATAATGACACCAAGGTGTTGTCATGCATAGGATTAAAAAGGGCCTAAAATTGCCACTTCCATCATGATACATTTTAAAAATCTGATTTGTGTTACAAATGTAAAAAGCACATCAAACATCCTTCATCCCAATGAAGTTTCTATGTGAGAATTGCCAGAACAATCTGAGAAACACAAAATATTTTCGGGCTATGCTGGCATGGAGTCAATCGACCAATTGCAGCTTTGTAGTTTCCTATGCTGGTGGTAGTTATAGTTATGGCTGCAAACCAGGTATATCATAAAATACATAATGGCAATACCCACAGGCTTATGGGCACTATGCGGACAATTCCCTTACATCAACAACTACACGAGGCTTATATTATACATAATAGAGGATAATTAGCAACAAAGAAACTTCTCTACCAAATTGTTACAGGACAGTTCGCTTTAGCCTGAATATGTAACTCCTTAGCTTGTTTTATACAGGCTATAAGTGGACAATTCCCTTAAATTAGTAAATCAAGGATATTGCAATGCTTACACAATAAAACTTATGCAAAGCGGTATCCCTCATATATGTAAATGATATAACTCATTGAATGTTGGGTTACAATATGGCTGTGAAGGTTCTCCATCTGACACCCCCAAGATAAATAGGACTTTCTTACCACAGGCAAAAGACTATGAGTCAGATATTTCTAGAGATGTTTCAAACAACATCACAAATGGCTTAAAACCCTTTCTGATATTAAATATTTTTGGTTAAGTGCATGCGTAAGTCAAAACAGGTCCTAATACAGTACTCTCTCCACTAATGATGATGAATATTACGCTGGTCAAGATCAGGTGGGGATGATGAAGAGAAAGTTATGACACCGGTCCAAGATGTTGCTCATCAGTTTGCTCATAATCAACATTTCTCCTTTACGAAAAATCATGTTGAGTAGGCTATTATGGCAATACTTCTGACAGTCTCATTGTGGCATATCTGGGCCAAAATCACTTTATCCATCACTCTATCCTGTCCTGGTACCCTGTCCATGGCAGTGGTGATGGTGGTGATGTCACATCCTGTGCACCTGTGGGTCAACATTATGTCAGATCCTGTACATCCAGGAGCATGGCATCCTGTTTGGTCCTCAGCTGGTCCCTTATCAACAGGTGACTCACCAACTCAGAGCTCAGGTCTACAAGAATATAATAGAATATTACTAGTGTTACTACTATTGTCACATGCAAAGCACAACAACAAGGCACAAATACATAGAGCCAAAAATGCACAAACTGTACGGCAAGCACTCACATGCCAGTGCACTCACTAACAAGTTATTACCATGTAATAACCACTTTTTCCCATGTAATGACCAAGATTTCCATGTAGTGACCGCCTACTGACCGTGTACGTCATGGTTGAGTGAGGTCCTGAGGGAACTGAGCTGTTGTATTGAGCAGATCTGCAGGTCACAGCATTCCAGATGCTTCCTCTTAGTGATCACACAGGCGAGGTGCTGAGACACACACACAGGAATTATTCACACATACCAATCTTCACCTCTCAGACAATGCTCAGTGTTTTCCTCTATCTCCACAGTCCACACGTACAGTCTCCCTTCTCCATCCTTCTTACCTCCTTCTCTTTCTGTTCAGCGAGCAGCTTGTTTTTAAGCGCACTCAGTGCGGCCCTCACCTCCAGCTTCAGGCCAGAGGGATGGTAACCATGGCTACCTGCCTCTTTAGAACCCTGACAGTTAACAGGAAACACAAAATGGCATGAGTATGGATGCCAGGGTTGGGGTCAATTCCATTTAAATTCCAGTCAATTCAGAAAGTAAACCAAATTTAAATTCCAAATTTTCATAATTGAAAAGCATTGAAGAGAGTTGGAATTGGAATTTCAGTGTACTTCCTGAATTGACTGGAATTTAAATGTAATTGACCCCAACCCTGATGGATGAATGAATGATACATCACTGTAGAACAGAGTTCTTCACACCTCGTCCTAGAGTGCCGCAATGTGTGTAGGTTTTTGTCCCAGTCTTGAGCTAGACTATAATACAGGAGGGAATCGCTCACCTCTTTGCCAGCCCCTTCCTCCGTATCATCATCCTCGCTCTCACTGTTGTTGGTGTAGCATAACTGTAGATTTCTGTGATTGTGGAATCTGTAATAAGAAAAGGAAAAGGCAACAATTGCATGAACAGAAATAACAGAAATTAGATGGTTTCAGAGAATACAGAATGAAGTTGATAATGAGATTTTTGACATTTGTTACCTAGATGAGAAAACAGTAACTCGACACCTTCCATAGTCCTCCTCCTCCCATTCCTCTCTCCTCCGAAGCCCACCCTGCCTCTCCTCCGCCCAGCCCCCTGACACACTCCTCTGTTCCGACCCACTCGTACTCTGAAAGAGAGGAATAGAGGGAGGGATCAGGGATGGAGAGATTACATGGGAGGAGGGAAGGGGTGGAGACGTGTGGTGGTGGGGTATTTAAGAGTGTATGGGTGTCATTAAACCCATCTCTGCAGTCTTTTTCAAACAGACAAGTTCAGTTTTAATGCCAGGGGTTCTCAGGGTGTTATTCCAATCATCTTATTAACAGAGGTTATTACTGTGATCTTGGGCTCCAGCTTTCAGCCTAATACCAGTAGACGACAGTCACATGTGTAAGGCAAAGAGAGAAGTAGGATGAAGTTACCCCTAGATTCTGATCTAAGGTCAACGTTGTGCTGTTCCCGCTAATTGTTAAGGTCTTGATTTGGGGCAGATAAGCTAATCTCAGATCTGTCGTTAAGGGCAGAGCACAAAAACGTCTACTTCCTCTCTTTATGCCCTCTGACCTTTGCCCTCTCCCTCCTCTCCTCCTCCTGTTTCTCTAGCTCGGCGATACGCAGGCTCAGGTCCTCCCACTGCATGATGGGTAGGTCCTGGTCTTCATCCGAGGACCCTCCGCTCTGGTGAAGTTGCCCTACCCCTTCCTCACCAGACAGCTCTGTGTCATCACCCTCCTTCTCCTCTGCTGTCTCTGTATCTCCCTCCATCCTTCACCCTGTTGTTGTGGGCAGAAGGCCGAGAAAGGGAGGTCAAGGAAGAGGATTTGATTAATTTTAATTTGGCATAAAGTGACTCAGGTGGGTGGTCTCTGATATATACAGTGGGGCAAAAAAGTATTTAGTCAGCCACCAATTGTGCAAGTTCTCCCACTTAAAAAGATGAGAGAGGCCTGTAATTTTCATCATAGGTACACTTCAACTATGATTGACAAAATGAGAAAAAAAATCCAAAAAATCACATTGTAGGATTTTTAATGAATTTATTTGCAAATTATGGTGGTAAATAAGTATTTGGTCAATAACAAAAGTTTATCTCAATACTTTGTTATATACCCTTTGTTGGCAATGACAGAGGTCAAACGTTTTCTGTAAGTCTTCACAAGGTTTTCACACACTGTTGCTGGTATTTTGGCCCATTCCCCCATGCAGATCTCCTCTAGAGCAGTGGTGTTTTGGGGCTGTTGCCCTCATTTTGTCTGTCATAGTAGAAGTGTACCTATGATGAAAATTACAGGCCTCTCTCATCTTTTTAAGTGGGAGAATTTGCACAATTGGTGGCTGACTAAATACTTTTTTTGCCCCACTGTATAAACAACAACAACAATATATATATATATATATAGCATCAAAAATAAGCTGCCAAGATCATTATACAATGTGCACAATCTTGCTACAGGATAAAGCAGAATGTATCAACAATAGGATACCAGGATAGCCTACTCAGGGGGAAAACACAAAGCATTCCTTAGAGAAGTTCGAAAAACACTGACTGAACTGTAGGCGAGACTAGTCTATTTCGTAATAGTGATTTAAAAAAAAATCTTTCCCATTATCTAAACTCGGAAGTACGCATGCACTAGCCTACACCGGAAAATTCCCAATCTGTTTTAAAAGGTTACTTTTCAGACTCACTCTGACTGTAGAACGAGTGCGCTCAGATTTCTTGCCATGAACGTGCTGCCTGGAACGCGCGTACGACACGTTGAATACAAAGTATCTCTTCTCCTTCGATATAACGCACATGTATGCCACACACACCATTAAAGATTTGTTGTTTATAATTTTAATATTGAGGGGGGCTGGTGGCAAGCGGATACTTTGACTTACCTATTCCAGACCGTGTCCTACTCCCGACATCGAGGTCTCCTTCTCTTGTTTATGTCTTATATAATTAGATAACTTTCGGTTTCCCAGTTCTCGGCGGTGTGGGCAATCGTTTTAATAACTCACAATAAGTTATTGACTTCTGATTTAACTCTTCCTTTAAGTTAAGAAAACACCCTGCCTGCCTTTCTACTGTGCCCTTTCCCCATTCCTCCCGCCCCCCTCTTTCCTCTGACCCGTTCCCACAGTTTTTGTTTAACCTCTACCTTCTGCAGCCGGGAAAGATACGCCCGCTTTTCCTACATCCAATGTGCCACTACATCCCTCCGAGCCTATCCCTTTTAAATAGCGATGCTTCGGATTCCTGGAAGTGTTGAAATTACATGCGATATCTATTTAAGATTAAAACAATCGGGTGTGGTCTGGCTCTGGTTCTACATTTCGAACTAGAAACAATTGTAAAGGAGGGTTATAAAGGTTAAGAATGTACTCTTAATTAGTGTCGAATTTCAACATTATGGGATATGACTACTCAAACCAGATGGGAAAACCCGGGAGAGAAAGTCACCCACTATATACTACAGCATTTGGAGAAAAACTGAAACACATACATATCTCAATGTCTTTTAAAATAGCCTGACATGCAGGCCAGATGGCTATTGTTACATTCATGTCATTCGAATTATAAGAGGGAAATCCTAAATAAACTAAAATAGTCATATTAAAAAAAGTGGACAAATTGGTTTTCTAATATTTCCATGGCATTTTTTTATTTCCTTGGAGCTTGGCAATTTTGGCATTGGAAATACACTCCTTAATGACATTTTCAAAATGTATTGATATAAAATATCCTACAAATAATTAAATATTGAAAAATCTGACAGAGATATGACATGTTTTCTGTTTACAATAAGTGAAAGAAAAGCTGGTGAGGTGAATTTGTTATAGGCTAGGCTACTAACATTATCTAAAGGATTGTGGGTGAAATTGCATACATTATAATAAATTATGTAAAAGTAACATTTCAGTGAAAGGCCTACATCATTCTGTCCATTTATCCAAGGATGCTCAGTCATTTCCTCTCCTCCTATCCTATTCCTAACCTCTACTTTCCTCTCCTCCTCATTCACCAGCATGCAGTTCCTGTTCCTCCCACTGTGTGTCACTGACGAGTCGATAGTTCACCTGCCGGTAGTTCTGTGGGTGAACCTGTCTCTGCCTCCATACCTCCTCATACAGGCTCTGTGTGACTGGGGGTAGAGGGGCAAACCTCCCAGTCTGAGCTAAGGTCTGGGCATAACCCCACTGTTCCTTGTCCATCTTCAGCATATGTCTGAGCTGCACCCCCCTCTCCACCTTCCTCGCCATCTCTCCCTGGGCCTCCTCTTCCATCTCAGCCTGTGATGGCAGGGCCACGGAGCCCTCCAGCACTGCCAGGGCAAACTGGACCTGAGAGAAAGAGGGGAAGAGCGAGAGAAATTGATAGAGAGAGAGAAATAACAAAAAAGCAATAAGAGAGAGAATTAACAAGATATAGTGAGGGAGGGATGGGGTAGACAGACATTTTGTTCCACAAAAATAAGATAATCAACATCACCATCAACCTCACCTGGCAGTGGAAGTGGGGGAAGGGGCAGATTATTTTACAGATGCCTATGATGAAGAGTGAGGGGAATGCTGGGGGCATCAGGGACCTGTAGAGCGGGGTTACCAGGTGCTCCTGAACCTCCAGGCCCAATCGGGCTGGCTCCAGGAAAGGGTAGCTGAAGTTGTAGCCCGTGCAAAGCAGCAGGACCTGGGCCTGGGTAATGGACCCATCCTGGAACCGCAGAGACCCATCCTCCTGGATCTCCTCCACAGGGGTGGCCTGGTGGACTCCATAGGGCAGAGGAAAGGGCAGGGTGGGCTTACCGTGGCTCAGAGTCACCTGGGCGTTGGATCGACCCAGTTCTAGTGAGATGTCAAGTCCTGAGGCCCCAGCGCCCAGCACTACCACTGACTGACCTGAGAAGGGCTCTGGGTGGCGGTATGAGTGACTGTGGATCACTTTGCCTAGAGAGATACGGGGGGATGGGATGAGATACAGATTCAGAGAAAGAGGGAGATAAAGAGATGAGATAAAAGCCATGAGTTTTTCCTGAACACCTAACCTGGCCCAGACATTTTCCAGTTCAGGTTGCATGGTCAGGAAAATTCTGGGCATGAGATATTGGTAGAGAAAGAGAGGGATAGGGATTGATGACTGTGGTGTACACCTTTAAATCGCTCTAGCCCAGGGATGGATGGGATGTGGGGGTCAGAGTAGTGCCTACAGGGAAAGGAGACAGGGGTCAAGAGTTAAGGGTTAGGGTGTAAAAGACATTGTAAATATCTAAAGCACATGCACATCTCTTACCCACTGCAGATGAACACGGAATCAAAAGTTTCAGTGTTCTGTGATCCAGACTTGTCACGTGAGGTCACCTCCCACGTCGTCATTGGTCCTTTACCCTCTGTCACCACAGGGCTCACTTCATCCACCACAGCGCTGAACTAACAAAGAATGGGGGAGAGATGGGGTGAGAGGCTTTAGACTCTTGTCCTGTTAAACGAAATTAACATGTTCCTGTTATAACCTGAAATCGATGAGTGTGTACCTTCCTTCTCTACCCCTGACAGAGGACCATGTGTGTGAGTGACGGTACCTACCCTAATATGTGGTGTGATGCAGTGGCTCTGGCAGTATCTCTCAAGATACTTCTGCACTTCCTGGTGTGGCAGGAAGGAGGGCAGCTGGGGGTCAAAGGGGAAGTCAGGGAACATCATGACCTCCTTGGGCAGGTTGGTCCTGCATAGAGTTAAGGGGGTGTAAAATATGAGACAAACAAAATAAGACCTGGTTCATGTCAGAGAGAGAGAGACAGAGAGAGACATGGAGAGAAAGAGAGGGTGGAGTTAGTGTTACTGTACCGGAGGTCTCTGTACATGCTGCTGTGAATGGGCAGCCCGTTGTCATAGCTACCGGTGCGTTCCTCGTAGAACCATGTGCCGCCCACGTGTTCCGTGAGCTCGTAGACGACAGGTGGGGCGAAGTTGTCTGGGCGGGACAAGATGTGACGTGCGGCACACAGACCTGCAGCTCCCGCGCCCACCACCGCAACTCGCAGCTGCTGCATCCTCACGGTCCTGTCCGAGGACATGCCAGACAGACCTGGAATACAATTACACCAAGGACTTATTCAGGAGGGTGTTTATAAAAATACAGCTAGAGAACTGACTAATAACTCTAAAGAAAACAGACCAGCACTGTGAGACAACACTGACACCAAATAGACAAATGACTCTGTCGCTGACATACCTACACAACAGACAAACAATACCCACTGTCTGTCACACACACACTGTCCAACTGGGTAACATTGTATATGATGCCAAACAGATACATCTGAGCTCAAGAGAGAGAATGCACATAATCTAAACATTACAGTGTGTACAGAGCTGTGGGGGTTTGGTGGGAGGGGACTGAGGATGTTTCAAAGTTTACTTACGTGTAAAGCCAAAAACTGCTGTGCATTGAGCAGGGTTAAAACAATAGAAGAAGAAAAGTCATTTCAACAGAAGACAAGAAGGAAAAGTCAAAACACTTAACCTCACAATCCTTCAGCGGTACAGCAGCCTACAGTCTACTTCCGCACAGAATGAAGTGAACATTGATCTTTAAACAAAAAATGGACATTGGGAGAATCTCAATTGTTCCTCCTCGCCTTCTCAAATCCCACTGGAGGAGAAGGTCAGAGGGGCGGGACCTCTGGCTTTCTCCTCCAATGGGTTTTGAGAAGGAGGCGAGGCAACAGGAGGCGAAGAGTACACAATTGAAATCCTACCATTATCTAAACAACATCACGTGACAAAGAGTAGTAATTTTGGGGGATACGTCATAAACCAGAAGCGTGACAGACGCAAAACACACAACCACAATTCTTTGAGTTGAACATTTACCGCGTGTTAATAAACAACCATCCACAAATGTATTGTAATGAAACAGGCAGGAAGCAGGTCTCGAACGCTCGACCTTCGAGCCCGAGGTCCGGCGCGCTATCGACTGTGCCACAAAAGCATGCTCGTGCGGCAGGTTCGATTTCCGCACTTTATAAACCCACTACTCCCTCCTTTCAGCGCTAGTTTGCGACTCCACGTTTTACAGGAACGCGCTCGTGGATGCAAGGTCCGATCACTTCTGACACCAGTGTAATGAAACAGGCAGGGAGCGAGCCCGAGGTCCGGCGCGCTATCAACTGTGCAGCAAAAGCATGCCCAGGGTCGTTACAGTATTTTGGAGCAAATTAGACAGGACAATGAGAAATTCGATTTTTTCAACTTCGCAATAATCCGTGCTGTGCTCTTATCACAGCAGTTTTTGTTCAGTAATCTTCCGAGTTTGTGACAACTCAAAACGTTGGTTATATTTTGCGCCATCTTGGTAAGGGAATACGAAATAGATAAAAAAAAAGTATCCAATTACAGTTATACATTCCAAATGCATCATAATTCAGAAATAATCCATGTTAATTGTGTGCATGTTTAAGTTTGCTA
This sequence comes from Oncorhynchus mykiss, assembly GCF_057628025.1. Taxonomy (NCBI): domain Eukaryota; kingdom Metazoa; phylum Chordata; class Actinopteri; order Salmoniformes; family Salmonidae; genus Oncorhynchus; species Oncorhynchus mykiss. The sequence continues at coordinate 34,578,975 of NC_143031.1, read as the reverse complement.
ATGTAATAATATTAATTGTACAGAATTGAGAGGTTGTTCACGGTCTTTACCCATAGATTAATACAAGAAGCATCTAGTCATAAAAAGATTGAAAGCTCTAATCCATCTGTAAAATTGAAGTGTTATAGATTCTGCGATAGAAATGTTACGGTACATTCCGATTGAGCCGAAATAAGCACTATTTACCGTGAATGCAGTAGACGCTAAAGTGTGTACATTGCCATAACACTTTTATCACGCTGTAATGCTTAATTTCATGATGTAGAGGCCTGAATCAGGGTGACAATTTGTTTTACATTCACACTTTTACAACAGTCCCATATTTGAATGTGTATTATATTTCTCCATAAGTGTTTTTCACTGCTTATATTGTTATTTTAGCTCTCGTTGCATAATATCCATTACTGACCTTAAGTATCTATCATAGTTTTCTAATACTAACCAAAACTGCTGCCTCACTCTCCCTGAGAAATTAGGAGTAAACAATGCTGCCCATTTCCACCACTGTTCTATTGAGGTCAAACAACACAAAGAAACAGCATTTTAACCAAAAGTTATTTTTATTATACAAAGTCAGAAACATAAATAAGAGCAAAGAGAGACATCGCCATGATCCATATCACACACACATTTCCAGGAGGCTGAATTGACATTTGAGTCCATGTCCATTCAAGTTCAATCATCCTGTTTTTTTATGCCACAGATTCTCTCTCTCTCTCTCTCATTTAGCAGTAGCATTGCCATGAGGCAGCTGTTGCTGCTGTTGTTGCTCTGCCAGAGCCTGCTGCAGACGAGTGCGTTTCCGGGAATAGTGCTGCCAGTGCAGTAATTGCTGCTCATCGATGAACTTGGCACATTGTGCATTCACAAGCTCCTTCCTGAAGTGCTCGTACTGAAGCAGCTCCAGCATGTGCAGGCAGTGGGGGTATCTGCATGACAAGGGAGACACACACAGAGCCTTCAGAAAGTATTCACACCGCTGAACCTTTTCCAGATTCTGTTACAGCCTGAATTTAAAATGGATTCAATTGAGATAAAATGTATCACAGGCCTACATACAATAACCCATAATGTCAAAGTGGAATTGTTTTTCATAAAAATAAATTAATAAAAAAAATGAAAGCTGAAATGTCTTGAGTCAGTAAGTATTAAACTTTGATATCACAAGTAAAGATGTGCTTAACAAGTCACATGGACTCACTGTGTGCAATAATATTGTTATATGATATTTTTTTAAATGACTACCTCTTCTCTGTACCCCACACAAAATTATTTGTAAGGTTCCTCAGTCGAGTAATTAATTCAGATTCAACCAAAGACCAGGGATGTTATCCAATGCCTCGCAAAAAAAAGGACACCTATTGGTAGATGTGTAAAAATAAAAAAAGCAGAAACTGAATATCCATTTGAGCATTGTGAAGTTTTAATTACAATTTAGATGGTTTATCAATACACCCAATTACTACAGTTGAAGTCGGAAGTTTACATAGACTTAGGTTGGAGTCATTAAAACTCGTTTTTCAACCACCACAAATTTCTATAGTTTTGGCAAGTCGGTTAGGACATCTACTTTGTGCATGACAAGTAATTTTTCCAACAATTGTTTACAGACATTATTTCACCTATAATTCACTGTATCACAATTCCAGTTGGGCAGAAGTTTACATGCACTAAGTTGACTGTCTTTAAACAGCATGGACAATTTCTGAAAATTGTGTCATGGCTTTAGAAGCTTCTGATAGGCAAACTGACATCATTTGAGTCAATTGGAGGTGTACCTGTGGATGTCTTTCAGGGCCTACCGTCAAACTCCGTGCCTCTTTGCTTGACAACATGGGAAAATCAAAAGAAATCAGCAAAGATCTCAGATAAAAAAATGTGTAGACCTCCACAAGTCTGGTTCATCCTTGAGAGCAATTTCCAAACACATGAAGGTACCACGTTCATCTGTGCAAACAATAGTACACAAGTATAAACACCATGGGACCACGCAGCAGTCATACCGCTCAGGAAGTTGACGCGTTCTGTCTCCTAGAGATTAACGTACTTTGGTGCGAAAAGTGCAAATCAATCCCAGAACAGCAGCAAAGGACCTTGTGAAGATGCTGGAGGAAATAGGTACCTATATCCACAGTAAAACAAGTCCTATATCGACATAACCTGAAAGGCCGCTCAGCAAGGAAGAAGTCACTACTCCAAAATCGCCATAAAAAATCCAGACTACGGTTTGTAGCTGCACATGGGGACAAAGATGGTACTTTTTGGAGAAATGTCCAGTGGTCTGATGAAACAAAAATAGAACTGTTTGGCCATAATGACCATTGTTATGTTTGAATGAAAAAGGGTAAGGCTTGCAAGCCAAAGAACACCATCCCAACCATGAAGCACGGGGGTGGCATCATCATGTTGTGGGGGTGGCATCATCATGTTGTGGGGGTGCTTTGCTGCAGGAGGGACTGGTGCACTTCACAAAATAGATGGCATCATGAGGGAGGAAGATCGTGGATATATTGAAGCAACATCTCAAGACATCAGTCAGGAAGTCAAAGCTTGGTTGCAAATGGGTCTTCCAAATGGACAATGACCCCAAGCATACTTCCAAAGTTGTGGTAAAATGGCTTAAGGACAACAAAGTCAAGTTATTGGAGTGGCCATTACAAAGCCCTGACCTCAATCCTATAGAACATTTGTGGGCAGAACTGAAAAAGCATGTGCGAGCAAGGAGGCCTACAAACCTGACTCAGTTACACCAGCTCTGTCAGGAGGAATGGGCCAAAATTCACCCAACTTATTGTGGGAAGCTTGTGGAAGGCTACCTGAAACCTTTGACCCAAGTTAAACAATTTAAAGGCAATGCTACCAAATACTAATTGAGTGTATGTCAACTTCTGACCCACTGGGAATGTGATGAAAGAAATAAAAGCTGAAATAAAATCACTTCTATTAATCTGCCATTTCACATTCTTAAAATAAAGTGGTGATCCAAACTGACCTAAGACAGGGATTTTTTACTACGATTAAATGTCAGGAATTGTGAAAAAACAAGTTTAAATGTATTTGGCTAAGGTGTATTTAAACGTCCGACTTCAACTGTAAACAGATACAGGCGTCCTTTCTAACTCAGTTGCTAAAGAAAGGAAACCGCTCAGGGATTTCACCATGAGGCCAATGGTAACTTTAAAAAAGTTAAAGAGTTTAATGGCTGTGATTGTAGAAAACTGGATGGATCAACAACATTGTATACTGAACAAAAATATAAAAACGCCAACATGTTAAGTGTTGGGCCATGTTTCATGAGCTGAAATTAAAGACCCCAGAACATTTCCATACTCACAAAAAGCTTCTCTCAAATTTTGTGCACAAATTTGTTACCATCCCAGTTGGTGAGCATTTCTCCTTTGCCAAGATAATCCATACACCTGACAGGTGTGGCATATCAAGCTGATAAAAACAGCATGATCATTCCACAGGTGCATCTTGTGCTGGGGACAATAAAAGGCCACCAAAATGTGCAGTTTTGTCAAACAACACAATGCCACAGATATTTCAAGTTGAGGGAGCGTGCAATTGGCATACTGACTCCAGAAATGTCCACCAGAGCTGTTGCCAGAGAATTTAAAGTACATTTCTCTACCATAAGCTGCCTCCAACATCATTTTAGAGAATTTGGCCTCACAACCGCAGACCACTTGTAACCACGACAGCCCTGGACCTCCACATCAGGCTTCTTAACCTGCGGGATCATCTGAGACCAGCCACCAGGACAGCTGATGAAACTGAGGAGTATTTATGTCTATAATAATGCCCTTTTGTGGGGAAAAACAAATGTCTGATTGGCTGGGCCCGTCTCCCCAGTAGGTGGGCCTATGCCCTCCCAGGCCCACCAATGGCTACATTAATTTATTTAAATTGACTGATTTCCTTATATGAACTGTAACTCAGTAAAATCGTTGAATTAATATTTTCGTTCAGCAGTTTCTCTACAATACTAACCTAATTGACAGAGTGAAAAGTAGTCTGTACAGAATATACATTTGACAAAACATGCATCCTGTGCTGAACTCTGCATTGGAATAGAGTTCAGCACAGGCAAAATCCTGGATGAAAATCTGGTTCAGTCCAACAGAAACTGGGACACAAATTCACCTTTCAGCAGAACAATAACATAAAACACAGCCAAATATACACTGGAGTTGCTTACATAGATGACATTGAATGTTCCTGAGTTGCCTAGTTACAGTTTTGACTTAAATTGGCTTGAAGATCCATTGCAAGACTTGAAAATGTCTGTCTAGCAATGACCAACAAGCAACTTCACAGAGCTTGAAGAACTAAGAGTAATGCACAAATATTATACAATCCAAGTATGCAAACCTCTTAAGAGATTTACCCAGACTCACTGCTGTAATCACTGCCAAAGGTGATTCTAACATGTATTGACTCAGGAGATTGAATACTTAGCTAATCAAGAGATATGTTTTTTTTATTTTTCATATAGAGTACCAGTCAAAAGTTTGGACACACCTACTCATTCAAGGGTTTTTCTTTATTTGTACTATTTTCTACATTGTAGAATAATAGTGAAGACATCAAAATTATGAAATAACACATATGGAATCATGTAGTAACCAAAAAAAGTGTTCAATATATCAAAATATATTTCTTGAGATTTTTCAAAGTAGCTACCCCTTGCCTTGATGACAGCTTTGCACACTCTTGGCATTCTCTCAACCAGCTTAATGAGGTATTCACCTGGAATGCATTTCAATTAACCGTTGTGCCTTGTTAAGTTAATTTGTGGAATTCCTTTCCTTCTTAATGAGTTTGAGTCAATTAGTTGTGTTGTGACAAGGTATGGTTAGTATACAGAAGATATATTATGGCAAGAAGAGCTCAAATAAGCAAAGAGAAACGACAGCACATCATTACTTTAAGACATGAAGGTCAGTCATTGTGAAACGTTTCAAGAATTTTAAAAGTTTCTTCAACTGCAGTCGCAAAAACCATCAAGTGCTATGATGAAACTGGCTCTCATGTGGACAGCCACAAGAAAGGAAGACCCAGAGTTACCTCTGCTGCAGATGATAAGTTCATCAGAGTTAACAGAGCAAACAGCTGGAGGCAGGGCGTTCTCATATAGGGCTCAATTTTTATGGAATGGTCTGCCTATCCATGTGAGACGCAGACTCGATCTCAAACATTAAGTCTTTATTGAAGACTCATCTCTTCAATAAGTCCTATGATTGAGTCTAGTCTGGCCCAGGAGTGTGAAGGTGAACGGAAAGGCACTGGAGCAACGAACCACCCTTGTCGTCTCTGTCTGGCCAGCTCCCCTCTCTCCACTGGGATTCTCTGCCTCTAACCCTATTACAGGGGCTGAGTCACTGGATTCCTGGTGCTCTTCCATGCTGTCCCTGGGATGGGTGCGTCACTTGAGTGGGTTGAGTCACTGACGTGATCTTCCTGTCCGGGTTGACGCCCCCTTGGGTTGTGCCGTGGCAGAGATCTTTGTGGGCTATACTCGGCTTTGTCTCAGGATGGTAAGTCGGTGGTTGAAGATATCCCTCTAGTGGTGTGGGGGCTGTGCTTGGCAAAGTGGGTGGGGATATATCCTGCCTGTTTGGCCCTGTTCGGGGGTATCGTCGGACGGGGCCACAGTGTCTCCCGACCCCTCCTGTCTCAGCCTCCAGTATTTATGCTGCAGTAGTTTGTGTCGGGGGGCTAGGGTCAGTCTGTTATATCTGGAGTATTTCTCCTGTCTTATCCGGTGTCCTGTGTGAATTTAAGAATGCCCTCTATAATTCTCTCTCTCAGAGGACCTGAGCCCTAGGACCATGCCTCAGGACTACCTGGCCTGATGACTCCTTGCTGTCCAGTCCACCTGGCCCTGCTGCTGCTCCAGTTTCAACTGTTCTGCCTGCGGCTATGGAACCCTGACCTGTTCTTCCACTTTGACAGAGTATTTTGTGTAGCTCATTTACCAAAAAATGACAATTAAATACATTTCAATCCCACTTTGTAACAACATGTGGAAAAAGTAAAGGGGTGTGAATACTTACTGAAGGCACTGTTGTACATACATTATACACATTGTTATACTACTGTGACTGATGTATATGATGCAGAGGGAAAAACAACAGTGAATCTTACTTCAGGAATTTGGCATATTCAGGCTCCTTCCAGTACAGTAGGTACTTCAGGTAGTTCACAAAGGGTTTTTCTCTCAGGTAACCCCTCTGAGCCAGAACTGGAGGGACACAGAGGAACAGAGATGAGTCACAAACAATGCTAGCTATATCTCAAATCAAATGTTATTGGTCACATTGAAATTTTTTCTTGCAGATGTTATTGCAGGTGTAGCAAAATGCTCCAACTGTGCAGTAGTATGTAACAATTCACAACAATACACACAAATGTAAAATAATGGAATTAAGAAATATATAAATATTAGGACGAGCAATGTCGGAGTGGCACTGACTAAAATACAGTATATACATGAGATGAGTAAAGCAGTATGTAAACATTATTAAAGTGACTAGTGTTTCATTTTTAAAGTGGTCAGTGATATCTGCAGGTTATAGTAACACGTGTCTTTGGTTGTACTGAGTGACAGAAAATTGAGGATAAGTTAGCTAGCTGAATAACCCACTCACAGTTCAGATAATTTGGATTGGCCAAGCATTGGATGAACTCCAGCTCTGATTGAAAGCGGTTCCTTGCCTGCTCCTCTGTGAAATTAGCCACACAAAACAAGTTAGAGTAACATAACATTACAATTGACTTTGGGGAAAGCAGTTTGCTAGCCAAAACAGCTGGCTAGGAAACCATGGGTGTGTTCAGTTCATATGATGCATTACAGTTTATATCGAACAACATTTTTCCCCAAAACTGTGTGCACCTTTCTTCAACAGCCTTTGAGGTAAGTTCTATCCAAATATAGGTGCGACTTTATGAAATTGCATAACTCGTACAGCACACCATAATCACAACGTTCTTCATCTGGCCGAGCAGTACAACACCGTTTCCGTTTACTTAAACGTTGCACACCGTTCTGTCGTAATGAACGCGTCCCAGAGATAACTTGTTTTTATTTTTTGTACGCTTTATTTAACTAGGCAAGTCAGTAAAGAACAAATTATTAATTACAATGACGGCCTACCCCGGCCAAACCCAAACGACGCTGGGCCAATTGCGCGCCACCCTATGGGACTCCCAATCACAGCCGGTTGTGATACAGCCTGGAATCGAACCAGGGTCTGTAGTGACGCCTCTAAGACTGAGATGCAGTGCCTTAGACCGCTGCTACAACGTTAGCTCGAGCTACACCAATATATCACATTTAGCTTGCATTATGTGGACATTAGCAGCGACAAAACATCCAGTCCGCTAGCCACTTTATAGTTGTTTGTAGCCTACTTTGTCTAACGAGCTAGTTAGCTAACGTTAGATAGCGAGTTGGTTAGCTATATTACCTGATTCCATGACGCCTGCCATTAAAGATGACTGGGACTGCACGAAAACAACAGGTACCTTAAAACGGAAATGTGTAAGCTGTTTAAACGAATATATTTTTAATTTGCTGAATTAATTGTTGTGGTCTGGTCAGCAACAAAATCAGCCCGATCATGTCGCCATATTTTCCGTAAACTGCAGCAGTATCACATTTTTACGACAATAGTAGACTGCCATTCTCAAGTTAACCACTGGAGGGCAGTATTCTCCCAGTCTTCAAATACAGTATGTCTGTCTGATAGGAGACTTCACAGACTTGTGGAATGTTTTGTTTTACATCCAGTACAATCATTTTCACTAAAGCTTACGTTGGACACGTGCCATCGAAATAAGGCAGGATTTACCACCCTGGAGTCTAGGTTATATGTAGATTTATCTTGATTTGTGATTAATACTATAAGGGCTATCTACATGCAGTGCGTTCAGAAAGTATTCACACACTGATTTTGTAACACACAGCCTGCAATTAAAATGAATACAAGTAGAGATTTTGTGTCACTGGCCTACAGACACCATAATGTGAAGGTGGAAGTATGTTTTTTAGAAACGTTTAGAAATTAATTACAAATGAAAAGCTGAAATGACTTGAGTCAATAAGTATTCAAACATTTTGTTATGGTAAGCCTAAATAAGTTCAGGAGTAATAATTAGTCACATAATAAATTGCAATAAATGTGCAATAATAGTGTTGAACATTATTTTTGAATGACTACCTCATCTCTGTACCCCTCACATACAATTATCTGTAAGGTCCCTCAGTTGAGCAGTGAATTTCAAACACAGATTAATTTACAAAGACCAGGAAGGTTTTCCAATGACTCACAAAGAAGGGCACCTATTGGTAGCTGGCTAAACATTTTAAAAAAGCAGACATTGAATATCCCTTAGAGCATGGTGAAGTTATTAATTACACTTTGGATGACGTATCAATACAGCCAGTCACTACAGAGATACAGGCTTCCTTCCTAACTCCGTTGCTGGAGAGGAAGGAAACAGCTCAGGGATTTCACCATGAGGTCAATGGTAACTTTAAAACAGTTACAGAGTTTAATGGCTGTGATAGGAGAAAACTGAGGATAGATCAACAAAATTGCAGTTACTCCACAATACTAACCGAATTGACAGAGTTAAAAGAAAGAAACTTGTACAGAATACAAATATTCCAAAACAGCATCCTGTTTGAAATGAAGCATTAAAGTAAAACTGCAAACAATGTGACAAAGAAATGAACTTTATGTCCTGAATACAAAGCGTTATGTTTGGGGTAAATCCAACATAACACATCACTCAGTACCACTATTCATATTGTCAAGAATGTAATGTTCCTGAGTGGCCTAGTTAGAGTTTTGACTTGAAAATCTATGGCAAGACTTGAAAATGGGTCTAGCAGTGATCAACCAACTTAACAGAGCTTGAAGAATGAAAAAAAAGAATGTAGTTAAAATATTGTACAATTCAGGTGTGCAAAGCTCTTAGAGACAGCTGTAATCACTGCCAAAGGTGATTCTAACATATATTGACTCAGGGGTGTGAATACTACTGTAAATGAGATATTTATGTATTTCATTTTCAAAACATTTGCTAAAATTTAAAAAAACACTTTGTAATTATGTGGTATTATGTGTAGATGGGTGAGACAAAAATCTGTTGAATTCATTTTGAACTCAGGCTATAACACAACAACATGTGGAATAAGGGGTATGAATAATTTCTGAAGGCACTGTAGCACTTGCCTCATACCCCCTGCTGAGTTGTTTTCACACAGCTCTACCTGCCCCAGACAGACAGGGCCATAGTTCAATACACCCTCCTGTTCTTACAATCCTCTGAATTCTAAAACGTATTTAGAAACTCCTTCAACCAAAGCATCCAATAACTTAACTGGGAGGTGAACGATTAATTATACACTTTTGAAATTCTTTGACTGAATGACTTGAATCCCCTGAGGCTATCAGTATGATATAGATAGAGGGTTTGTTATAGTCAGTCATGTTCTCAGACGTGAGTGAATAGATAAGTCATTTCTCTTTTGGCGTCAGTGGACTTTATCCTGTCCTGCGGCGTGTTGTGTGTGTGTGTTTGTGTGTGTGTTTGTGTGTTGTGTGTGTGTTGTGTGTGTGTGTGTTGTGTGTGTGTGGAGGAATACACTTCTAAACATTTAGGCTGACTGACTACACACCATATCACATTCTGTTTGCTTGATGAGGTAACCCTGAACATTTTTGTGTGTTTGAGAGAGAGAGTGAGAGAGAGAGGGGCAACAACAGGCTTCTGTAGTACTGTGCTTAAGCGTTTGCCTTCAAGACAGTAACTGAATTCTTATCCAAATGATATTTGTGTCTGTTGTAGTACTGCATGGTATATAGTTTGATAGGCTAGTGTGAGAGAATATGTTTTGTGGTCAACAGAAAGAGACCATGTCCCAGGGACCATATCTGCTCAAACAGTAATCAGCACAACCTCAAAAGTACAGACTTTATTCAGCAAAAAAACTAAACAAATACAGTACAATATACAAAACCATAATAGGTTGTTATTGGAATGGAAAAAACAACTCTAAACTCTTACAAAAGTCAATCATTTACATTGATAACTATACAAAATATCTAATTAATTACACTTACTGAAAATAATTTATCCTAATTGATGTAATCTAACAGAGTTCCCCAACTGGCAGCCCGCAGATTATTTTATTTGGCCTCCAAGTTCTGTGCAAAACTTATTATTCTCTTTTTTTGATTGTTGGACATAAAAGACTGAAAATGCCAGAAAATCAGCTCCAAGAGATTTTAATTAGGAAAATCTGTTCCAAATTATTCCCACGGATAATAGAGCGATATGTGTGATCGTATACAAATGTAAGCAAGGTTTGCAATGATTATGTTTTATTCAAATATTATATTTGTTTGGGCAGTCAATTTGTAGTCTCCATGTTGATGATCCCTGTAATATAATACAATTATAGAATATAAATTGATATAACAATATTGTCAGTAATAACAATATAAGTTACAGTATTACAGCATGTCTTGGCTTTGCAAGTTATTTATCATCCCTGTTCCCTAAGGCTCTCTAGTGTCATAACAATATAATATAAGAATAAGTCCCGAACAGTAGAAAATACACTGATAATAAACCGGTACGGTGATGGCACAGCTGGAAACTATCCCAGTGTGTGTGTGCGCGCGCATGTGTTCACCAGACCATAACAGTGCTCTCATGGCCAGCCTTCTGTTGCCCCAGCGAGGCTAGTAGTGTTGTTGGAGAAATTTCTGTGGTCTCTTGGTAATACTCCCCCTTCCTCATCCCCTTTTGGCATCGGTAGCAGTGAAATGGCAGTACAGGGGCGTATGGTGGTATATTTGGGGTCATTTCCCCCCTCCTCCTCCTGTAGTGATGTTCGCGGTGGTGTTGGCCCAGGAGGGGAAGGTGTCCAGGTTGAACATAGCTCTACCCCAGCTGTTAATGGCCAGAGTGATGCACAGGATCCCAATGATGTTCATCACTATACCCATTTTAGCCTGTAGGAGAGAGAGGGGGTTAGAGTTGAGGTGGTGGTAGGTTGAGGGGATGGAGGTTATGGGGGATGAATAAGGTGTGAGGAGGAGATTAAGGTTTCGGATTGGGAGGCAGGGTGAAATATATGTATATCAACTAGGTGGGCTAGTTGAGAACAAATTCTCATTTACAACTGCAACCTGGCCAAGATAAAGCAAAGCAGTGCGATATAAACAACAACACAGAGTTACACATGGAATAAACAAACATAGTCAATAACACAATAGATAAAAAAGGTATATATACAGTGTGTGCAAATGAGGTAAGATAAGGGAGGTAAGGCAATAAATAGTTAACACGGTGTCCAAAGAAGGGCCAGAAGTATACAGAATGGTGTCGTCTGTGCAGAGGTGGATCAGAGAATCACCAGCAGCAAGAGCAACATCATTGATGTATATAGAGAAA